>NW_005841982.1:2474681-2500874 GCF_000455745.1 Alligator sinensis
ACCCCAGCTAGATGCATATCTAACCTCCTCTTGAAGACCCCCAGGGTAGGGGAGAGCACCACCTCCCTTGGAAGCCCGTTCCAGACCTTGGCCACTCTAACTATGAAGAAGTTCTTCCTAATGTCCAGTCTAAATCTGCTCTCTGCTAGCTTGTGGCCATTATTTCTTGTAACCCCTGGGGTGCCTTGGTGAATAAAACCTCATCAGTTCCCTTCTGTGCCCCCGTGATGAATTTATAGGTAGCCACAAGGTTGCCTCTCAACCTTCTCTTGTGGTTGGCGGTAGGGGAGAGCACAATCTCCCTTGGAAGCACATTTCAGATTTTGACAACCCTTACCATAAACAAGTTCTTCCTGATGTCTAACCTAAATCTGCTCTCTGTCAGCTTGTGGCTGTTGTCCCTAGTTACTTCAAGCAGTGCCCTGGTAAACAGAGCATCTCCTATTTCTTGCTGTCCACCCCATGATGAATTTGTAGGTGGCCACAAGATCACCTCTCAGCCTTTTCTTGCAGAGGCTAAAGAGATCCACGGCCCTCAATCTCTCCTCATAGGGGTTTGCCTGCAGGCCCCTAACCATACAAGTTGCCCTCCTCTGAACCCTCTCAAGTTTGTCCACATCCCTCTTGAAGTGTGGTGCCCAAAACTGGACACAGTACTCCAACTGTGGCCTGACCAATGCCACATAAAGGGGAAGTATCACCTCCTTGAACCTGTTTGTCATGCACCTAATGCATGATCAAGTGCAGTTAGTTTTACTGATCACTTCATCACATTGATGACTCATCTTCATCTTGGAGTCAGCAGTGACTCCAAGATCCCTTTCTGCTTCTGTGCTGCTGAGAAGGTCCTCCAGAAGCTTGTACATGTGTTGGTGATTCCTTCTCCCTAGGTGCAGCACCTTGCATTTGTCCTTATTGAACTGCATCCTATTCTGTTCTGCCCACTTTTCCAACCTGTTTAGATCCATCTGAATTCATTCCCTACCCCCTAGTGTGTTAACTTTACCACATAATTTGATATTATCTGCAAATTTGGACAGAGTGCTTTCCACACCCTCATCCAAGTCACTGATGAAGACGTTGAACAGCACTGGTCCAAGGACCGAGCTTTGTGGAACTCCACTTCCCACTTCTTTCCAGGCTGATACTGACCCACCCACAACCACTCTCTGGGTGTGACCCCTAAGCCAATTTGCCACCCACCTGACCATGTAATCATCTATATCACAGTCATTGAGTTTATCTATAAGAATATAATGAGATACTATACCAAAGGCCTTCTTAAGTTCCAAGTAAGTGACATCCACCTTGATTTCTGCATCTAAGCATTTTGTGACCTGGTCTAAAAAGAAACAACATTAGTCAGGCAGGATCTACTTGCTGTGAATCTGTGCTGGTTGCCCTTTAGTGTTGCTTTCCCTGCTGTATTCCCACAAATATGATCCTTATTATTTTTTTCAAAGGTTTCCCTAAGGATAGAGGTGAGACTAAGCAGTGACCCTCCTTTCTATCCTTGAAAATAAGGGACCACATTGGCTCTTTTCCAGTTCTCTGGGACCTGACTTAGAGCACCAAGAGTGCTCGACCAGCCATGCCAGTAGCTCTGCTATGACACTGGCCAATTCCTTCAGCACCCTTAGTTGAAGATCATCCAGGCCTGCTGATTTAAACACATCCAGCCCCTCCGAGTGTCTCTTCAGTAAGTTGGAGCTAGCACTTAGTGAGCTGGTTCCCCATTTATGCCTGTATATGATCTAATTGGGAGATTTGTCCTGATCTGAGTTCAGGAATACAGAGGCAAAAAACTCATTGCAGAACTCAGCTTTGTCCCCCCATCTGTCACTACTTACCCAAGTTTGTCTTGTATGGGGCCTATGCTACCCTGCACCTTCTTTTTGCTCCCTATACACCTGAAGAAGGACTTTTTGTTGTCTTTAATTTTTGTTGCCAGCCTCAGTTCCATTTCTGCTTTGACCTTTCTGACTGCCTCCCTACAAATGCAGGCCAAGTAGGTATACCCTATCTTGGTAGCTACCCCCAGCTTTCAGAGCATATATGCCTCTTTTTTTTGCCCCAAGGCTTTCCTGGATATCCCTGTTCTTGGCCCCTTTGCCCCCTTTCCTGCACAAGGGATTGTCATCTTCTGCGCCCGTAGGACTGCTCCCTTTAGGAATTAATTAAACTAATTTTAATAATATTCATACTGAAGGATGTGGACAAATTGGAAAGAATCCAGTGGAAGGCAATGAAAATGGTGGGGGGGGGGGGAGGGGCCGGATGTGACTTATGAAGAGAGTCAGGGGGAACTGTGCTCATTTATTCTAGAGAACATAAAACTGAAGGGATTTAATAGCAGCCTTCAACTACATGAAGAGGGGTTCAGAAGAGGATGGAGCTATACTGTTCTCAGTGGTGGCAGATGACAGACCAAGGAGCAATGGTCTCAAGTTGCAACAAGGGAAATTTAGGTTAGATGTTAGGAAGAATTTTCTCACTAGGTGGGTAGTAAAACAGTGGAACAGGTTACCCAGAGAAGTAGTGCAATCTCCATCCTTGGAAGTTTTTAAGACCCAGCTAGACAAAGCTGTGGCTGGGATGATCTGGTTGGGGATGGTCCTGCTTTGAGCAGGGGGTTGGAGTAAATGACCTCTTGAGGTCCCTTCCGACCCTCATTTTCTATGATTCTATGAAGTCATTGTCTGGTGAGTGACCTGCTGTCTGATTTTGAGGCCATGAAATAGTAAGACTCACCTGACTAAGGAGAAGATTGCAAGTTATGTGAGAGATGTCATTCTGGTTCTGCTCACATCTCCTTGACTATATTAATTCTTAAATAAAGAAGAACTAAAGCAACCAAAAGTCCCTTCCTGATCCCAGGAAGTGGGTCATGGGAGGGGAGGAAGTGAATCCCTAGGGCCAGACTGTCACTGGTTGCTGTCAGCATCAAAGCTGTTCTTCCACAGCCTTTCTGCCCTTTCTCTCTGCTTTTCCTTCTTAGGAATGCTCTTAAATCTCCCGATTGGAACCTAGCCCTAATTAACTGATCCCACCCATCTGCTGACCAGGTTTGCTCAGAACCAGTCTGGCTTCTCCCAAGCTCTTAGATGGACAGACCACTCTGTGATAACCTTAGTAACCGGATGTCCCCAAATTCTGTAGTGATTGAAAATAGTTTGGTTTGAACAGGGCATCCCATGTTGCTGTAGACATATGCTTATCACAAATGGGGTCTAAGTTTATTTGGACAGGCTGAACAAAACATGGTGAGAAACAGGTGCTGATTCCAGAGACTCAATCTCAGCACAGCAAATCCATAGGGCTCTTCCTTTAGAAAAGTTAGACAAGTTTACACCTGTCACAAAGAAGGGTGCATTTCAAGACAGGCTGTGAAAATGTCTGGAGCATAACAGCACACCCTGTGAATCTGAGACAGCCTGCAAATGCAAGACACCAATACAAATCCTGGTACACTGACAAAATACAAAACAGAGAAAAACAAAACTTGCTTGTACATCTTAGACTATGCATTCCTTTCTCTTCTGAACGATGAATTGGAGTAGCACCCCTAGCAATAGAGGCCTGAAAGTACTTGCAAAGCCTTAGGAGTTGTGGTTCTACAAAACAGCATCCCTCACAGCATTTATCCAGGTAGCTGAGTGTTAAGGGAGCTTGTGACAGGGATCAGCAATTATGCACATGCTAACTAACTGATGGTGTCAGGGCTGTAGTGAAAATGAGAGAAGACTTGGAAGAATACTGTTATCATTGTACTCCACAGTTAACCTAGTAAATTTACCAATTTCAGTCTACATTGGAGATGCACACCAATAAAATAGTGAAAGGGACCCCAAGCTTTCATGCTGAGGAGACCACTGTAATTTGAAACTTGGAGTTGCATATTTGTTATATTTATGTAACTAAGTCTAAAGTGTCCACCTTGGTGTATGTTGGAGATCTCTTGCACTTCTTTCTTTTTTTAATTTAGACCACTGATTCTAGAAAGGAGGAATGAAAATTATATCTCTCATGTGCGCTCACACACTGACAGACTGCATCTATCATTTACAAATAGGTTGGTTTTTTTTTACTGTGTAATTTGTTATGAATTATCATTTGTTCCCCAATAAACAAATATGCCAGTTATGAAATATCTGAATTTGAAAATGCACTTACAAAATGGATTCAATCCTTCTATTGTTACTTTCAATAACCCTTTAGGTAGCACGCACAACTCAAGAGAATATTTTCAAGGCAAAGAGGAAGGAAGAACAAAGAGCAGCAAAAATGAGAGGAATGCACAAAGCAGAAAAGATATTCAGGACAAATGCATAGGTAAGACTAAATTTTCTTATTCTTAATTTCTCCTTTTTAACAAACACAAACAAGCTAGCTACCCAGAATATTCATAATACTCTTGGGGAAAAAAAACCCAGACCATCATCGTGATTCAGATCTTTCTTACTACCCTACATATTTGTGCAGTCAAAGTCGTAATCAAAGTCTGTGCAGTTTTTAAAAATGTCCTGTAAATAGATGTTTTGTTTCTTTTTTTCGGAAAAATGTTATTGCTCTCATCTGGTGAAATACAAAAAATCAGCAGTGGTTTTTTTCAGAAGGTCATGTCAACCCTAATTACAGTTCCAGACCATGCTGTTCCAAAACAATTCTGCAGTTATAAATGAAAATTTATGTTCTTTTAGTGGCATAATCATAAAATGTTACTACCTTAGAAAAACAATAATAAAATAATGGATGAGAATATAAAAATAGGAGTGTATTTAAAAATCAGAATGAATTCTCAGTTCATTAGCTTTTAAATTTGTGTCTACAAATCTTTCATTAAACATTACATCAATTTACAAAACAATGCTTAAGAGCTAGCATGAATAATATTCATTAGAAATACATAGATTGTCACATTAAAAAGTACTATTTGCTTGCATGCTACATTGATTTGAGTACTCAAAGTGGAAGTAAAAACAGAATGTAAGGAGTGCCTATTAGCAATTTCGAAATGCATGGAGTCATAAAGAGCCTATTTGAACTACATATACAAATTCAAAGATGCTGTTGCATGCATTAATATCTTTGCATGTTGAACAGAATGAACATGCTTCAAATAAGCATTTTTATATAGAAAGTACCAAGCAAACTGAATGGCAGTGGTTCTGGTGCCTGCATATATACTTCCACTTACAGCAATCAGTGAATGTAACAGACATGTTATTTCACTGAGGCTACTTATGCTGTATCGTATGATTAAAAATAATAATACCCTCGTTCCATAATTTCTAACAATTTAAAAGTGAATGGAGGGTGGTCGGCTCACATCCCATCTGAAATTGCATTGGATACAATTCAACAGCAACTGTTTAATGAAATGTTGGCATCTGAGTTGACCAACAGATATTTGAAAGAGAATACAATTGGCCAAGCACAAAGCCCAGTCTGCCTTCATCTGTTGTTGAAATAGAAGTTGACAGCATTCAGCATATCCCAGAAGGCACTTAGCACCCCTCAGGGCTTGAAGTGGCCATGAGGTTCTTGCTTTGATTATGCATAATGCTCATCCAAAAAAAAAAATTGAATTGGTTTCCAACAGCCTTCTTTGGTGTTGTCGTATCTGTGCTCCTATTCAGAGTGAATAACTTGTTATGATAACCTGGGTGTAGGTTGTAGCCGTGTTGATCTAAGGACATAGTCAGACAAGGTTGTTTGGGTGAATCTGATATCTTTTATTAGACCAGCTTAAATAGTTGGGAAAAAAATTTAAGCAAGCTTTCGGGTTTAAAAACCCTTTGCCAGGCTGAGGAAGTCTCTGCAGTTGGTGTGTGCTCCGGAATGAATGGTAAAGCAGACAGAGGCTGGGCTGGGCTGGGCTGGGCTGGGCTGCATGCAAGACAGGCAGTCAGTAAAGATGTAAACTGAGGAGCCAGTGGGTGAGAGACAGGCTGGGTACAGACGGAGAGAAAAGGGGGATGAACATAGCAGTTGAATAGTGGAGAGATACCTGGGGAGTCAGATGTCAGGCTGATTATAATGTGTCATAAATCCAATGTTTATATTTAGTCCATGATTTTTTGTATCCCGGAGGTTGATGAAGTGAAGTTCATAGGCTCATCTCTGAGAAGTGTTATGCAAGTTTCCTTTGAGAATTAGAACTGAACTTATTCATTTATGTTTGCCTAGTTGTTAAACCACTTGTTCAGAAATCTGGGTTTTCTTATTGATACTGTTTATGCCAACATTTTAGGAAGTAGCATTATTTGGGGTGTGCCTGTTACTGGATGAACAATTGGGGAAGCAAGTTAGGTGCCAAAAATTGTACTACAAAAACTCATTGGCAGCCTTCAGAACAGAGCTGTTATTCTCTCCTTGGTTCATAGACTTTTGTATACCTCTGGTTTGTCTTAGGGAAAATTGTTAATGGTTGTGAGATGCTTAGAGACAAAGGTGATCGACACCAGACTGTAAACAATTTATTATCATGTAGATCAGGGGCTGAAACCCCTGCCTTTGGTGGCATTTGGTGGTAGGAACACACTCCCTGTGCCATGCCACACTCAGCTGCTTGGGACTCCAGTGGAATTGGAGCCCTTGCCATGCTGCAGTTGGGGGTACAGGTTCTGCAGCCATGCAGTGGGCAGAAATGGTGGCATAGCTGGGTCCTAATGTCCACTTGCCTCTAGCCCAATATGGGTCATTCTGGTCCCCATCCCCAGGAAATATTGGTAACCCCTGATATAGATAATAACTGAAAGATGTCTGTATGCTTGAAATGAACAATTACTATCAGTTTAAACTAGGGTTTGGTATTTGACCAGTCAAAGTTTGGTCAATTGATCAATCAAAGTTCAGTCAAAGATTGTAAAACAAATTGCTGACACAGTCAAATAATACACAGAAAAAGCACACACTTTCTATAAAGAAATGTGTCAAAAACAAATGAAATGTGTCTATGTGTCAAAAACAAATGAAAATATATATTTCTGTCAAGAAAACTGCAAAAAAAAATATTCACTCCCCATAAAATTGCTACAATTTTTGACTGGTTAGAAAAGATGCAGCCAATATTTGACTGGTCAATTGACTGGCTTGCTAACCCTAATTTAAAACCCATCGTATCTCATTAGTATTTACAAATTGTATGAGCTAAAGTGTATCAGATGCTTAATACTTTTTAATCATTTAATATGCCTAGTAGGCATATTTAAATTGCGGTAGTCCTAAATAGGGATCAGGACCCCACATTGCAGTATGCAATGAATGTATATATAATAAAAACATAATAATTTTTAAAATTCCTTCTTAAAAGAGTTAATGGTCTAAAACAGAATGTTTAAAGGAGCAAAATATTAACCAATTTACAGTCCCCATGTCATTTTTCTCTATGATGTTTCCTCCCTGTTCCTTCACTCATCCAGTAGACTGCTTAATCTTTGCCACTCCTGACAACATGGATATTCAGTACTAAATCATTCCCTTATTTACAACCATCTATCTCCTTATAAGTCAATAGAATTATGTAGATGCAAATAACTTGTCGTTTGATTACTCAATGGTTTGCTGTGATACCTAGCCAACTCTAGGTACCAACACTGGCAAAGTTAAAAAAAAAAAAAAAAAAAAAAAAAAAGTTCTTTGTTTAAATCCCTCCCAAAGTACAAGGTATGAAATTTTAAGGAATCAACAATAGAATGCAGCCTTACTAGCTCAGAAATTAAGCAGTTACAAATGGAAAAATCAAATTTTATTTCAGAGTTTGTTAAAAACAAAATTTAAATTGACCTTGGGTTGAAAGTCTGACTGCCAAGTTTTCTCCAGAGTGCATTCTATAGCTAATTTATAACCACAAAAAACAGGTTTCATAATGGAGAGGTTGGCAAATCATTCACATTATTAGCTGTACATTGTGCCACAACAAGAATATCCAAATTAGAGATCAGACTGGGCAAAATTACTTTTTGAAATAAATAAGTAGATGATGAAAGACTTGTATTTGGATAAGGAACCAATTGGAACTTTTCACTATAGTCTATGGAAGTCTTATTACGTTGTAGCACAGAAAGAAAGCATACTAAGTAAACATTATGGTCCAGATCCTGTTTCACCTATTAGGCATCTATGTTCAAATCCTATTCCACAGTGCCCCCATCCCTATCAAATCACTAATACAAAAGATGGGTGGGTCCTTCTTCTTTCCACATTTTGTAATCTACCTCTAACATTAAAATGAAGGTGCGATACATATGCATGATCCTATAGAGATACAAGAAAGCTAAAATGCCTCTTCCTCCCAGTCCTGCCAAACTTTGAGCCTGGAGGCATAAAACTAGGCTACTTTTGCTGTGTTTATACGGCTACAGACTAATGGACACATAACAGTTGCAACTTAACAGCTGACATATGGTCCCAAGTAGCAGCTCCCCATCCACTTTTGAAGCCCCTAAAATGTATGTTTGTCCATATACTCAAGTGCCTAATAAATGAAATAGATTCTGGCCCTATATGTTTCATCATGGTAAAAATTCCTCTCTTGGATACAGCCATGCAGAATCAATTAACTCAGTGCCTAACCAGTGCTATATGAACAATGTACAATTCTTGCACACAAGGCTACATTGTTATAATGATTGGTGTACATAGGTGTATGTATGACAGGTAAGCATGCATATCTGTTTTTAAAGGCCTTTTTTATCCCAATAATTTGTTGTTGTTTTGATGTTTTAATGTGAGGGTGGGGAAAATGTTGAACACCTCTTTCAGTGTGAGGAGTGTGGAGAAAGAATAAATTACTTGAAGTAAAATTACTCAGGTGAAGAGAAGAATCAGGTCTGTTACAACTTTTGTCCATTCAACATCAAGCAACAACTCCTGGGGCACTTTTACACCTGTTATTCATCATCCCCGTGTTTCAAAATGGCAGGAGGGAAGTTTTAACTAAAGCTCATCAAATGAGCTCATCAAACATGCTTTAGTTAAAGCATCCCTACCACCATTTTGAAAAGTGGGATGCTGAATTTGTGAGACACTATGGGTATTTTAATTAGAGAACCTCCCAAAAGCCATTCTAATTAAAACACCTCCCCTTCTCCTTTCCCTCCCCCTCAACTACCCTACAGCATGTGTATAGGTTCCTCTGCTTTTCTTTTTCTGTACTTTATTGAATAAACAAAATTTATTGATTCACCTTCCTTCCTGACTGGCTGTTTTTTCACTATGCTCCCTTCAATGAAGAGTTCACATTGGCTGTTTTTTAACAACAAGTTCAATTTTATTTCATGTTCAGAGATCACTTTTTTCATGCTTTTTGAACTTTAATTTTAATAACTGCATAACTTTCACACTTTTAGTTTCAAAGTCCCTAGTCAGGTGGTACCTTCTTGTTATTTGAAAAGAAGCCACAATTTATTTTCATATTTAATTTGCATCTTCTGTCAGAGATTATGCTGTGCTCAAGATAGTTCTGGGAAATAGCTTTAATTTAAAAGCAAAGCTTGCAGGTGTTTACTGGTCTGCATTTCCTTGTATTCTGACAACTGGTATCTTAAACAGTATAGTAGACTAGAGTCTGAAGATGAAAACAAATAGGTTAAAAAATGTGCTTTTGTTGAAGGTAAGGAGATTTCCCAACTAAATAAAATCAGTTACTAAAATTGGAGACACGACTGATAAAAAGGAATTTCCTTTGGTATGTGTAAGCATGTGCTCCTTTCATGAGAAATGTCCTCATCTAGTGAATGCTATAAATTTACACAGACATGTGGCCATAACAAAAGGAGTCAAAACATTCAGAGGTTGGGAAAAAACTGAGAAAGTCAAACACTATTTTTAGTTGGAATGCATTTGCTTTAAGTCCTATTTTGTGGTGTCCTAAATGATGTTCAGTATGATAACAGACATGAGTAATTAAAAGAATATTGTTTTCTGTGGCATCTGTGGTTAGAGATAGAATTGTAGATGGACTCACTGTAACTGTAGAAAAGGTTTATGGAATATGGCATACCCTCCCATTCTCAGTCAAGATTTGATTTAATTGATGTGGTTTGGTGGTGAATTAGTGCAAATTAGTCAAAACGGGTTTTTTTTTTTTTGAGGAGAGAACATATAAAGAAAAAATGGTAGGTGGTAAGATGTATACATTGTGTTCCACAGAATTGCTATTTCAATTTGAAAAGGGTTCTTCACCTCTTTCGTACACTAGATATTGTGTGTGCAAATTTATGTGCGTATGTGTGCTTTTTTGGTTATAATTTTCCCATACTGTTTCAGTAATTAAAATATGAAGTACTCCGACGGTGGATCTACTCCATCTATACGAAATGTGTACTGCAGAGCTGACTAATTAGCTCCACGGTAAACATCTCAGGGCCTGTCTACATGTGCGCTTTAATGTGCAGTGGCCTATTTTACTGCACATTAAAACATCACATCAAAAACTATGCTAATATTCTAATGTGCAGTAAAAATAGTCTACTGTACATTCAACGCCACTAAAAACTATGTGCTTTCACTACTGCACATGAGGGCAGACTAATGTGCATTTATTTCATAGAGGTACTAAATTTAATTTATAGCAGCAAAAGTGCATTAGTGAACATGTAGATGTGCCCTCAGTGTCTACACATGCACCCCTTAGTAGAGTAGAAAAAACTAGTAAGCTCTGCAGCAGGGTAATATTTCTAAATACACTGAGCCTAGAACTTCTAAATACAAGTACTGCCCATCTATGGAGTACTTTTGTGGGCAGTAATGCACATGTAGATGCTGACTTGGCTGGCTGGGGTCTGGGACATGAGGGTGCTTCAGTGTGGGGGCTGCCTATCAGCTAGTCCAACACTGAAGCAGTCTTGTGCTGCAGCCAGGCCCTCTGCAGCACATTGAGTCTGGTTGGAGCAGCCCTGGGCTGGTAGTCTGTCCATCCTCCCTCTCCCCCCGGGATCCTTGCCAAGTGAGGCTGCTCTGACCCAGTTCAGTGTGCTGCAGTCTAGGCACATGTGTAAGTGGTGCACCCAGGAGCTTCCTTGGAGCAATAAACTCCAGAGCAATAAACTCAAGTTTATTGCTGCATGTTAATCGCACATGTAGATGTGCCCCCCAAAGTAATAACCTTTTGCCAGGAGAGGGACATCCTGGTGTATGCTTACCTCGAGCGCATCAGGTTGCAGCCCCTCTTTTGCCTCCTCCAGAACCTCCTGCTGAGGTCCTGGCTGCATTTTTTCCTACACCTTTTTTGTTTCCGACTACACCTTTTTTGTTACGCATTCCCCATCTGTGTTCCCAACAAGTCTTGGGACCTCCTGGTCAACCAACTCCAGGCCCTGGCCAAACTGGCCATCTAAAAGACCAGGAAGGAGTCTCTGGCCAGGAGGAACATGGGTGCATGGGAAGCCATCTTCCTGTCACTCCTCTACCCATGTCTCTGGGCAGAGTTTCCTTGGTCGGTATCCATAGGTTCCCTCCACTTATTTAGGGGGCAGTTGACCCTGGCTGGCCAATGTGCTCTGCCATTTTCCTTCTGGTTCCTTTGTTATTAACTTATGACTTCACTTCCTTTCCTGGTTTTTATTATTATTTGTCCCAAGTAATCAGTTGGTATGTCCCCATTGGCTTCCCTTATTGAGGGAGGTATAACAGAGAACCCCTGCCTTTGTTACTAGGAGGGTTTAAGTGAGCAAAGAGCCAGGGGTCAGGCAGCTAATGAAGCGATTAACTGCACCTGGCACTGGGAAAAGAGAGACAAAAGGACCAATAAGTTGCCTGGAAGGGGCTGGGCTGAGGAATGTAAGCTCATTCTCTGAGCTGGAGAAGGGCAGTCTGACCCTGCAGGCTGCAGGATAAGGAGCTTCTCCATAAGGCAGCTGCAGGAGGCAGTCTTACCAGTTCCCAGACAGTGCCAGAGAGCTGAAAAGCAGCAGCCAAGGGGAATTTCTAGGCTGCAGTGAATTATTAACCAAGGTTTGGGTGGTTTTTGTTTTACAGCTGTGAGGCTGGCATTTGCTTAGATCTACCAGTGGACCAGAAATGGCTTTAAGGGATAAAGAGGAGGCCACAGATGGGGGTGCTAGGGGGTGCTCCTCTGCAATACACACCAGAGGTCAAACCCTGAGATAGACGGGCAGAGACAGTCGAGGTGCAGGTGGACTCCAGGTAAGGGGATTGGTATTCAGGTAAAGCTGAACCCTGGAGGCTCAGTTCTTGAACAGTAGGCCCAAGTGAAGGATGTAGACAGAGAGGAAAAGAGGACTGAAGCTATCATAGCTGAGATCCTAACAAGTGCCCCAGAAACCTATGGGTCATGTGCCCTTAAATGCGAAATACTATGAGAAGGCAAAGGCCCAGGTATGGCCAGTCAGGGTAGACAGATCAGCTTACCCTACAGGGTGACTACTGACTCTAAAGGACCCCTTCCATCAACAATAAAAAAATCAATGGCATGGCAGGTGTGTGATGGGAGGCAAAGCAGGATTAGGAAGGAACCAGAAAGCAGGGCATATCCCTGTGGGTATTACAGGAACCTTATAGCAATTTGTGATGGGCCTAAGCCCATGACCCTATGGCATATCAAACAGGTTTGTGTCACACACTGGCAGATAGTGGAAGCTGAAAGGGAGAGTGAACTGGGTATGATCAGGTTTTTTTCCCCCCGCTGTTCTCTTTCACTTGTAACCTCCAGCATTTAAAGTAGGGAGAAATGGGCCCAGGCCCAACATGACAGGGGAAGAGGGAGCGGAGCCAGACCCCAAAGCGGCCATCATTCTTGACGGGCAGTTTGCTAGTAGATTTATAACAGGCCATCATGACACTTTCCATTCTGTTCAAAATTCCCTTATTAATAATCGCTAAACTTATGTTTGCTTTTTGATGGCTGCTGGGCACTGAGCAAATGTTTTAGTCAAATTTAGTCACCTGTCCTCAATGACCCTCAGATCTCTTTCCTGCATGGTAAGAGGTGATGTAGAGTCCATGATAGTGTAGGTTTAGTTGTGGTTATTTTTGCCCAAGTGCATCACTTTACACTTATCTATGTTGAGTTTCATCTGACATTTAGTTGTTTGTTTCTCAGTTGTGCCAGATCCTTCTGTATTTCCTCACAGTCCACCTTGCTATTTACCTTTTGAATAATTCTGTGATTCGCAAATTTGGCCACCTTGCTACTCACCCTTTTTTCCAGATCATTTATGAAACATGTTAAATAGCCCTGGTCCTAACATAGATCCCTGGGGAATCCCACTGTTCACTTCTATCCATCCTGAAAACTATCCATTTATACTCACTGTTTGCTTTCTATCCTTGAGCCAATTTTTAATCCACAAATGGACATTTTGTATAATCCCATGACTACCTAATTTAGTTAATAGCCCCTAATGGGCGACCTTGTCAAAGGTTTTTTGAAAGTTCAAATATACTATATCGACTGGATTGCCCAAATACACCTGCTTACTGACATCCTCAAAGATCTCTTGTAATTTTGTGAGGCATGATTTCTCTTTGACAAAGCCATGTTAATTCATCCCCAGCAAATCATGTTCATTCATGTGCTGAACATTTTTTTAAAATTATTATTTTTTTCTACCAGTTTTCCAGGAACAGAAGTTAGGCTCACAGGCCTGTAGTTCTGTGAATCCCCCCTAGTGACATTTTAAAATATGGGACTCACCGTGACAACCCTCCAGTCATCTGGTACCAAGGCTGTTTTTAGTGATAGGTTGCATACTACAGTTAAGAGCTCAGCAATTTCTGATCTGAGCTCTTTCGGGACTGTAGGGTTAATTCCATAAGGTCCTGGTAACATGCTACTGTTTAGTTTATCAATGTCCCCTATGATCTCATCTACTAAAACCTCCATTTGTGTCTGCTCCACTAACTTGTTCCTAGAGAGGAGTGGATCTGGTGAATCACACTTAACTGCTAGTGTAGATGGGACAAAATCACTTTAGTTATAACAGAAAGCATTACCACTTCGTCTCCCAGTAGGTTATTATCATGTTGCTAGTTAATGTTATGTCCATTAACAGCTAAATTATTCTAAAACACCAGAGATGACCTACAATGATGCCTAAGATCTGAAATGGATCACTTTTTTAGGAAGGCAAAATGGGCCTTGCTTACCAAAATAAATCAAACCCCAAGTCCCTTCTACCTAACGTAAAGGTGGTGGTAGAAAATAGAGGAAACAGTGAAGCTAGTTTATTGTCCTAAGAAGTCATTATGTTTTATAATATTTCTTATATTGATTAGAATTGCTGTGAAGAGTAGAAAACAGAAATCCTTGATCTTGTTTGTTTACAGTTGGAAACACAATAATGCAAAGGTCTATAGTAGTTTCAAAGCAGAAATAAGGAGAAATTTGTATTTGTAGAAAACCATTTTTGAGCTGTGGTGTTTATTGGTCCTATAATTTAAGGCACCTTTTCTTCATTTCAGAATTTTAGCCTTGAAAGTTAGCTTCCCTGGTGGATTTAACTGTAGGTGAGCCTGGGAATTTCTTCTTTTCTACTGAATCTATTGAATAGTGGTAAAAATCCAAACTATCTTACTCTTTGCATTTATTGCACAGTTTTAAACATATACATTAAATGCTATTTCTTGCTTATAATGTCTTCAATTTGTTGATAGCAAAGTATTTTGCCTTCAGTTTTGTGTTTATGTTCACATGTTTGCAGACTGTGTTTTATATCTAGTAGTCTTGAAGCTTATTCTTTACATTAGCTGTAACACTTCCAATAAATGGGAAATGCCAAGATCCCTACAGATTGCATTCTGCTGCTCTTATTTTGAATTCTGTGAAACTGCTCCTACAAAAGGCCTTCCCAGTTCCATAAATCCTTAGTGCCATTTTTCTACTTCTGATCTGTCACCTCAATTTTACTTCTGAATTACTGTAGGTAAACAGAAAAGAAAAAAGTGCAAAATAGAAACGTGAAAAGAAAAATAGGTGTAAATCCAAGTGGAAAAACAAACAAACAATATTTAATCTGAGATATTTCACTCCTCCCTCTCTTTCTTCCTTCCACTAAAGCTAGAGGGAAATAATTGTAGTAATCTATAGCAGATGAGTTTGTATTTCAAATGTGATTATTTTGTTGAGGCAAGTAAAAGAAAATATTTTATTCTTTGTTTTTAAAAAAAAGATCATAATAATAAACCTCCTGGTTTAGCTTTTTAAGTTGGCAAGTATTTTCACCTCTGTGTATGCACTCTATTTCTATGTTTTGCCTTCTATTTGTAAATTCTGCATTTGTTTCAAAATTTTGGGGAGGGAAAAGAAAGGGGTATCCCTTCCATTCTACTGGGGCTTACAATTGGTGCAAGTATGAAAAATTTTAATCTTCTGTTTATTTTATATTTGTTTCAGTAAAGAAAGGTTTGTATACTAGTTTACTTTGGCAGCTCCTTGTTCTTGCCTGGTTGACCCTATCCTCTTTCTCCCAAAACAGTGACAGGAGGAATACCCTAACATGGACTTTTATTCTCCTTGTCAGCTTGAAGACCCTCAATGGGCCTTTCTAATTTTCTTCCACCCCAATGACCTACCACTATTTCTTATTTGTCCCAGCAGTCCCTTCTACCCAGTTTTCTTTTCTCATTTCAGGGTCCAGCAGCTCTGTCAGTCTGTCTGTTATCTCTGATGTTGCTTCATTAGGGCAGTACATGCTTTAAAGCACACAATATGCTCAAAGGTATATAGCACTGGAGTATGTGAAATGCAAATCTAGCAACTCTGGGACCCAGAAGGAAAAGTTCCAGCCCCGGTTTATGTATAACTTTCATTTTACTTCAGCTTTGTTTGTTGAGATTGAGTTTTGGGTCAGGCCTTAGAAGTAGCAAGAGTGATAGATGTTAATTATGGCACAATTCTTCTACAGCTGTAGGTTTGCTATGTCCATGTGGAACAGAGAACAGGATGACATAGAAAAGGGAACAGGAACAGGAAAAAAGAAAAAAGAGAATCAGAAGCTTTTCTGACTTGCAAAATATATACATATCAGGAAATATTGTTGCTAGAGTTATTCAAATTACCCCAGGATAGTGGTTGTTTTCAGAAGCTGCAGAGGGGAAGAGGAGTCGGGGGCAGGAGGCTGATGTGGATCTGACTCTGGCCCCAACCTGGGACAGCCAGCTACCTGCTCCCCTCTTTCTGCTTCATATGTAAATATAAGGTGAGGGGCTTTTTTCTGGGCACTTGTAAACCAATCTAACTTTCTTAAACTTCTGTACAGTTCCCTGCACAGCCCCTGGACTGGTAAAGCCCAGCTGCTGGCCCCAGGCCTGAGCTTTTCCTACCCACTCCCCGGCACTAGGCTATTTTAAGAGCCCCCTGGCCTCTTGCCCCTCCCCACAGACCAGCCAGCCCACCTCCCCAAGCCTCCCATCCCGCAAGCAGCTCCTGGTGCCATTTTCATCAGAGTTTATCAGAAATAAGTCCTGAACAGGGGAGGGGTGGGAGAGATGGGAGGTAGGTTTCCTGGGGGGGGGAGCCAGGGGGCTAAAAATTGCACATGCCCTCCCCCAAACCCAAATGACTCCATGAACTTCCCTGATTCCACCACATCCTCCTAGAACTCACCAACCCCCTGTGGATACCACCTGCTCTCTTGATCTCCCTGCAGACACCACCTGCCCCTTCCCCCCCGCCCATCTCTCACACAGATCCCTTTGCTCCTGATCTTCCCCCTTGTGGACTCTGTCTGCCTCCCCAATCCTCCTGCAGACTCCCAGACCCCTCCCCCAAGTCTTCTTGTCCCCCAATCCCCCCAAGGCCACCAGCTAGCCCACCCCCACAACTTACCTTAGATTGGGTGGCTATTTTTAACTTGATCTAACCTCCGAGTAACCTTCCCAAATGTCTGTATCTAGCCTTGATGGAAATCCTCATATTATATTAAATAAATGTGCTAAATGAAGTAAAGCATATCTTATCTCAAAGCAAGTTTTTAAAACTTAAATAAGTAGTAATAAATTAATAAAATCTGTAGTAGTGAGGGATCATAGCTATCTAATAGTTAATATCATGTTCCTATTTAGTTGTTTCAGCTGCTGTCATCATTAAGATGCCTAATTTATTGGACCATAAAAATATACATTTTCTAAGGATTCTTTCTGCATTAAGTCAAAGGATAGGGGAATTCAGCTGTACCTAAATGAATTTTTTACCTTCTTTTAGTTTACCTATGGAATTATTCCTTTTAAAGGTTGGTTACTAAGGTGTTCCCTAAGTATTAGGCAACAAGAAACAATATATATAAAAATCATACTGATGTCTGAACGTCTGATAGAAATTAGAGGCCAATCTTTGAAACTTTGAATGCTCTTTACCTTGGAAAATTACTATTAAAATGGATGTGATTATTTTTTTCTGAATAATAATGTACGGGTCTGAATCTCATAATTACCATTTTATAATAGCATTGTAGTAATGTGTCATAAATGAGTCCCTGACGGGGTTAAATGCTCCTGTCACAATGGGCCGAGCGAGCAGTTTCACCCCCCTCTTCTTTTTTCCTGTTTTATCATAGCTACCTTATATGGGTGCACCCCATGTCATATATCCAAGTATTTTTGTAGAAGATTCCAGAAGTTAGTATTTTATGTTAAGTTTCTGTGATAGTAAGGAAAGATTCCGTCCCATTATGTAAATTTGCGCAATTTTATTGGCTGGATGCAAATTAGTCCGAAAAGATGATCAACTATTGGCTTGCTAGCCATATATAGGGTTAAGCAGTTTCCGCCCAAGGTGGAGTGCCCTGACAATGCCTAGGAGCTCTCTGAGCATGCTCAGGGATCACCTCAGGGGCTCGCTGGGGGACTGATCAGCCTCCACATCTCCCCGTCGCTGTACTTACCCGACGTACCCCGTTCCTTTTGCATGCTCAACTCGTTGCGTTGTGTTACTAGTTACTTGTTACCGGTCATCGGTCACCTGTTGCAGTTGGCGTGTTACCTGCTACGTTATTGTAACTAACCAAGTGTGCCTCACCTGTGCCTGGATCACCAAAGGTGTAAGTAAAACTTCTTGTTTTGAAACCAATACGCTGTCTCTGCCTCTCCATCCACATGCCTGCCCAACCAATCCCGCTTTACTTAACAAAACCCCCGCTTTCTGGCCCAGCTCCCAGGACATGGTGACGAGGATGGGATCACAAGGCAATGATGTGGTGGAGAAGGATTTAATTAAGTGCTGCCCCTGGCGCACCGGGGGGTGCCGCGTGGATGACGCGGAAGAACTGTGGGCACATATTGCCTACCATCGGGCGGCTGGAGGAGAAGGAAAGAAACTCCTCGCCGGCTATTTTTCAGTCAGGGCCTCCACATCTCCCCGTCGCTGTACTTACCCGACGTACCCCGTTCCTTTTGCATGCTCAACTCGTTGCGTTGTGTTACTAGTTACTTGTTACCGGTCATCGGTCACCTGTTGCAGTTGGCGTGTTACCTGCTACGTTATTGTAACTAACCAAGTGTGCCTCACCTGTGCCTGGATCACCAAAGGTGTAAGTAAAACTTCTTGTTTTGAAACCAATACGCTGTCTCTGCCTCTCCATCCACATGCCTGCCCAACCAATCCCGCTTTACTTAACAAAACCCCCGCTTTCTGGCCCAGCTCCCAGGACATGGTGACGAGGATGGGATCACAAGGCAATGATGTGGTGGAGAAGGATTTAATTAAGTGCTGCCCCTGGCGCACCGGGGGGTGCCGCGTGGATGACGCGGAAGAACTGTGGGCACATATTGCCTACCATCGGGCGGCTGGAGGAGAAGGAAAGAAACTCCTCGCCGGCTATTTTTCAGTCAGGGGAGAAGGGCAATTCATAAAAGAATGGAAAGTGAACATGTCCCCTGCAGCGTTCGGCTGCATAATGGCCGACGAACGGATCCATTTTAGACCAGTGGACAAACTATCGTCCCTGTCTGTGGCGGAGGTCAAGGTTAAGAAGGAGGGAGGCCCAACCCCAGCCCAAGAGTTTGTCCGGTGCATGAGATACCTGGTGGAAGGAGGGGAACCCACACCACCGGACCGATTCAATTGTCCGGCCCTGGCACCCGGATCGCGTGGCCACGAATTCCTAGGCCAGCTCTGGGAAGGCCTGGAAACTGAGGGTCGCCACACAGCGAGATGGTCAGGGCCCAAGTGGAATAAAGGCCAAATGATCAATGTATTATTCTGTTCTGTGTTGGGTTTGTTATGAGAAAATGCAAACCTAGAAGCACAGGTGCACACTGTGGGTAAGGAGTGTATGGAGCAGGCTGCGAGAGGCTCCGTGCAGCAGTTACAAGATGGTGTCCAGGAAAATAAAAAAAAGTTTGAAAATGAGGGACAGTCTCATGGGGGAGGGTCAATGATGTCACCACCTTCGGCCCCGCCCCCTGGAAAAGGGCGCGAAAAAATGGGAACCGCCCATGGGGAGTGGTTAGCTACATCACCATCCCTGGCTCCATCCCATGATGTAATGCTAACAGTGGGACCGCCTACTGAGGCAACGTCACCAGAACAACCCCCTCCCTACTAGGGAGAAAAATTGTATCCATCGCTCCCAGCTGAGGGAGAGCAACTGTATCCAATGACCCCAGCTGAGAGAAGGAGATTGTATCCAACGCTCCCAGCTAAGGGAGAAGAATTAAATCCAGCAAAAGAAGAAAGACCACCTTTAACCACAGCTTACCCAATAACTCTATTGAGGAAACATATTACAGATGGACAAGGTAATACTGGTACTACTGTTACCTATCGAACACGCAACTGACAAGAAATGCAGGAGTTATGCCAAGAATCAAAAATAAAGAGTGAAGAAACCCTAGCCATGTGGATGGGAAGGCTAGTGGTAGAATATGGATCTGAATCACTGGATAGAGACGAAGCAAGCACGTTAACCAGACAAGCTGCCTGGAGTGGAGGGCATACTTCTAATTCAAATATCTTTATGGAAAGCACTCTTTGGCCCATTCCACTACCAACACTCATAGTGGAACAAGTATACCACAAATCTCGTGTGTGGCATGAAGGTCGTCTACCAAACACCAGTGCAGAACAGCTCCTTCTAGCTATCATAGGAGTATCTTATCTGTCATGGAATCCCAGAGAACATAAATTAGGGTTAAAGCCTGAATGTTATAAAGCAAAATGGGCTCATCATTACCTGAGGGACCCTGGAGCAGTTCCAGTGACCCTAGAAGCTATAGAAGCCCACATGTGTGGAAGTATATGCAGGAATAGAAACTATTACACTTAGATTGTTCCTAAACCCAATGGTGGGACAACCGGTGGGAAATTTCTTGAATCATCTCCCGAGATTGCAAGGGCTAATGAATCGGACAGAAAAGATTCTCGCTAATTCGAAGGATCGATATTCAGTGTATCCAGCGAGGACACAAAAACCGAAACATCAAGAACCCAACTCACAGTATCAAGAACCCAACTCACAATGAGGATCGAGCCAATTACCAGTGAGAACACCTGAAGAAAGAGCAATGTTTGGATTTCTGTTCAATAATACCAAACTCACAAAACAACAACTGCGCATCCTCGGAGATGAAGGTCAACGTCACCTTGCTGAGACGATGGGGTTCCAATTTAAAGGGAAGTCAAAAAACGATTAGTGACCGTCGGCTCCGCTGGCGGCACCTGTCATCCAGATTCAACTGATCCTCGACCCTACGCTGACTTTATTGTGCAACATCCGAAAAACCCGACTAATCAGAAATGAGTACACTTCCTTTTGGACACCGGATCACAAGTCAATGTCATTACTAGCGACACCCCACACCTGTTAACATAAAAAACCATACAAGTTCAAGGACTTAACGCGGTAGCTACAACTCCCAAAGTCCGAATTGTAATTTACAGGATGGTATTAGAAGCCGTCCTAGGGAATATTAACATTTTAGGTATACCAGGATTAAGAGTCCTAAATTTAAAAGAATGAGTGTTATAGGCGCTACCTGTTGCTGTATCTGAGGCTGAATAGCATAAACCTGAACTCTATAATACCTCTGTCTGGCAATACCGTCCGATTCCGATGAAAGGCACTCTTAGAAGATCTCTTGCCAATCTTCTACAACGATTAGAGGAACAGGGTAGCATTAGACGAGTGACAGAAAGCACTTTCCTATCTCCAGGATGGGGAGTAGCTAAACCTGGCGCACCCAATGAGGCTCGGTTAGTAGTAGATTACCGAGAAGCTAACAAACGATGCCAACAACTTGCACAGCCTACTCCGGTAACGTTACCACAATGTATGTTCGAGATGGAGCAGTACCAAGCACACCCGTGGGTCGGAGCAACGTTAGATCTTAAAAATATGTTTTTCTCAATTCCACTTACTGACCCTGACGGAGTCCTAAATATGTGTGTTGAGGGAATAATGTATCAGTGGACTGTTTACCCACAAGAATATCGGAATTCCCTGGCACTAGCCACTGACGCCATAAACCGTACCTTAGAAACATTTATGGCAATAAATAGTGATTTACAAAATGAAGAATCATTCAAAATGAAGTACAAGATTTGGAACTATATTGATATCGCTATCATGGGTCGAAGTACCTCAGTTGTTAGAGAAATTGTTATTCGTCTACTCAACCACCTTCAGAAGGACGGATGGACAGTCAACCTAGAAAAATCACGCCTGCATCCAGTGGCGAATATCACGTTCTTGGGCACAGTCTTTGAGGGCACCATTAGACGCGGTACCACCCATGGAGCTCCAGATTTGGACCCATTGACACGACCCTTGCCTGCAAATAAGAAAACACTCCAACGACTGTTAGGCTACCTAAACTGGTACCGACATTACATTTCTCCTTCATATCTACCTATTATCGCTAAATTACAACGATGAATCTGGGAGAAGACTAGAAAGACCACACCTTGGACAATGAGAGATGACAACCATCTTCAAAGTTTACTAGCAGCCGTCAAGACTACTCCACTTTTCACCATGAATTTAAGTGAATCCTTAATCGTCACTCTCGGGTACACCGCTACTCATGTTTGGGCCACGGCCCATACTAGTCACGACGAGATCATCTTCACAGCGCATAAGACCCTACAAGCTGCTCAGAATCGTTACGGACATCTAGCGAAGGTCCTTCTTGCAGGTCAGCTAGCCGAATCACTGTCATCAGGTCACGGGACCCTTCAAGCTCCTTTAGCCACTTTAATACCATCAATCGACCCAGAAAGAATCGACCCCTACTTCCAAGGGGAACCCAGAACGTGGAACACACTAGTTGTTAATCAGTATCATTGGCACTGTTGGAAGCATGAAGATGTGACACTCATCCCAGATTTAGACGAAAACCGCACACCTATTTTATATGGAACCACAGACCCTGCATGGATTGGATCAGACGGCACCTCTCGAGAAGGAGGAGGATACAGGTACTATTGCAAACCTTGCCATCACGCAGAGGTAATCAACAAAATCTCAAAAGAGAGTTCGTCTCAACTTTGCGAACTACTAGGATTCAAGGCAGCCGTACAACACTGTCTTGATCATCACGATAACACGCTCCCAGTTCCAGGTATAGCGATTGACTCCTTGTACATTTATAAGATCATGACGGGCACCGCAACAGAAACGGAAAATTGGTCGATATGGCAAAATATTTGGGAAGTCATTTCCACGTTAGTAACACCGCCATTAGTAAAACACATGCGTTCACATCAGCTTGATACCGATCCAGTACATGAAACCATTGATAAATTACTAGAGGACCCTTCACGACGTGATGTAGTACTGGCAGCTTCAATTCCAGGATCGTTCCCCGAAGCTGATCCATTCTTAATATGGCTCCATGAACACTGGGGGCATCCCGGACCTCAAGCCAGTTACCAAAGATGGAAACTTAAAACCCTAGGAGTTAGTTCTCCTGGCCAGTATGCATCACAAGCGGATTGGAAGCGAGTTGCTAAGAGTTCCGAGATCTGCGCAAAAGAGAAATGTCACCGGACGAGTCACAAAATCAGAGCATTAAACCCAGAATACTTCTCTCCAGGAAAGACGTGGCAGGTAGATCTACTAGGACCGTTGCCAGGAGCAAAACCACCGAATAAGGGGTTAGTCATAGTCGATCTAGGAACCCGCCAATTACAAGTTGTTCCTTTGCAGAAAAGTAATGCTGTCGCTGTCATCACTACATTAACCGCTGCCTTGGCAACATGGAAAACACCCCAAGAAATCCAATCAGATGGAGGACCTCCGTTTAATTCTAACGCAATAGATAAATTCACCCGACTCCATGCTATTAAATGGCATCTTCATCTACCATGCCACCCGCAGTCGAATGGTGTTGTAGAAAGGCATATTGGTCTGTACAAGGAACAATTGCATCTCAGAGGTGGAGGGACCTATAAGAATTGGACAAAGTACAATCATGATGTCCTAATCTCATTAAATATGACGAAACCTTTGTTGGACAAATCCACATCCCGAAAACCATCACCGTGGGAACCAAAGTTCAAGCCAGATGAATTAGTATGGGTTACAATACCACACCCTCGTCAATCACACCCAATGGTTCATAATGGAACAGTTCGCCAGTCTGAGCTGTACCCGAACACCTATTTGGTCCTATTAGAAGAAAAGCTCGATCGCCCACTAATCGTAGCCCATCATAATTGGTTAACCCGGCGTGCTTCGTTAACAAGTATTAAAAATAACTAAGTGCTGTTGTAAGTTTTGTCTTTCAGAGGCATCCACCGAAACTCTGAGACACGCAACGCTCACTACTCGTGAGCCGGACTGACAGGGAGAGAGCTCCACTGCCAGCGTCGACGCGTGACGTCACCACAAATATCATGATACCGACTGAAGCACTCATAGTTGAACTCTTCATAATTAATCTGATTATATATATATATATATATATATTTGTGTTTACAGAATTGTCTTGTACATACTTATTTTGTTTTGTTTTGTTTTAAAGCTTGTGCAAAACTTTACACCATAATGGTGTGAGTGGGAAGGACTGAAAGAGAACAGCATTAGTGATCTGAAGGTTTGGGGGATGTCGCAGAAAGGTTGAGTGTAGACAGAAGATGTCGGAATGTGAGGAAAGAGATGAGGGAGACGATGACGGAAGCAAGTAGTAAAGGAACAAAAGGCAAGGTTCTATAGGAACCTGTACATTAAAAGGAAAAGAAAAGGGACAATCTGGGAAGAGAGGTGATAGTAGAAGAAATAGAAGGGTGTTTGATAGGAATGAAGAAAGTCCCAAGGGTCGAATAAGATAGAGTACTTCGTCTTAATTAATTCGATTGTTAACTTCTCTTATTGCCTTGTAGATACCTCTTTTATATTGGTATCTCTGTTATGTATTGATATATGTTGTTTTACACAATATTCTAAGAATGAACTAGTTTCGTTATCCCAGTTTGTATATACCCGTTTACCTGTACCCCTTAGTGATGACGAGTTCGGAGACGAAATGGTTGTTCAATTGAATCATGTATCCATTGTGCTATGAGCAAGGGGGCATGTCATAAATGAGTCCCTGACGGGGTTAAATGCTCCTGTCATAATGGGCCGAGCGAGCAGTTTCACCCCCCTCTTCTTTTTTCCTGTTTTATCATGGCTACCTTATATGGGCGCACCCCATGTCATATATCCGAGTATTTTTGTAGAAGATTCCAGAAGTTAGTATTTTATGTTAAGTTTCTGTGATAGTAAGGAAAGATTCCGTCCCATTATGTAAATTTGCGCAATTTTATTGGCTGGATGCAAATTAGTCCGAAAAGATGATCAACTATTGGCTTGCTAGCCATACATAGGGTTAAGCAGTTTCCGCCCAAGGCGGAGTGCCCTGACAATGCCTAGGAGCTCTCTGAGCATGCTCAGGGATCACCTCAGGAGCTCGCTGGGGAACTGATCACCCTCCACATCTCCCCGTCACTGTACTTACCCGACATACCCCATTCCTGTTGCATGCTCGACTCGTTGCGTTGCGTTACTAGTTACTTGTTACCGGTCATCGGTCACCTGTTGCAGTTGACGTGTTACCTGCTACGTTATTGTAACTAACCAAGTGTGCCTCACCTGCGTCTGAATCACCAAAGGCGTAAGTAAAACTTCTTGTTTTGAAACCAATACGCTGTCTCTGCCTCTCCATCCACATGCCTGCCCAACCGATCCCGCTTTACTTAACGAAACCCCCGCTTTCTGGCCTGGCTGGCCCGGCTCCCATTGATAATATTTTTGATTTATGCTGTAATAAATAATACAGGAATTATTCCAGAAATATGAAATGCAGAATTATCCCCAGATAAATAAATTTCTGTCATCTGTATGATGCAGGAGGTGATGGTATATAATCATAACAATAACACTGAGTCTTAAAAATCCATGAATGCACATGATGAACTCCAATATATGAATAACATGGCCTTTGTCAGAAACTCCTGGTTTAGCATCTGTTTAGTATTTTAATATTTATGTTTATATCA
Organism: Alligator sinensis; assembly: GCF_000455745.1. Classification (NCBI taxonomy): domain Eukaryota; kingdom Metazoa; phylum Chordata; order Crocodylia; family Alligatoridae; genus Alligator; species Alligator sinensis. The sequence goes on from NW_005841982.1 coordinate 2,500,123, forward strand.
TGATGTTTTTCTTTCATATAATTTGTGTATTATGAATGCCACGTTCTTTTTGCCACCAGATAACATAAAGTAGTTTGGGTGGCAATGAAGAATCAGTTTCCTCAAATGATTCTTTCCCATCAACTCATCCTATTTATATGTTGTGGGGCGGGGTGTCTCTTGTATAACCAAAATGTCTGTGGTGTTCTTGACTGCTGAATATTTCATGAGGAGAGTAGTGCCTGAGTTGTGAGGGCCTAAAATGTTTATTCTGTTATACATTCAAAGCAAGTCATTGAAAAGGATCCAGAAACTTATTGGAAGCCAAAATATTTGACAACAAGTGTCCTAGCGGGCTTTTCTCCTTGCTTCGACTGCTAAGGTTTGTACAGTCATTTGACATTTGTATGAACTTTAAGTATATTTAAAGGTTTATGTAAGTTCTCTGAAGAAATTGTATTAATCTAGTCTGCAGCAAAGGTGGCATCTGAACCTCACTCTTTTGTTATTAATTCTATTTGTAAATTCACTTGAAGTGAAATCCTGTCCCGATTCCAGTCAATAGGAATAGTGAAATTTGATTTCACAATAAGGTTTGACAACAATGTTGTCCAGGCACTGGTTAAACTAAAACTATGCCACTGTTGGTTTCAGTCAAATAGAGCAGGGGTTCCTGAACTATAGCATGCATACCCTTAGATTCATAGATGTTAGGGTCGGAAGGGACCTCAATACATCATCGAGTCTGACCCCCTGCATAAGCAGGAAAGAGT
>NW_005841982.1:2502129-2504200 GCF_000455745.1 Alligator sinensis
CTTCAGCACCCTTGGATGGAGCTCATCCGGGCCTGCCGACTTAAAGGCATCCAGTTCTTCCAAATGACTCTGCACCATCTCAGGGTCTACGCATGGTAGTCTGGTGCCTTGCTGCTGCCCCTCTACAACCCCAGTGAGAGACTTGTCCTGCCCCTCACTTAGGAACACTGAGGCAAAGAACTCGTTGAGGAGTTCAGCCTTGTCCCCTCTGTCCGTCACCAATTGTTTCTGCCCATTTAGCAGGGGTACTATTCCTCCCTGGGCCTTCCTTTTACTCCCAATATATCTAAAAAACAATTTCTTGTTGTCTTTTACTTGGGTTGCCATCCTCAGCTCCATGGCAGCTTTGGCCCGTCTAACTGCCTCCCTACAAGCACGAGCAGAGGAGGTATATTCATCTTTGGTGATCTCTCCCTGTTTCCACTTTTTATGTGCTCCCCTTTTGGCCCTTAGGCTGCCCTGGATTTCTCTGGTCAGCCAGGGAAGCCTCCTGGCCCCTTTCCCCCTTTTGCCTCGCTCAGGGATCGCCTTGCTTTGTGCCCGAAGGATCCTTGCTTTTTGCCCGAAGGATCCTTGCTTTGTACCCTTGGGGGGTATGCAAGGTATCTCTAGGGGGTATGCAGTAGAAATTGTGTAATGGTGGATTTAATTGTCATTATAATAATAATTGGCATTTAAGAGGTTAAAATATAAAATATATGCTGGTAGGGGTATGCAGGCAGCTGGGAAATCTGGAAGTAAGTACATAATAAGAAAAAGTTGGAATATGGAGTTGAGATAGACACAGAGTTGAGTATCAGTTGTATTACTCCCCACAACTGTGACAAGAATTTGAGTGAATAGGAAACAAGAATAGAGATTATTTAAAACTTTGAAGTGTCCACCAAACTGATGTCTTTCACAGGTTGTTCTGGGTATTGGAACTCTGAGGCCCATTCTTTCAAGAAAGAATGAAATAAATGGAAAATGGTGCAGAATTAATTTGTTTTCATGACAACAGTTTTAATGGAAATGGGAAAGGGAATGAACATAACACATTGTTTCTGTAAAGTTAATATTGCAATCATGTGTGTTTATCCCTAAATACTGAGTCCTAAGGGCAATGAAATTAAATTAAAAAGGGAAAATAAAGTAATTACATTTTGTTTACACATTTTGCATTTCATGTCGATTTTTCAAAAGGAATTTCTATAGAAGGCATATAGCACTATTATGTCATGACATACTAGGCTGTTCAACCTGTTCCTCACCATGTGCTACCAACTAGACAATTCTGTAATTCCTGAAATATTTATTAAAATAGAAAAGCAGTAGCATGTCTGTTAAGGTGACTGTATTTGGATCTTGGGCAACACTGGATTTGCAGCTGAATACAAGGCTTTACTCTGTGTCTCAGAAAAAGCTGCTGGTCACTAGGCAAAATGATATATTAAAAATAACCTTGCAAATGGTTAGGCAAGCAGTTTCCTAACAATAGGATAGTGTGTAGGATACATGATTCCTTGTGTAAGAAGAACAAGATGCAGCCCACCAGCTATCATCAGGAGATAAGGCAGAAACAAGACCTGGGGGGATGAAGGAGTCAGCAAGAAACCAGAAAGAACCAGAAAATGACCGGAGGAAGCAAAGGCCAAAGTCTTAGGCATGCGCTCTTAGCAGAGAGGCATGTAAATTAATGAAATGCATAGGCAATTCCATGCTAATGAAACAAACAGAACACAGAGGCGGGCCTTGAGATGGGAGGAGAAATGGGTGGAACAGGAGGGTTGAAGGTGGAATGAATGATAATGAGCATGAACCGAGGTATATAAAATGTGAAAAGAACTAATGTTCACTGCAGGTCCCCGGTTTGTTGGTTTTTGGGGGACCTGGCCTGAAGCTATCTCCATTTTGAATAAAGCTGTTGCAACCAATGTGTGCTGGTGTTTGCTCCCTGCTTGCTCCGGCTAATGAATAATGGGATCCAAGAGCAATTGGATTTTTGTCTCCCTAGTCACAGGGCACTGCATGGAGTCGGGGTCTAACAATGTCAACTACATTAGGAGCAGATGAACCCACTCTTACTCGGGTT
>NW_005841982.1:2504210-2519439 GCF_000455745.1 Alligator sinensis
ACTCTGAAAATATTTTTATTAATCCAACTTCAGAAGTGACAGAATCCATGCCATAATTATGTTGATATGGCCATAAAGCCAGGCACAAATCCCTGTATTGCATTTACACCCATCTTACTCAAGCAGCTCTCCTTTTCTCATCTCATGATATGCATTTTTACATCACTTTTTTGACTGTTCATTAATTAAACTTTAATATTATTCTTTATTTATTTTTGATGTTGCTACTAATGAGTTTGATGCCACCAAGGTTAAAAGATGCTTGAGAAAGAACAACTTTCATCTCCTAAGGTAAAGCATATTTGTGTGTAGCACTTTTTCCTCTGAGGCATACAAACAATTGAACTGACCTGGAGAAAAAAAAAATGGGCAGGTGAGAAAATGAGAGGATGAAGGAAATGAGAGAGTTTATAATGGGTATAGGAATTGGGCTGCATTAACAGTATTTTCCTACATTTCCTTGAGACATACAAAACATTAAGGAAGACTTCTGTATGAAATTCTCTGCATAAAGTAGCTTAGCAGAGAAACAAGGGTCAGCACAGAGAATTGACGTCCCAAAGGCAAATCTTTTGGCATAAAACAAATGCTCTTTTAATTAGGTTATTCCTGGACTTACAGTCTAATTAACAATTAAGATGCATGGAAGATGTATGATGGAGGATACATTTTCCAATAACCTCGGATGTACAAAGTTTATCTTTGGCTGATCAGAAAAAAGGAGGGGGGCATTGCCAGTTAAATGTGTTTAATAACTTAATTGTGCTAGAACATGGCAGTTTACATCGGGAGATAAAACCCAGTATTCTACATTTTGGGCACAGGGACTTTATGTATTTATTTATATGTATGCATAAATATATTGTGTCATGAAAAGCTTACTTTTTGAATGTACCAGAGTCAAAAGATAGGTGGAATTAACTGCAAATAAACAAAATTGTAAGGACAACTAATAGTTATAATAGTAAACTGTTATATTTGGTAGAAGTAGCAGAACAAGTTCCCATCATTATCATTATCAGTTGTTGTGTACATTATGACAGGGATGCATTTTGAGGATGCACTAAAGCAGGGGTCAGCAACCCCTGGCATGTATGCTGAGCATGGCATGTGAGGCCATTTTCCTCAGCACACGTTGGGGCCGGGGGCAGGGCTAGGAGGCAGCAGCTGTTTACAGCCTCCTGGCTGCAGCTGGCCACAGCTCTAGGTGCCCCCAACGGGCACAGTGCTGGCACCTGCTGCCTCCCGGCTGCAGCCGGTCCTGGTTCTGGGTAACTGCTGATAGCCACAGAGCCCAGGCTGCCCAGAGCCTGGGCCAGATGCAGCCGGGAGGCTGCAAACAGCTGCTGCCTCCCTGCCAGGGCCCCAGCCCTGGCCCCAGCCCCAGCCCCAGCTGCCTCCCAGCCCCAGCTGTTCCCTGCTGTGCTGCCCTCCCCACTGCTTCTGCAGAGTAGCGTGTGGAACCCAGCATGGCGGGGCACAGTGGCAGGCGCAGAAAGCTTCCTGCCACTCCAAGCTCCCCGCTGCCTTGGCCACACTTCCCCTGCAGGCAGGGGCAGCAGCGAGGGGCACAACCTTGCATGCTGTCCATGCTGCTCCTACGCACACAGAGGAAGAGTGATCCGGGCAGCGCAGAGCTTGCAGCAGCATGCAGCTTCCCTGTGTGGCTCCTCTGTGTGCTGCCGCTCTGGGTTGCATATGCTGCACTCCTGGCCCTGCTACACTCCCCTGGACCCTGCTTTGCAGAAGCAGCAGAGTGCAGCACAGCAGGTAGCATCGCTGGCGTGTGTTGCCTCCCCAGAGCCTGGGCCTGAGGCTGGGGCTGGGAGGCAACTTGGTCCAGGGCCGCAGAGGCAGAAGCTGTTTGCAGCCTCCCAGCTGCAGGTGGCCCAGGTTCTGGGTAGCTGCTGATAGCCACAGAGCCTGGCCTGGGGGAGCTAGGGGCTTTGGGTGTGGGGCAAGGGGCATGAGCAGGGCTGGGGGCTGTTGTCTGGGGACCGACACAAAACAAATATACAAGATCAAAGGGAGTATCAGGAGTTTTATTTATTGTCACTAGGTTCACAATTTTTAGAAAATCTGGTACTTACTGTAAAAACAAAACAAACCAAAAAAACTGGCAACATTTATTAACTATCGTTTTTTTTTATCTGGCATGCCAGCACTCTGGCACCTTCCAAGGTAGAGAGTGTGGGGGTTTTTGGCACTCTAGCCAAAAAACGTTGCCTACCCCTGCAAGGAAGACAAGTCATTTTTCAGACTTTTTTCCAGGGAGCAATTCCCATGTACAAAGACTTTCAGAGCTTTCATTACTTATCAGAGGAAGGAGTTTGAATTTCATTTAGCAAATAAAATAGCTTTGCTTTCTGTGATTATAGACAAAACATAAGAGGCACAAGTGAGAATTGGGCACCTAACTGTTCTTTATATCTTTGAAAACCTCCTCCTGCTTAAATAAATAATCCATGTCAGAGAACTTAAAAAAAAATCTTGGTTTAGAAATTTTAGAGCTGTTGAAATAAAATTGCATTCACTGTGAATTTAGAAGGATTTAAAAGAAGGCTTGTAAATGGTTGGGACTCACAATGCTGGTGGGTTTGCATAGGCCACTTTCTCCCAACCTGTATAACACTGGACCAGAGAAGGGTCCTTTGCTGTATCAAGGGGAGGAAGAAGACAGTGACCTAGCTGCCTCCTTCCTTTCTGAACAGGGTGAAAGCACCCTTTTCTGGCCAGAGAAAAGATGTCTTGGTATAGTGCTACATTTTAGACTTATTGCACTGTCTGCACACATGTTGCTTTCAAACCAGAAGTAGTGTAGCAACTGTAAGGTACCTACAAACATTACACTTCAGTTGGTGGAATTGCAGTTCCACCTGTTAAAATGTCTTGTGTACAAGTATCCCCAGTACTTTAACCAGTTAAAACTTGTCAATACAGTTGAAATCTCTAACACATCAGACAAGTTGAAGTATTAATCAATTCAGGTTCAAGAGTTGAATTAACCACCCCAGTTGACTTGAGGTGCAGGGATGACTTCTAGCACCCCAGCATGCCCTATAGCCACATTCCCTAGGCAACTGTTCTGTGACTTGGACTGAAGTCTACTGCTGTACTCTGAGGCATAGCAAACCCCTTTTTATGACATCTGAGGGGCTAGGAAAGCCCAGTCCCTATACACATCCCTGAGGTTATGAAGTTGTTGTCAGCCCTGCTACCCTGAGCTGGCAAGGGAAAGCCCCTCCTGCACCAGATACCAACTGCCTAATGGGAAAGTGTCGCACCCCATGCAGGGGGCAGGGGTTCTGGCTGCAGTGGAGGAGGTGCAGCCCAAGGTGTCACAGACAAAGGCCACCTAATGCAGCCAGATCTCCAGCTTCAAAAGAGAACAGATTCACGTGGCCTGCTCTCTGATGGCTTGACAGCTGTGATGGAAAGAGAAGGTGTTTTGTGGGGAGAGATGTGATTGCCTGGGGCAGCAGCCAGTCAGCCCTGATCTGTGCCATGGGACTGTCACATTCTTACCTGTTTCCTGGCAGACAGGGGATCTCACGCTAAGATGCATGCTTGAGGCACCCTGCTTTCTGTGTGGCTGGCTGGCTGTAGAGCACACAGATAGCCCTTTGCATGTTTTTACAGGTTTCAACCGGTTGAGCTTCAGACAGCTTAAACTACACAGTTAAATTTCAGCTGGTTGATCTGAACTGTTCTACACACCCTTAGCGTGCTGCTGCACACCCACTAAAAGACTCTGCCTACATTGCCACAAGGTAGTTTACAGTATTCCCACCTCTGGAAGTAGTGTTTGTAGAGTTTGTACACCTTCTCTGTGTAGTGCTGCTTGCCTAGGTACTGGGAAACTGTAACTTACTGAGTGTTTTTGTGGGACAAACATTAAACTGGGTCAAAATAATTTTTTTTAATGGATTAGGGTTGTCAAGACTACTGAAGCCTAAGTGGGATGTTCGGTAGCTCTTGATGAATGGTGGCTTTTATAAGGAGATTCTTCTCTATTTTCTGGTGGCTTGAGAAACAGCCAAGTGAATGTTAAAGACTCAAATATCATATGCATCTTTTTGTCTGTTCTGAATATTGGAGAAGTTAGCCCAGATGCTCTGCTCCCACAAAAGGATTCTGATTTGCCTTGCTAGTTAAATAAACAGTAAAAAGCCATTATTTTGCTTTTACCTTGAAGAGGGAAGAATTCTGGACTTGAGTACAATTTGTAAATAACATAAGGCACTGTGGGGAACTGATTGACAGTTTGCTGGTTGTAGGCAGTGATGAAGATGTAGGATTTGAGCTGTGTCTTAAAATAAGGCTGGGCAGCCAGTAGGATGGAGTGAAGTGGGAAGACTGTTCCAAGTAGCTGATGCAAACAGCATCAAAGAATAACGCTGTGGCAGAAGAAAGGAATGTGTTAGGAGGGGAAGAGTCCAAAAATGACATAGTCAAGAAAACAAGCAGAGGTCTAGCAAGAAATGAGAACATAAAGATAGATTGGTGTAGGATCTACCTCAGCCTTAAAAATACATTTTGGGGTGGGAGATAACCAAAGGGGACAATATATGTCTGCATTTTATTTTTATAACTTGCTTTCTAGACTACTGCTTAGAAAATAGTGGATGCTTTTGTGTGTCTGGCAGTTACATTCTGCCTTTCAAAAATGTTAAGAGTTGCAGCTAAGTGGAAAGTCCTGTGAGGGGGGAGAGACTTGTGCAAATCACCGTGACAAGTTCAGCTACAGGAAAAACTACTTTTACAGGCTTCAAACTGATGTTTTAGGGTGTGTGTAGATAAAACAGGGCTCCTAAATTGAAGTGTTAGGTGATAAAAAGCACCGCTTCAATTTAGGGCGGATTAAACCTCTGTACTGTGCACACACTTTACCTGCCTCTCCAGCGGGGACCTGCTGGCAGATGAAGTGGTCCCAGGGCGGCAGGGAGGGCTGGTGCTTCCCGCCATGGCAGAGACAGCCCCCGACAGGCGGCACTCACCTACAGACACCTTGGTGGCTTGGGTGGTCCTGAGGGACACCGCAGCCGTGGAGGGAAGCACTGGGCCCTCATGCAGCTCAGGCAGCCAGGCTCTGGCGGAGATGGGGGGGTGGAGATCAGGCTCACTGCTTGTCTGGGGAGGAGACTGCTTTCCTGGGCTGCTGCCAGGCTGCCTGCAGGGCTTCCTGCAGAGATAGGGAGCTGCACAGAGCCTGATGCTTTGCTCTGCAGCTGTAGGGGCAGCAAACTAAAACTCCTCAAAGGATTTTTAGTTTGCTGCGCCCCGAGCCATTTCAGGTGCATTATGTCACTGAATTTGCTACTGCAACTGTAATTAATGTGCAATACACCACTGAGGCGTGAAAACACTGACACCATTAAAGTGGTGCAAAAGCATCTAGCCTGCTTTAAAGTATCATGCAACATTTTTTTTACATATCAAAGCATGATGGCTGACTTACCCACAGTATAAAAATTATTTTAGTGCATCTTAACTTTTCTTTATTTTGTATAGTTGTACTTGTTGAGTTTAGAAAAACAAGATACTTTTAACACAGGTGATTAAACTGTAGAACTTGTTACCACAGGGAGCTATTAGGACCAAGAATTTAACAAGATTTAAAAAGGGATTGGATATTTATAGGAATTTCCAGAGACAACATAATTAACATTAACAAAAACCTCAGAAGAGACTTTAAACCTTATGCTTTGGGGCTTAAGTCAATCTCTAACTATTAGAGAACAAAATGAGACCTGTCTAGGGGGGGTTGATTAACCCACATCTGCCTACTGTGGGTTCCACTTAAACATCTGGTGTATAGCTGGGTGGGAAATGTTGTTTTTTTTCCATCCCACCAACATTTACCAAGGTTTTAGACCTTTTTTTCCTGTTCTCAATTAAGATAAAGCCAAAACAACAATCTTTTTAAAAGAAACCTAGTCACAGAATAGCTATTTCTCAACGGTTTTGGGAAAGTGTCTTAAAGTTTGTTCTGCCTAATTCTACCTAATGTGTCTTACATCCTGGGTGAGTATATTAACTCAGAGAAAGAGGCCTCTCTTTCTTTCCATGTAAAGAAACAGAAATTCTACAGTGGGCCCGAAAAGCCCTTCACAATAAGTTTGCTAGCTTCCTTGAGTATTTTTCAAAAGTTTCTGATTTGAGAAATCAGCATATTATAGCCAAAAATACTGTTTAATATAGTTTCTGACCTGCATCAATCTGGTCCTAGCTAATGTCGCATATGTGATACCAGATTAAATGGATTGTTGGTTTTAACCAGTGTGGGCAATCTCTGTTTCTTTTGTTAAAAAATCTATGATAGATATGGAGAAGCAAAGGTAAGACATGAAAAGGTAAGACATGATTGGTCAATGAATCTTTGCCAGACACTCAATTTTAACCATCTTGGTCATATTGAAGATGGTTTCTTACTTGTACTTTGTGAACAAAACTGGGAAATATTGTTGTCACTGATCTATAGGTAACTGTGTGTGTGTGTGTGTGTGTGTGTGTGTGTAAAACAGGTGCACAATTACCTATAGATCAGTGACATCAATTTTTCCGAGGTTTTTTTCACAAAGCATAAGTAAAAATAGGTAATATGTATGTGTTCAAGAGCACTCAAACTAAACAGCTGCATCATGTAGCGGAGATCCATTATGTATTGGAGAGGCACTTTCAGAGCCCACAGGATGCTCCAATTGGTAGATAGGACATAGTGATATGGAAAAAGGAGCCAAAAATGTTTCAGGCCTTCAAGCTTCTCATGTACTGCTACTCATCAACAGAAGGAAACATCCAACCCCTGCCAACTGCTATTGAAAACCTAGAGGTATGGCCTTCTTAAGAATTTTTCAGCTATTGGCTTCTTATTAGAAAACTGCATTTTTCCCTTTCAGATGTGGCAATATTTTTGGTCAGGTATCTACTTAGGTGTTTGGGGCTTCTGAGAGGAAGATGGCATGGGAAACTGTTGTATTTCAGTTCTCTCCCACTATTTTACTGCTATTCAAAGTCAACGATACTTGACTCTTACACACTGAGAGTAGAAACATGGCTTTTCACTCCTTGGATTGATGGGGTGGGCATAGAATCAGAATAGCATATTTGAAAATTAACAGTGCAAGGAGTCACCTTCTCAAGCATAATACTTACTACACTCTTCATGTATGAACCTGAAAACAGAAGCTGGGTGTGCAGAGACACAGGCAAGAGAACTAGAAAACAGGAAAAAACTCCCCGCAGGGAAAGACGAGGCTGTCAAAACAGAGATGGCAGCACACGAAGACAAAAGACAGCCATGTGATCAGTGTTTCCAGAGCAGCTGCTCTGTGAGAATAGAGTGGCCCCAGGAAGCGGGGGGCGGGGTGCAGGAGGAGAGGAGCAGCAGGGAGGTACACTCAGAAGTCCGGGACAATGGGTGAGAGCTGGGGAAAGCACAAGAACTGGCTCTGAGTGGGGAGAGGTACCCAGTTGGGCTCTACTGCTCCATGGGACTGTGGCTGAAGAAGTGGCATGGGGAGAAGTGGTGCAAGTGGTGCGAGAGCTCTGATGGAGAGGGGCATGCTATGGGAGAAGTGGCTATGGCAGACAGGTTCCACCTGAAGCTGGGGTTGGTATTTTTTATTTACTTTGACTGTACTTGTGTTCTTCAAACTGAAGGTGGGTCCATGGGGTAATGGTGCCAGTGTGGCAGCAAACCCACCCAAAACCCAGGAAAAGACTGGATCAGCCAGAACCACAGGCTGGGGCCAGAATCTGGCCACAGGTAAGATGACCTGGCAAGAGAGGCACAGATTGAGAGACTGGAGGCAAATCAAGCCCCAGGAAGAAAGGTCCCAGACAGGGGTTTTCCCTTCCCTTCTGATTTGAGCTATTTAAAAGCATGACAGTAGAAGGCAAGTCATCAAAAGGGCAATTAAGGTCCTCCTGCAACTATATGCAAAACTTACCTGATGCTGAAGGAAGCCAGGTAATCCAGTCTCTTCTGTGTTGTTGAGATTTAAAAAGATAAAACCTAGAACAAAAGAAGATAAAGAAAGTTATACCATTCAAGAAAGGCAACAATTGTAATCAGCAGTCTAACACCAGGGTGGCACTAGGATGCAGGGTAAGGGAAGTTGGAGCCCCAGAAGAAATCCCTGCACAGGTTGTCTTTAGCTGTCTGTGGTAGAGAATAAGCAACACCTCCTGACTAGTAACATCAAGAAAAAATCAAGACGTGGCAGGAGAGAGTTGGACCTCACTGCAGTGAATTACAGGCAAGTAACAGCAGGAGGAATGGATCGGCCCAAGAAGGCTCCAGGTTGCAGAATACGTAATCTCAGTCAGGGATAACCCTCCCACACTGTCTTAATTTGATTTGGGGGGGAAGCTATGTGGAATATTCTTTATTTGTTCTATCAACCAGATTAACAACAGTATATTCCTATTCACAGGTGTAAAATCCTTATGCACAAGTGATTACACACTCCTGGATTGTACTTTAGTCATGAATAGTTCATAGACTGTGTCTTTGGTTTTCATATGTAAGCCCTGGAGGGATTGCCTTGTGCCTAACATCTTATTCACTGATCTCAATTTTTAGACTGGAAAGAAATAAGTGGTTTCTTGTGCTCTTTTCCAAAGTAAAATGTGTTTTACATGTCTTGATAACAATACAAGGGGAGTTTTATATAGTCTTCAAATAAAAATAAATAAATAGATTATATATCATTCTTTAAATCTGCAATAATAAATTTATTGGTCAGGGCTTTAGTTTTATAAATAGATATGATACTTTGTGCTATCCCTAATTAATGAGGAAAAAAGAAGACAGAACAAATGGCTCCAAGATAATTGTAGGAAGGCAATGAAAGATTCTTGAGATGCAAATTAAGAAGACTGCATCCATCCACATTGCAAAATGGGAAGTTAGATTCAAGTTAATATCAAACCCAGTTTATTAACAATGTTCTAGCTGGTAAACTAATCCAGGTTTAGGGAATTTCTGAATCTTTGTTGTGGATGATTGGAGGACTTCAGGACAAAACCCAAGTAAGAACCCAGGTTAACTCTTTTTGAAGAAGACATGCATGCTCTTAGTACTGCAGGCATGGACTGTGTGAATGTGAATTGTTTGCCATGACTAGTGGAGGCTGGTTCTTTGGACATTGCAAGAGCGGTAAAAAGGGGACCTTGACATGAATATGAAGCCCTTATTGTTAGCAGTTGTTATGTTATTACGCCTATAAACCTAAAGGCCTAAAATTTTGTTTAGCAAAAGAAATTTAATTGTAAGGTGCTTTAAGGATGAACACAGATATACCTATCTAAATAAACAACATTGTGTTCTAATCCTTTAATCCCATTAAAATTGTTACATGTAAGGGACAAGTGGGCATTTCATCAACACATGAACTGCTTTTTTAGATATTGCATTAACATCTATCATAGTCCTGACTTGGTAACACTTATGGAAGCTTGCAAGGTAGAACTTCAAAGGGAAATATGATGTATTTGGATTAGATGCTTATTGGTTGAAAGTGTATGATCTAAAGTACAGCCAGGCAGATCAAAACACTGAGCAGGAGGACTGGTAAAGAATTTGCCATGTGGATTGTTTTGTGAATTGGTTGGTAGATGAATTAGTTTTTATATTGAATCATTTCTGTGACATCAACAGTAATGTTTGTTTTTTGAAAAAAAACTATATATAATATAAACCAGAAATGGGCCTATAGACTGAAATGTCTAATGATGACGTGAGTATTCTATCAGAAAAACAATGGTCCAAAATCATACTAAGTCAAGGTCAGCTGTAGACATCACCTACAGCTACAAACCTTTTCAGAAGTGGAATGGATCAAGAAAGGTGATGACTCATAAAGCTGTAAGAAAACAAGAAATATCCTTAGGGACATATTTTCTGCCACTAGAATCTTATCAGTGAAATTTAAACTGCATTCAGCAGCCTGACCCCTGTGCAGTAGTGAACTCTGTACCTTTTCAGACAAAGCAGGGATGACGACCTTTCAAACATCCCCCCCCCCCCATTTATTCAAAATGTCATGCAGAGGTAAAAGAAGAGGGATTTGCTCTCAACTTCTCTCTGTTTCTGTGGAAGTGCTGTGCTCTTCTTGCCCCTCCCCAGGTACATAATTAATTTTAGAGCTGCATTAACATAATTATATCCAAAAAAATATATCTTACCCCTAAGGCAAACTGGTAAGAGAAATGTGCTGAAGATTTCAGAAATATTGTGGCATTGGTGTAGAAGGATAACATGCACCTGATATCTGTTATTCTGCAGAAATCAGTGTTTAGGTATAGAACAACAGGTTATGTAGCTTCTAATTTTTCTGGCCATGTAGTTGATTACTCAGTGTTCAAACACTATTTTGTTTTGTTTGGGGTTTTTTTTTTGCCTTTTGAATGCCTTTCAGTTATGGTCTCTTAATCGCCTTACTAGGAAGGTCTATACTTTTTGAAATTCTGCCAGTAGTAACAGTGCCTGAGGCAGGATATAAACAATGGATCATTTTTAAATATTTGTAGTATCTATACTTTAAAAATGTATTTCACGTATGTAATATGTAATGTGTTGACCATGTTAATCCACAAGTAAAATTTTTCAGTTTGGGTTTTAGAATCTAGTGATTTTTTTTCATATAGAAAAGACTGCATATTTAAATATTAAAATAGATGGCTTTTTATAGTAGATTAGAGTTCAAATAGTCATAGATATTTAGCTAAAATTTCAAGCACAATGTGGTTCCTGATTCTGATGGAGTTTTATGAGAAATACTATTTAATAAATGCTAACTGACCATGGAATCACTTGTTGAAAATTCTGTATGTAAAAACATCAGAGGAAAATCTTTCTGCACCAAACATATTGATAGATGGAAGTATTGTATACCTAGGTGCTAGATTCTTTTTAGTGCAATTATCATGTAACAGCATGTGTCAATGAATATACAGGAAGGCAGAAAAACCTCTTAAAATTAAAAAAGGTGCACATACAGAGTTGTAACACGTTTTAAAGCGACTTTTAAGGGCTATCTTTTTTTTTTCTTAGGTACCTCTCTGTAGGAGGAAACACAGGATATTCTGTAAGGCTCTATATACACTATAGACTTACTATGCTAAGTAGTGGTAACCTCAAGAATTTTTGGTAGGCTGCTTTCTAAATTGCAAGTGGAACAGATATAACTGGATGCTTCTGTACCCTGGACAGCAGCAGCACACAGAGTAGTGTCAGTGACTATGCTGCCGGTGAGAGTGGTGGCTGAGCTAGCAGCATAGCTGTTACTATTTTTGTACACTTTCCTCTACCCCTTCCCCCACAGTCACCCCATTTCATTATGCTACTGGCAAGTTAAAGTCATTGGCAAATGGCCAATGCTGCAGGCGTACTAATTGGACGTATCACTCTGCAGTGCTAAATAGCCATTCTGGGCTAAGGACAGACATTCAAAAAGCCTGAGCTTGAATTGATTCAATCTTTGCAGGTTAGTTAAACCTGGCTAGGCTGAACTGACATTCTCTCTGGACCAAGGACATTTGGGCACATGCCTACAGTGGCTCAGGCTAGAAGCCAGGGGGTGCTAGAGCAGCCCTCCTTTCTCTTCTGCAGTGAGCTGAGCTGAGTGGAGCATAGCCCGGCCCTGGCAGGACAGTCTCATTAGGGAGGTCTGCCTACAAGGTCCCAGGCTTTTCCCTGCTGGCTGCTCAAGGGGTGGGAGTGTTGCCAGAGCCCAGCCCCAGGCTAGCACTCTGGGGCAAGGGGAGGAGGGTGCAGTGTATGCATCTGTTGATTATACAGAACTTTTCAATCTCCCTCCCTGCTGTCATACTGTCTTCAGCAAAGTAATAGGCAAGCAAGCCAGCTGGGGCCTGCTGGTGATAACAGTCTTTATCACCCGATTAGCAAAACAATGGCCTCTCTCCATTACTTCAAACTTCTTAAACAGTTTACTAGCTGACCTGTTAACTAGCTCCAAACAGCCCTAAGCAGTCACTGCCTGCCTGCCTCTGTGAAATTGGAGACAGAGAGAGACACACACACACCTCTCTCAGCATTAGCTAGCATACCACATGCCTAGGGTCCATGGGGCTGGGGTACATGCTATGGAAGATGGGAGGGAGAGAGGGGAGGAATTTCTTGCTTAAGCAGCGAGGGGAGGGGTAGGGCAGGGGGAAGCCAGGCAGATCCTGCTGTGTCTGCAGTCTCTGCTGGAGACTTACACAGTGTTAGCTAGCATTCCATATGCTGGCTATAGCCTGTGTTGTGGCAAAGAGGAGGAAGGGATCCCTGCTTGAGTGAGTGGTGAAGGGACAGGGATAAGGGGATACAAGGAAGCCAGCAGACCCTCCTGTGCCTGCAAGTCTCTGCTGGAGCTCTGGCCCGGGAGCAGAGTAGATTGGCCAGCCCTGCTGTGGAGCAGAGAGCTCTGCCCAGCCCAGAGAGCATGCCGGGATGCTGTGGGGGGGGAGGTTCTGATTTAACTAAAATCAGGAAGGGGTCTGGGACAGACATTGCATAAATCAGTTGGACCCAAATCAGTTAAATCTGATACTACATTCAAACAGGTTTATCTCAAACTGGTTTTAGCCATTTTCAAACTGATTTATGTGCACAGTGAACATCTGTTCTGTTGCAGATTTAAACCCATTTCTGATCACTTAAACCAGTTTATGTGTAATGTCTGTCCCTAGCCCTGGCGTGCCAGGCTTTGGTTCTATAAGGATCAAGTTGATCAGCACACTTTCTTACATATTCCTAACTTCTTTAAGTCCTGTTTTCCAAGAGTAGAACTAGTTAAAAGGCCCATTTTAGATGCTTAGATGAAGAGAGGCTTTCTTTTTTTAACTTGTAATCACAACTGGAATAGCACTCTTGGTGCTATTAAAGAAGGAATAGAATCAGTCAGTGTAATTAAGATTTCATGAACACTCTTAATCTAGCCCTGTTTCCAGTTGCTCATGCTTCCCTGAAAAAAAATTCTGTTGGGGCAGAAATTTTTCAGTTTTCAGGTTTTGCCTGAAGGTGCTAAGCATTTTACAAGAAACATTGACAATCTGCAGTATGAAGATAATGAATATGATCTACTCTTTGCATTATGAAGCGAGCGCTCTAAAACTGAGAAGTGCCTTTTGTGTAGTCTGGTGGAAATTGGTTTGGATTTAGCAAAATTAGAACTACTTAGAAACAGCACTTGCAGTGCACTGCTCAGTACTAAACTCAAAAAGTGTGTGAAACTTAGCGAAGTACATGGCCTAAGCTCCATAAGGCTCAAAGGATTAATGGAAACTTCAGGGGAAGGGGGTTATTATTTATTTTATTGTTGTTATTTTTTTAAAGAACTGCCTCCTTCTGAGCTTCTTATCATAACTAGCTATATATATATATATATATATGTCTGTTGAAGCTCATGAGATTTCTTTTGGCCCAATCCTCCAGATTGTCTAGGTCAC
Source organism: Alligator sinensis (assembly GCF_000455745.1). Lineage (NCBI taxonomy): Eukaryota > Metazoa > Chordata > Crocodylia > Alligatoridae > Alligator > Alligator sinensis. Next base: position 2,517,669 of record NW_005841982.1, read on the forward strand.
TCTGAATCCTAGCCCTACCTTCCAGCATATCTACTACTCCCTGCAGCTTGGTGTCATCTCTCATTAGCATAGTTTACTATGAAGAAAGCTTGTGCGTCGACAAATGTACATGCTTACTTCACAGTAAATCTCCCTAATCCCATGTACATTTTCTATGGTGCCATAGTGCTCATGCAGATGCCTGTCCAGGAGCAAAATCTGTTCCCGGTCAGCTGTCCACCAGGGGGCAGGAGATAGCTTCATGCCCCTGGGAGCTGCATGTTGCCAGGGCGGGCTCTGCCATAGGAGCCTGGGCAGGGACTATGTCTCCCTGCCAAGCCCTGTGTCCCAAGATCATGATCATGGAATGGGGGCTGGGATATCTTATTTCCCAACCCCCACTCTGCCATCATGTTCAGGGAGTGGGGGGCTGGGAGACACTTATCTTACAGCAGGGTCTCCCAGCAGGGGCCCCACCATTGCAGAGTCACTCCTGGGAGATAAGGGTCTCCAATCCTGAGCCCCATGACTGTGGACTGGGTGCTTCTTGGAAGCTGCCTGCTGGGTGGGGTGGGGGAGCCTGTTACCTGTCCAGGTCCACAAGCATGGAGCTGGGAGTGGAGAGGGGGGGGAGGGCAGGCTGGAGAGCTTGTTTCCACCCTGCTCATGGAGCTGGGGGGAACAAGCTCCCCATCCCCAACCCTACATACCTGGGTGGGGACAATGTCCCCCTGCCCCAACAGCAGGGAGCTTCCAGCCCCTGCTCCCTGATTGTGATTGCAGAGCACTGTCTGGGCGCTTGTTCCCAGCCCCCACTCTGCAATTGCAGACCTGGGGCTGGGGACAGGCTGGGAGCTTGTTCCCAGCCCCGACTCTGCAACTGCAATTGCAATCATGGAGCAAGGGCTGGGAGCTCCCTGCATAGGGAGAGTTCCCTGCCTAGCCTGGAGCTGACTGGGACCTGACCCTGACCAGGACAGTTCCCAGCCAGCCCGAGGCTGCTCAGGGATGTATGTGTAGTCTGGAGGTGGCTGGGGACTGTCCTGCTTTGGGCAATCCTCAGATAACTCTGGGCTGCAAATACAGACTTTCTTGTGAAGCCCATGCCTGGCTGAGAACTGTCCTGGTCAGGGGCAGCAGATTCCCTGTGCCTGAAGAAGGGTGTTTGTGCCTGAAAGCTTGCAAAGAACATTTTTTTCCAGCTGTTTAGTTTATCTAATAAAAGATATCACATTTACCCAAACTACCTGGTCTGGAATACTGTGTCTCTTATCTAATATCCCACATTCAGGTAAGGTGAATTCAAATGGGAAATTTGCAAAAAAGAGGTACAGCAGGATTGAACAGCGTATGTTATGAGAAGTATGTCTATACTGGTTGTTGGGACAGCCTTCAAACACATACCTGGCAGTTATTTACATGTATTGCTCCTAATCATAACTCCTGGCATCAATCTAGTTTGGTCTCAGAAGTGTCTCAGATGGCCGGACCCGACTTGAGGTGATCTAGAAATTACTCGGTTGTTGGGCGGGCTGGTGAATGGAGAGGCAGACAAAGCGTATTGGTTGCAAAACAGCTTTACTTACGCCGCTAGTAGCCACGACGCAGGTGGTCCGGTCGCTTAAACAACTACACGAGTTGCTCCAGCTGGCAAGGCTCAGGCCAGCGAATCCGTACACGAACCAGGCCGGCAGGGAAAGCGTACGTCGAGGGATGGCGCTCGGCGACGGGGAGACAAATCGATAGTTGATCAGGCTATCGATCAGCTCAGCCATGAGTCAGGAATTTTCCA
>NW_005841982.1:2519533-2519833 GCF_000455745.1 Alligator sinensis
ATTTAGAACTGGCCAATAGTGGGACACAAATTTGCATGCGAATGGCGGGAACTCTCTTGCACCGGAGTTTTCTATTGCAGCAGAAAACTTTTGCTGTGCGCAGAGACTCTCATGTGGCGGGAAAATTCCATCGTGCCGAGGCACTAAAATCATTGGGTTGTGACAAGAAGCTCTGCTGAACTTCTGTATCAGGCTAACTCTGCTGCTGCTCATCTCCTACAGTGTGATTAGAACACCATATTGCGGGTAATATCATACAGTGCAATATTGTACAGTGTTTCTTGAAAGGAAGCTTGCCTT
>NW_005841982.1:2519843-2568296 GCF_000455745.1 Alligator sinensis
GACGAGTTTTGTTCCCAGATGGAAGCTAAGCATGGTTGTTGGAGACGTACATATATTTAACGGAACTACATATCATCATTCATTATATGGAAAAATGATAATGAGGAGACCTTGTAGATATTTGTGAGGAGCTTCTTCCTAACACACAGCCTGGAATAAAACATGAAGCTGCTTGTTTGAGAATTAAAAAGGCAATCATGGGCAAATTTGGAAGTAAGAGCTAATACCTTGATCATGAAACAGAGATGACTGTAGTGTGACATGCACGCATGCACACACACCTGGCATCTTTGTTGCTGTGCCATCATTTAGTACTTCCTTCTACACAGTTATTTTTATCTGTTACGGTGCTGTAACAATGTGCTTCCTCCATTATAGCACGTTACTATGGCAATGTAGCTGCAGCTTCATGGTTTGGGACTGCCAATGCTACATCGCCATAGCGTGTTGCTATGGCAATGTAGCATCACATGTAGATGCACCCACAGAGTCATAGTGTAGGCTGTAATCTGGCCCCGCTGCAGGGGCTGTCCAACCTTTATTACTGTCCCCCAATAGAGCCTGCTAGTCCTCTCCAGTTGGTGTGGAGCATCAGGACTCTGTGATTACTCCAGAGTCATAGGTAGGGTTTGGGATAGACTTGAAAGTGAGCATAAATGGTTTATTTGAGAAAAGAATTATGGAGAAGGGCATTGTATATTGTTAAACATCTCGAAAAATGAAAGAAGTCAATCCCTCAAATGCCACTTCACTTTATTACATCCTTGAATTGTGTAGATAAGCAATTTTGGAAATAAGGTAGGTTATTTCAAAGATGCATTACTTCAGTAACATAGCTTGATATTCGTATGATATTAATATCACCTATAAAATTGCAGGTGCAAAATTTCACTTGCAAGCTTTTGTATCCACAAGCTGCAGGTACAAAGAGAGCTTCTTGAATTTTACAACCAATACTGAATTCTGTGGGCTTGTAGACAGAGAGTGTTAGACCGGAATTCCTAGAGCGCTTGAGCTCTTCAGTGGAGAAACAACTGATTATTTCATTTTCAGTATACTTCTGACTTTAGTGTGGCCGTATTTCACTGAATAAAATGCAAGTCTGTATCAGAGCCCACAGAAAGACATGTAATACTCCTAACAATCTAGGTTTGAACAGGATAGATACATAGAACTTAAACACTACATCTTAACAAGTGATGTTTTCTTCTGAATCAGATGTGCCCCAGGCCAAGGGCACAGTCCTCAAACAGCGTAGATCAATTTGACTAACAAAAACTTTTGAAATTAGCAAGCGCATTAAATGTAGAACAACAGCTGTGTCCATTTGTCTGTTTGAAAGTGCCTGTAATACTGTGACACACATGATACTGTCAAATAAACTGACACTGCAGGGCACGCATGGGCATTATTTTTATTGGTTGATGTCTTATCTATCTAGTGGGAAACAGACTGCAATAGCAAGCATTCCTATATCAGGTTTTTCAATGGTAGGCAATATCAGAGCATCACTAGGAACAGGAATATAATTTAAGGAGGCAGTGAAGTATCATAGTCTCTGCTCACCAATTCTTTCAGATACTTTTTAGTCTAACCTCTTTCTTGTCTGTTGACTTCATCTGGCATTAGGCAGATACTGCTGATAGGTATTTGACCTATCACTAAGCCTGTAATCTAAAACTTGTGCATCTCTAGGATAGTTCCACAATGAGTCATGGCATGTTTTTGATCATACTTCATTATTTGATATAGAATCTGAATCACTTATATTTAAAACAACAGTTTTAAAAGACTTTTTTTAGAGCAAATACTAAGGAACTATGAGTTGGATGAACAGCATTGTAAGGATACTGACACATTGGGTGATGGTTAGTGCAAAAGAAAATGGTAAAAACGATTAGGGGTTTAACAATTATATATAATACTGTGAATGAAATAATAGAAGGGTTATAAAAGTTGTACAGAACCTGATTAATCTATAGCTAATCTGGACATAGTCACCTTGTAAACTCCATGGATTTAGCAGTGATCAATCTACTCTCACTTTCCTAGAAGCCATTCTAGCAGTTGGAAATAACAAAATCATTTTTTTCACATCTCTTTTCTGGCCATGACTTCTCTTTTCTCCCAGGGGAAACTCCAGGTCATTGGTTAAGTAGGCTTTACTACCAGAATAATACAAGGCAGTCATAACAAAGGCTGGAATTTGACCACTCTAGCTGCTGTTGCAAAATGGGTTTAAAATCCCCTTTGCTCATCAACTGGACATTTATCTTGCAACAAGCTCAAGTCAGCTGGACAAGAGAACCTAGCTTTTAGTAACCAGTTCCTCATCATATTTATCTACAATGCTGCTGCTTCCTCTCATTTTCATCCCCAAGCTAAGCAAAACATTTAAAAACCCAATTTCCATCTTGTATCTGTCCTGTTAATTTCTCTTCTGTTATCACTGTGAAGTACAAAAAATAAAAATCCCTCAATGATAGATTGAGTCATGTTCTTGTCCTCACCTTGCTTGGCATAGCCACTTCTTCACCTTTCTATGCTGCTGATTTTCCTAGCAATTTTCTTTATTTGGACCTCAATGCCACACCTTCATAAAATATACTAAAGACACTTCATGCCTCTCTAATGCCCTCCCCCCCCCCAGAGCCTGCCTGCCTGAGCTGTGCAGAGGCCCATGCTTCCCTCCACAGTTGTGGTGCCCCCCGGGACTGTGCAAGCTGGGTGCTGCCAGAGGAGGGGCAGCTGCTGTCATGGAGGAAAGCACCACTGCCCCCTGCAGCCTAGGGACCTCTCTGCCTGCCAGCAGCTCGCCCTTCCCTCCTCGCCGGAGGGGCAGGTAAGTCAGAGGGGTTTGTACATGACACAGGGTTTTAATCAGCTGTAAATTGAAGCAGTGTTTTTTAAAACCCACCACTTCAATTTAGGGCCCCCATTTCATCTACATGCACCCAGTGACAATAGAGACTTGAGAGATGTTACATTTAATTATCAAATCAAAACAGTTAGTGATTTTCACAATACTTTCTCCCTCCCCAGTTTCTCTCAGGCTGTCCGGTCAGTTTTATAGTAAACATGGTAAAATATAGTAAATGGTAAAATACAAAATAAAATAATCAAAGAAAGCAAAATGAAATACTTCAATTCCAATTGAAAATATGCATGAATATTTGGAAAGAATAAGTTTGGGATTTCTTTTCCTGAATCTTTTTCCCCCTTTTGAGTCAGGATTGCAATTTCCCCTCCTTCACCCCCCACACAAAAAAACACAAACAAAAAAACCCTAAGTATTAATGTGTTGGAAACTCTTTTGTGCCCAATTCTACTTGTGTCATTTTAGACAGTATTACATTTTTTCAGACAATTAAACCTCAGCCTTTGGTTGTTATTAATGTACCATAGGTACAATGCTGTAATTTGTTCTGCCAATTATAGAAATACGATAGTGCTCACAATAAAATAACATTGCTTCCTTTTTGACAAATGGTCTGATTTTGATTTCAATCTTGGCAGCTGTCCAATTATTAACTTTAGTACAAAACACAATATCAATTCAGAACACTTTGCATTCGCTGCTTCAAATTTATGTTGAGACAAACATCAGTGTGTTTTGCATGAAATGAACTTCCATGAAGCTGAGTCATTTGTACAACAAACACCTGTAGCTAATGACAAGGACGATTATTTCAATACACTTATTTTTAAATTGCTTTGTCTCTTTGAATAATCTTGCTGTAAATAATTTCCCAATTGTTTGAAGATTTAATTAATCTATCACATGATAGTATGGCTGAATCATTGTTAGCAGTTTATTGGTTCAGCAAGTATTGCTGTTCATTTCAGCTTGATATGTAACCACTTCTGTTACATAAATTTGAAATATGTAACCTACTGATGTTACTTACTCCATATATATATATATATTCTAACATGACTGTAGCATCTGCATAAGGAATGCATGATCTTAGTACAGTTTGGCAACTGCATTTATGTTAATATATTCTTAACAATTGTCACACCTTGACATTAAGGGTCTGTTTAATTGCTCAAGGGAATGCTGAGGCAATATCAAACACAACTTTATTATACACCCCTTTTCTTGTACCTGAGCCAAACCCTGTGCTAAAGCATAGGCCAGACTTCTCTATCTTAAAGGATTTTTAAAAAACATTGGGCGGGGTTGAACCTTTGGCTATTGTAGGTAAAACCATGTTGTGTGTTAGTGGCTCTCCGTCAGTTTTCCAAGATAAGCATCATATGGTACCTTGGAAGAACAAATACTGAGTGTACTAAATCATTTTAAATAATATAAACCAAGATAATACTTTGTGGAATACTATGAATAGCTTTTAAACACAAGCTCATAGTAAATTTTACTAATATTCTTTACACAAGCTTCCTCGTTTTCTGTCATTATATTTATTTGAATAAGATTTCAACATCCGTACCTTAATGGACAGTGGGGTCCCCCAGGGCTCGGTCCTCAGGCCTGAACTGTTCAACATCTTCATCAGCGACTTGGACAAGGGGGTGAAAAGTACCTTGTTCAAATTCGCAGATGACACTAAGATGTGGGGAGAGGTAGGCATACTAGGAGGGAGGTACAGGCTGCAATTGGATCTGGACAAGTTACAGGGGTGGGCGGATGAGAATAGGATGGGATTCAATACTGACAAGTGCAGGGTGATGCACCTAGGGAGAAAGAACCAGCAGCCTGCCTACAGGCTGGGGAACTCCCTTCTCATCAGCGCAGAAGCAGAAAAGGATCTTGGTGTCATTATCTATTCCAAGATGAACATGGGCCACCAATGTGGGGACACAATCAGGAAGGCTAACCGCACCTTGTCTTACATCTACAGATGCATCACGAGTAGGTCCAAGGAGGTGATCCTCCTGCTCTGTATGACATTGGTCAGGCCACAGTTGGAGTACTGCATCCAGTTCTGGGCGCCCCACTTCAGGAGGGATGTGGACAACATGGAGAGGGTCCAGAGGAGGGCCACTCGCATGATCAGGGGGCAGCAGGGCAGGCCCTACGAGGAGAGGCTATGAGACCTATTCAGCCTCCACAAGAGAAGGCTGAGAGGGGATCTGGTGGCCGTCTATAAACTGGCCAAGAGAGACCAGCAGGCAATGGGAGAGTCCCTGTTCCCCTGAGCATTACTAGGAGTAAAAAGGAATAACGGCCATTAGTTGAGGGACAGTAGATTCAGGCTAGATACCAGGAGGCACTACTTCACAATCAGGGTGGCTAGGATCTGGAACCAACTTCCAAGGGAAGTGGTGCTCGCTCCTACCCTGGGGGTCTTCAAAAGGAGGCTAGATAGACACCTTGCTGGGGTTGTCTGACCCCAGCATTCTTTCCTGCCCATGGCAGGGGGTCGGACTTGATGGTCAGGTCCCTTCTGACCCTACCAACTATGAAACTATGAATGCAAACTTACAAGCACGTGCCTCTTTGATATTCTTCCAAAGATGATTTCTCACTCTTTGTGGTGTGAGTATTACATGTAGTAGTCTGGGTGATGTCTTAGTCATTATGGTCCAGAATGATGTAGGAGGCAAGGATTTTTTGGGTGACATCTTTTACTGAACCAACTACATCATTGGGATAACATCAGACAAGCTTTTGGACACACCTGAAGAAGAATGTCTTGCATTTGCAAGCTTGTCTAACTTTATCCCAGCTATGCAGTTGGTCCAGTAAAAGATACCACGCAAAAAACCCTTGCCTCTCATATTACATGTATTGCTGAATTATGTAGAGTAGGGATTTGAACCTGTGAGTTCCTAAATAATAGGTGAGTACTTACTTTCCCAGGATATTGGCTATTCTGATTTGAAACTGCCCTTGTTTTCCAACAGAAAATTCATTTTGTCAAAAAAATTCTTGACTAGCTCCAGTCATATAGTTGTTTTTTTTCCCCCCATGCTTCCAGTAAAATAAGGTAGAATAAATGGCATAACACTTCTCTTAGTTATAACTCTAATGCCATACATTAGTGGGGCCTGGGATACTGAGGAACTTTATTGCTGGAAAAGGGGTAACTTAAAATAGTAACATATGTTCAAATGCCTCAGGGAATCTTCATTATAAAAGAAGAAAGGAAGGAAAAGTTCCATGAAATCATCTCTCTAAAGCCATAATAAAATTATAAAAGGAAAGACTGGGCTCATACATACCACTTTTTTTTTCTAATTGTACAAAATATACAATCCCTACTCATGGCTCTACAGGGGATGACTTTTCCCTATGTTTCTTCTTCCAGGCCTTCCTATGAATCATACCCACAAATATGTTGTTAAATAATTCCTACCTATGGGTCTTTCCTTTTCTACAGAGAAAGTGTTATCAAAATATCAACCTAATATTTGTCCCCTTCACTTCCTATAGTACTTCCAGGTAATTAACTTACAGGATTGACAACAAAACCCCTTAGATTAGTGCAAGATAGTCCACAGATCCTGGATCTCCAGGTAGCAACATTATTTACCTTTTTGTGTTGCAGTTCAAAAAATTATGCATTGAGATATAATACAGTGAATGAAATAATATAAGGGTTATAAAAATTGTACTGAACCGGCTTAGTCTAAAGCTAATCTGGACATAATCACTTTGCAAACTCTGTGGATTTAGCGGTGCTCAGTCGTCTACTCTCACTTTCCTAGAGGCCATTTTAGCAGTTGGAAGTAACAAAAACATTTTTTCCACATCACTTTTCTGGCTATGACTTGTTCTCTCTCCCCTATTTTTAGTCATTTGTTTTGTGCTTATTCTTTGAAACCCAGGGGAAATTCCAGGTCATTGGTTAGGTGGGCCGTACTATCAGAGTAGTACAAGGCAGTCATAACAGAGGCTGGAATTTGCCCACGCTAGCCGATGTTGTAAAATGGGTTTGAACTACAATGTGTTGCAGTTCAAAATACAGGGAGACTATCATCATGAAGTAATCTTACTGAATAACCTCCTTTCCTTCCAAAGTCACTGCCTGGTATTATTTCTACAAGAGACACACTTTGGGCATTGAAACTGTTTACCCAATAAGCATGTGTATCACAAGTTTATACATTATCTAATGAACAACAATTTTGCATTTTTTCTTGGGGACAAAAAAAAGTCTCCTAAAGTAGACTAATGAACAATGTGAAGAATCACACATCAGTCTGTGTCATGAATGCTTTTGATTAATTTGCTTTATCACAGGTGTAGCCCAAAGATAAACATGTTCCCCAAAAAATAAGTTTGTGGAGTTTTGGAGCAAGTTGATTATGAAATTTGTTTCCAGAAATGGATGTTGACAATTTCACATTTCAAGGGACAATTACTTAAATATTAACAAGATTTAATGATCTAAAGAAAGTGATGATTACAATTTTTGAAAGTGTTATCTCTTCTTGTGGGGATATTCATTTTGATCCTTTCAGAACCTGACTTAAAGTGCTGATGACTGGGAGCATTCCAGGGCAAGCCAGGGAAATAGTCAGGGGTCACCATTTGGTAGGTGAGGTGGAAGGACCCCAAGACAGATGTAGAACAATGATAATATTGGAAGAATAGAAATTTCAAATGTAAGCAAATGCAGAACCCATTCCTAGGCATATCAAACTTAACTAGAGAGTTTCCACTTATTGTTAATACTGTATTTACTCACATAACACATACCTTTTTTCCTAAAAATCAGCCCTCTAAAATTGGGATGCATGTCTTAAGTGGAGGAGCTGATTTTTCTTCACTGGAACAGAAGGACAGAGAGACATTATGTTCTAATGGCTGCCAGAATATCTGCCATTTTTCTCTGACCCAGCAAGCATTAGAGGTGGAGTCAGTGTTAACCCATTCACAGCGATTGCTGAATTCACAGTAGAATTTGGTTGACTTTCAGGTCTTTTTAGATATGAACTCTAAAATTTGCAGTTATTCTTATAAGCATGTGGGGGTAGAAAATATGAAAGTCTATGGACCAGATTACCTCTTAGTTGTCACAGGCCTTCCAGCTCCATGGAATGCTTCTGCAGGGACTGGGGAAGATATTTGACAATGGAAACAAATTATATGTGGCACTGGGTATCCAATAGGGAATTTCCTACCTAATCCACTGAAGAGTCAATGCATATGAACATGCCGATTATGACAAAATTCAAGGGTATGTGTCTGGTAGGATTGGCTTTGGAAATGCAGAAACAAAAGGAGCCAGGTAGCTGCCAAGAGAAATAGGGTTATAAACCTCAGTCTTATATGGAAGCAATCATTCCCGGAATACAAGGAAATCTGGGTCTTTGAATGCATGAAGGAACCATACAGTTGTTGGGTTGTATAGTTGATATGCTGAGTTAATTTATTTTTCCTTTAAAAGATGGCAGTGGAATATTTTAAAGTAGCAACCAAAGTGACCAATTATCTCTACTAAGAAATGTTTGTGTACGCTCTTTCCTTCACTTTCTGTAATCAGGCTTAAACAAAGAACATGAAATGTTTTCAAAGTATCTATATATTTTATCACTGGGCTACATAGTGGGTCCCAGGAAACTTGGAGACAGGCTCATTGTGGTACTACTCTGTATATGACTTGTTTATTTGTTTATTTTTAATAACTTCTGAATATTGGCTCCTATGCATTCTTTATCCAATACGATTATTTTAAAGAGTGAACTGTAGCTGAAAATAAGTTGCAACTGAATTAATTGAGTTCCCTGATAACTTGGATTCAGATCTGAATAGTTAAAATCCTACAATGTCTTGGTTGGCTATGTCATTATTTTTTTAATGTGATTCAGAATTGTGAACCATAGATTCTTAATTTTTAGTGAAAGTGGACTATTAAAAATGACTCATTATCATTGATACAAAGTATTTGGTGAGCTTAGAGATAATGCTCACCAAACAACAACAACAAAAAAAGATGACAGTAGTTAATAAAAATCATAATAAATACAAATATTTTGACTAACTCTATTAGTATAACACAGTTTTCAACCTTTTTTTCATTTTCAGACCCCTCAAAATTTGTAATACAGGTGCTGGCCCCCTTTGAAAATTTCAAATGGAGATGTGAACCCCTTTGAATTGAAAATGTAATATCCACATACTTTTGATTGATCATAGTCATGTGTTCCAGCCCCCTTAGACATAGTCTGCGTATCCGTAGCATTCTGCATATAGGTTGGAAGCCACTAGTATAATAGAACTGATATAGAGCAGAAGTTGGGAGAACTGTCCATATGGGACCATGGAATCTATTATTTTCTTACTAATGGTACAGAAAGTTCTGTTCAGTTGTTCCACAAAGTATATCTTGTTAAGCACTTAAACAATACTAATTTCTTATCATCATTAAAAAGAGAGGGGCGGGGGGATTTTTGTGGAAGTATGGCCCCTGACAAATGTGAAAATAAAGGCATGATGGGATCTGATGTGGGATCCCAACAATCATGTTTCCTGTCATGTTACACATACATTAGATTCCAATTGTGCCATATTGACAGTGCAAGGGGAGCCCAGGTTTCACCTACACCAGCAAGTAATAACCTTTGCTCCCAACCAGAGGAATGCATCCGCGCTCCTGTGGCTGGGAGTCCCATTGGGTGATTGAAGTTCCCAGGCAGAGTAGTGTGTCCTGAAGACTCCCTTCTGCTCCAGAAGCCCAGTCTCTGGAGCATACAGGAATCTTGAAAGGCTCCTGTGTGTTCCAGCATCAGGGCACTGGCCATGCATTTAATTAAAGGCATGATAGGAAGCAGCCACAAAGTTGTTACACATGCTTTATTGCAATAACTTTGTGGCTTATTCCTCATTTGATTATACCATTAATTGATTGAACTTGTCGACAGGTCACTAAAGACATGATTAACCAGTTAATCATCTCTTAAGTGTAACATCTATCAGAGGCCTGTGTTAAAATTGTGTCTAACGATATAGGCAACAAAGGGCCACCTACATGCTACCATACTCTAAAGCATTTTTGTGGTTAAACACCCTTAACCCAACTCACTTGCATTCAGCTATATAGAATACATCTGTATAGAATATTCTGAAATTTCTAAACTTTAACACCACTGAAAAAGAACTGTAAAGTTGACAAGTTCAGCTCATTTGATACCAATTACCTGCCTGCAACCTGGGAGTCCAGCAACATATATTTTTCTTAATTCATATACAATCATAACACTGACTATAGATTCAGTGAGTCACACTGATACTTTACTGGATTTGCATAGTAAGCTTCAGGCACTGAAAACTTGAAAATCCCAAGTGCATGTTTTTCTGTTAGGAAAGTATGACAGGCATCCCCTGTCCTTTAATTTTAAGGCTTCTTGGGTCATTCAGATAAAACAAAGAAAGAAAAGGTACCGCTTTCACTTGGGATGCTCCAAAAAATATCCCTGTACATAATCTGTGTAAGTGATTATGAACAGCACAGTTCATGGATCTGTATATTACTAGTGGATGAGTTCATAAGTAAGGTCAAAGGTATGGATTCTGCATTTTTGCCATTGCCAGATGCTAATATATAATAGATCTTCCTGGTTAAGAGAAAATGTTATATTTGTTTCTCTCAGAAATGATTGCCAAAATAGGAATGTATATTATTCACTTGACCACAGCTAAATGAATGTGTATATTAATTTAAAATATTAATTTAAGAAAGCAACAGTGGAGGATGACAGACACAACTTGTGCTGCTGAGTTACTAGTGCCTTACACTTTGTCAGTTATGTTGTTCTAGAACTGAAGGTTGGATCCCAGGAGCGGTCATTCATAAATGTCTGTTTTTAGAAAGGATATGTACCAGAAGCTGGAAGACATAGAGGGATGAGACAATCAGGAACTCATCATGAGTGCTGATCCCAGCTCTACTTCTCACCTGCTGTGTGATCTTTTAAATCACTGTGACAGGGCCAAAAGGCCCTGAGTGGATAGCACTCAATAGATGTTCCTGTAACATGATGGTGAGGTGCCTTTGAACAGGTACCTATTGGAAAATTACCAGCATGTTAGGAAGATGTACTTATCTTTGTTCATGCCAGTTTCAAGTAGTTCTTTGTTATTAAAATGTTGCTAAAGTAAATGTTGCTATCCATGATGAAAGTGACAGATCTGTACTGAATGGTTACATAGCAGGCTAACGTTGGTTACATAATAGGGCCACTGTTCACGCAAAGCCAAAATGTCTGAACAGAATGGACTTGTGTGCTCAACTAATTTCTCAGTAAGGGAAAACCTTCTGGCCAAACTTGTTTTTTGCTATAGAGTATTACATAGATGGATATATGGCCACATTGTGTGTTTTCTGTAAAGGTGCATCTCCATGACCACTGTGAGACCTTATTTCCCTTGTAAATTTAGGGTCCAAGCCTACTGCTAATAAAGTTAAGGGAAAAACAGAGGTGTTAATCCTAGCCTCCTGTTAGGTAGGCATTAAGAATTTAGCATTCATCAGAAATAAGCCCAATGATACATAATATTTGTAGCAGGGAACTCTTTCAAAAAATATATTCCATGTGTTCATATTGTTTGACACATATAGGTATAGTGTTTGAAGTGTTAATGCTTCCAAGGCCTTGCTTCTCTCTTCCTCCTAAGTGTGAATAAACGTCTTGTTTTACTCATCATTCAGCTTATGTTCTGTAACCTTTCTCCTACCTTATGTTAATCTTGTCTATTTACACTGAAATCTTTCTCTGGCAGGGTCTGTATTCTATTCTTTGTGCGGTGCTTAAGAAAGGAGGGGTCATATTCTTTGTTAGCCTCTAGGTCTACCAAAATAATTATACTCTGAAGAACTTCTGTTCCACTTGCAGTAAAATCCAACTTTCTGCAAACATTGTAAATCTGAAGTATTATCTGCCTTTCAAATAGCACTGAAAAAATAGAAGAAATCTTTAGTACCGTTAAACTGATTATTTTCATGACCAGTAGTTGTACTACACACACAGCTAAAATGGAAATAAATATTTCTTTAAATAAATTGTAAAAAAAAAAAAAAGTCAAAATATTAACTCCGATCACAGCTTAGCAGAGAGAACCATTCTGGTTTCTTCCTCTTGGGGTAGGACCAGGTCCATGTTTCAGCCATACATATTCCTGTGCATTGTCATAAACTGATTTCAGGCTCTGCCAGTGCCTGCTTGGCCCACAGCAGCAAGAAAGCCTGCAGATCTGGTCTCGAGGAGTCTCTCTGTTTGGAGAGTGCTGGCTCTTATACTTCCTTTTCATTGAAGGGATGCTTCTGGGAGAAAGGCTAATACCATCCACGAGAACTGCCTTTAGAGGTTTTGGCAGCTGACCTCAGACTTCTCCCCAGTGACTGACCAGTTTGCTAGCTAGGATTAGGAGGGATTTATGAAGAGGTGCTTCATAGTGCCTGTGTAGCTGCATAACAGCTGAGAAACTGAGTCTAATGTTATTAAAATAAGGAATTCAGAACACAGTGCTGCTTAGTATGTGAACAATGCACTTCTGGCCTTGAATTCTACAGTTCCTTTCCTAAAGCAACACAAAACAAGGAAACAAAACAAAACAAAATGATTTATTTGGATTAGTATAGACCTTGGGTTATCTTTTGAAATAAGCTACTATTCTAAAAAGAAAAAGAAAACTTGCAATCTTATTATTGCAAGCCCTGCTTCCTCCTTTTTTCCTGTATATTTTCTTTTATATGGACAAAAAATATTTTTCAAACTTCTACAACATTCTTAAGTTCAAAATATCACCTGACCTATAAAACTCATTCAAACTTTATTTTTCCCACTCTGAAATCATTAGAATTTGCTCAGCTTTTTTTTTCCTTTGTCAATAGTTTTAATTAATATTCTTGAAATAAATGCCCCTTCTGGACCAAATTATTTGTTTCACATTCTCCCAGTTGTGGTTGCTTTTTCTTCATGAAGCAGCAAATACATGCTTCTTTTTTTTAAAATTTGGATTAATAGCAGAATAAATCATAAATAGCATTGATTCACAGAAGAGACAGGATGTGAAAGGATTAACTTTGCTTTGCTCTTGTTATTACTAATTAGCAACCCAAATTTCTGATTGGCAATATGTCAGTCTTAAGCAACAAAGATTAAAACTGGCTACTCTTCATACAAATCTAAAATTCTTCTCATTCTAGGACACAATAAAGAATAATGCCAATTATTTCTTAGATAACCTATTTTCCACATATGCTTTGGCTAGTGCATTTATTTTTGCTGTTCCTACTATTTATCAGTTTTGAGCAAATAAAAGTGTACAGATAAGAGCATGCTTGGCACTTAAGTGGAACAAAACACCCTGTGAATTATTTTACAGCACATCTGTACCTTTTTTTCTATCTGTAAATGATTTGTGACTAGACCAAAAATTTTGCCTATTATTTTGCTAGATCCCCTTATTCAAAAGCATTTTTTTTGCAAACACATTGTAGTTTCTACTGCATTCATCTTTGTTTCTTGATGCCCTAAGTAATGGTTACTGGAAAACAAGCAATTTGTTTCACAGAAAATGTCGTTTCACTGCAGACCCTGGGTTTCCAACATTTTGTGTTATCACTCCCTCTTGTTTTAATCACAAATTTAATTCTCAATCTCAGAATCAATCTCAAGAGAAGTTTTACTGAAACAAAAATATTTTTTTAAACTTCAGTTAAAGTTTTACTAAAAGTAAAATGTTCTGATGGATTGATCTTTCTCACAACATATGTTTTGTTGAAAAATTTCTGACCAGGTTTAGTCACATTATATTGTACTCAGTTCTCTTTAAGGGAATTTTTTTTTGGATCCAGCATCGGTTGACCATAACTCAAATCTTACCTCAACGAAATTCTCCACGGCTAGATCTAGAAATAGAATCAATGATTCTTTTTTCTTCAGTATGTTCTTGCACAGTGGACCCCAGGTACTTGAACTTCTGCACAGAAGGTATGTGCTGGTTGCCCAGTGCCATAAGTATAGTCACTTTGATGTCTCCTGAAATCATGTCATGGATCTTTTCTGATTGTTCTTAATTGTACTCCATGCATTACTGATGACATACTATAGATATAACAAACACTTCTAAAATAACCATGGTACCAGTTATAAACAAACCAACCAGAATTTGTAGCAGTTTTTACTTCCTATAATGATTCATTTCAAGGAATAAAAGCCTTGCTTGACTGTTCACAAATATGTAAAACAAGACTCAGCTAAGCAGATCAGGGGTTTTAATTCTGATGAATACTCATTGATACTTAAAAAAGATGCTTCCTCAGTACAAGATAAGCTAACTAGAATATTATGATCATGGATTCCCTTTAATCTTGTCCACCTCTTCCCCTGAAAAGTCCTATCTTGCTTTGGTGCAGTAGCCATTCTGAGATAGTACTTTCTTTTGCATGGGGCTCTGGAACAGGTTTAGGAAGGGAAAGAAAAAGAGATCTGTATGATATAGCCTTCTCCAGGGAGCAGGGAGACGTAGGTTTGAGTGCCCTCAGACACGGGAGGGAATTTAAACCTGGGTGTCCAATAGTGTTTGTGTAAATCCTTTTCTAACAAAGGCACCATGGCAATGATGATCCTTTTTTGTTTATTTTTTGTTTGTTTGTTGTTTTTGTTGGGGGTTTTTTGTAGTGGCTACCAGTGCATTTTTGTGCAGCCTGATCTGTTAGGTAAATTCTGAAATAAGGCCACCACATTGAACTCCTCAGGAAAGGTAGGCAGAGCACATTGTTTCTGTATCCCAATGAGGCTTAGAATTAGAGGTGCAGAGCTGTTCACTGAGGACATGCAAAGAAGCAGAATTTCAGGTGCTTGGGGAACGGAGATGTCTGTGAAGTTTAGGTGCCTCTAGGGTTAGGAAACAGCTGAACATTTTTAAGACTGCAGTTATGGATGTAAACACTGAAAGTCCAACTAAGTCTCATTTTAGAGGGCTTTTTTGGGATGGAGCCTCAATTCTTACCTCAGCTGACCACTCTACTCCTAGGACCCAGTCCTGATTTAAGTGTATATCCCACTGTTAAAATGTATTGTTGGTCAGTGTACAAAATAACAGTTACTATTTAATTACTAAGCACAGACTACTACTTGTGGTAGAAGCTCTTTCTTCATTAGTACACTCATAGAATCATAGAAAATTAGGGTTGGAAGGACCTCAGGAGATCATGTAGTCCAACCCCCTGCTCAAAGCAGGACCATCTCCAACTAGATCATCCCTGCCAAAGCTTTGTCTAGCTGGGTCTTAAAAACCTCCAAGGATGGAGATTCCACAACCCCTTTGGGTAACCTGTTTCAGTGCTTTACTACCCTTTTAGTGAGAAAATTTTTCCTAATATCTAACCTAAATTTCTCTTGCTGCAACTTGAGACCATTGCTCTTTGTTCTGTCATCTGCCACCACTGAGAACAGTCTAGTTCCATCCTCTTTTAAATGCTTCAGCTACTTGAAGGTTGCTATTAAATCCCCTCTGTCTTCTCTTCCCTTAACTAAATAAGCCCAGTTTCCTCAGCCTCTCCTCACAAGTCATGTTCCCCAGCCTCCTCACCATTTTTGTTGCCCTCTGTTGGACTCTCTCCAATTTGTCTGCATCCTTTCTATAGTGTGGGGCCCAAAACTGAACACAGTACTCCAGATGTGGCCTCACCAGTGCTGAATAGAGGGGAATAATCACTTCCCTTCACCTACTGGCAACACACCTACCAATGCAGCCTAGTATGCCATTAGCCTTCTTGACAACAAGGGCACCTCCTGGCTTACATTCTGCTTCTTGTCCTTTGTAACCCCCAGGTCCTTTTCTGCAGAGCTGCTGCCCAGACAGTCAGCCCCCAGCCTGTACTGGTGTATGAGGTTGTTTCATCCTAAGCGCAAGACTTTGCACTTGTCCTTGTTGAACCTCATGAGATTCCTTTTGGCCCAATCGTCCAATTTGTCTAAGTCACTTTAAATCCTAGCCCTACCCTCCAGCCTATCTACTACTCTCCACAGCTTGGTGTCATCTGCAAACTTGCTGAGTGTGCACTCTATGCCATCTTCCAGGTCACTGATGAAGACATTGAACAAAACCAGCCCCAGGACTGACCCCTGGGGCACTCCACTTGATACCAGCTGCCAACTAGACATAGAGCCATTGACTACTACTCTCTCAGCCTGATGCTCTAGCCAGTTTTCTATCCACCTGATGGTCCACCCATCCAGCCCATACTTTCTTAGCTTGTCAGCAAGAATGTTCTGGGAGACTGTACTAAAAGCTTTGCTAAAATCAAGTATCCAGGTTATAGCTATATTGGTCTAGAGGAAAAAGCAATCTGGGATCATGGTAGAGGTGATATTTTTTTATTAAACCAACAAGATTTTTGCAAAAATGTTCTTTAATTGCAAGCTTTGGGGTACAAAGACCCTTCATCAGGCATTGGACAAAAGATTGTAAAAGTTCTCCTGAGTTGAAATGAAAGTTCATATTTCATAGGATTTCACAGAGGAGTCAATAGATGGAAAATTCCTCTGTGTAGGCAGGTCTTATCTGTTGAAGAGTCTCTCACCTCTTTTGTAAGGTTCTATGATGATGAAAATTAGCTTAACAAAGGCAGGAACAGTATTTCAGGTTTCAGGTGGTCGTAGTTGCTTCCTTGTTGGGAACATATGAAGATTTCATTTTTTAAAAATGGCTAAAATTTGATATCTTCCATGTGTCAGGTATCCGCTGTATTGGATCTAGAGGAAAAAGAAAATTGGTCAAG
This sequence comes from Alligator sinensis, assembly GCF_000455745.1. Classification (NCBI taxonomy): domain Eukaryota; kingdom Metazoa; phylum Chordata; order Crocodylia; family Alligatoridae; genus Alligator; species Alligator sinensis. The sequence goes on from NW_005841982.1 coordinate 2,536,541, forward strand.
AGGAAAAAGCAATTTGGGCTCATGGTAAAGATGTCTTTTATTAGACCAACAAGATTTTTGCAAAAAAATACCTGACACATGAAAGATATTGAATTTCATATTAAATTTATCCAGTGGTGCAGTTTGAGGTTCCATTCAATCCATCCAATGGTTCTAAATGACCATTTTGAAATAGGAGCAAAATTCTAAAACACCTTTGCATTTGAGATTTGGTTCTTTTTCTGGGAGCAAATATTGGTGCAAGAGAATTATACCTGAGCAACCATGTCTAGAATAATTTAAATCTGAACCATTTCAGTATTGGACATAAGAGTTCTACAAAGGTGACATGTCTCTTCTGGTAGAACTAAAATATCAAGAAATATTGGTTTCCAGACAGGTGGTTTAGCACGTTGAACTTCAATGTAAAAAAAAAAAAAAATCTGCATTCATGAAGAAAGGGGCTAATTGTCTACTATTTAGTTAATTAGGAAATAGCTAAAAAAATACTTTCTAAACTAGAAGATTATTCATGGATTACTTAAAATGTAATTAATGAGAACTGCTGTCTTAAATAGCACATTAAGAAATAAATCTGGGTTTTGTAACGGTCATGGAGTATCCTCTGTGAGGAGGGGTTGCTTGCTTGTTTGGGATCACTGAAGCTTTGTCTGGACTCTGAGGGTGTTCCCCTGAAGACAGCTAAGGCTGCTCCCCACTCTCAAAACCTGGCCTTTTGATCCCTCGCTCCCCCTTTCTCTGTGGCCCTGTGCCAAAAAGCTACCATCCAATTCTGGTCCTAAGAGAGGGATTTTGCCTCTTGTTGGAAAGACCTCACCCAATATAAAGTTCTAAGCAACAAAGCAGACGGTCTCTTTAGTAAGGGCCTTTACTGGGGCAAAAGCCACACAGCCACAGGTTCTCTTTCCCCTCCAAATAGGTTAAGCAGTAGTCCTCAATCCAGTCCACACAGCCCTCAGTAGCCCCAAACATACTTAACTGTTGCCTTTTCAGTCTTTTCCAAGCCTGAGTCCCCAAAGCCCTCAAAACTCCCTTCTTGCTCCAGACTCTTCTCTCTCCAGAAGCCATTATCTTTCTTCAGCTTGTTCTTTCCACTGTTACATTTATCTCAGTCCTCTTCCATCTTACTTTTGCTGATATGTCTACCACCTTACCTTTGTTGATGTTTCAACAAAACTATTCCAGGTTCTCTGGCTGCTAGAAGTTCATCTTCTTTTGCCCCTCACAAAGACAGATCTCTTACTTCACTGTCTTTTTAAGCCATACTTTTTCCATGTACTGGCTTTGAGGGAAACTGAGACATGCAGCATTATAACAATATGAGCACACTTAACACAGAAATGCTACGATAAAACCCATAGCCTGGCACAGTAACATCACCACCACGTTTTGTTACAAAATACATTCAGTGACTTCTTTGCCACTTTTAAATCATCTGGATTAGTAAAAGAGAAAGTGAGTGTGGGATTGACTTGATAGACTAACAGTGGGGGAGCTTCTGCAGATATGGGAGACTTGGACCCTGACAGATATACAAACAATGGTATGATTGGCTGCATTCCAAACACCATGGCTCTTATCATGCTAGATAGTGCATATCATTCCTATTCCTCCAATCTCAGTTGCATCACTGCTGAGCTGCTCCCAACCCAATTCTGCTGATCAGTCCAGGAGTGGGTCTATCCTAGACCCAGGCTTGCACCCAGTCCCCTGCAGGTTCCAGACCCAGGTCTGAAAATCATCAGGGTCACCCAGAACACCCCCCAGCTGTCAGGGTGGATCCTGACAATCAGCTGATTTTGAGACCTGACTCCAGTATCCCCAGGTCTTGAACTAGATCCCAAACTGTCAGTGCTGGGTCCAACAGTCCTGTCTGACCCCCAGGCATCTTGGAGTTTTAATTGACCAATCAGCTGATTATCAGATCTGGCCAAGATAGATCCAGGTCTCAAACTCACCTGGGTTCACCAGCTTTGGGCCCAAGAGTTCCAGGTGGGTTTGAGACCCAGAGCTGTTGTGTCCTGGCCCCAAGGCAGGAAAGGCTGCCAGGCTCAGGGGTTGCCAGGTTCCCAGTGGCTGGACTCCTTGACTCCCCCTGCCAGGGAGCTTTGTATCCTTCTCTCCTGGCAGTCAATTTTTGGCACTGGGACAAAGGCTGTCTTGGTCTTGGTGCTGACCTCCATTCCCATGCCAATGCTGGCAGTCAGCTGCTTGTCACCATCAGCATGAGGGTGCTATATTTCAATTTATGGCACCATACAAACATTCCATGCCGTACAAATGTTCCACATTTTTTGTGGAAATACTCTGTGGCTGGTTTGCCACATTATGGCGTGATAAATTGGCCAAACACGTAGCACTGTTACTATTTATGGTGTGATTAACACATTAATTGCACCATAATAGTTGCCAGGAGTCTTGGGTTCTGATCTCTGCTCCCATAAATATTAAATATATTTATCAGAAGTGGAAAAGCTGCCACATAAAACAAGTAGCATGCTGGTTGAAACTGTCTCCTAATATTAATTCTAGTCCCTGCTGCAAGTCCATGAGGACTGAAAACAGGTCTTTGGCATCTTAGGTGAGTGCTGTAACCATTAGACTCTTGAAAATATAATCTCGCTTGAAAAATGTATCACCAATTTGTGTCTGTGTGGGGCTAGTAGATATATTCTGAAAACAAGTACTAGACTGGGCCCTGCAAATAAGGTAAGTGCATGAATGCCTAGTCTTGGAACCTCACCAAAACTTGAGCATGACTAAACAGCTTGGTACTGTCTAGACTAAGTGGTTTGCATGTGCCACCCATTGAAAAACTGAGCATTTAAGGACTTTTCTGGCAGTTACTTAGGTTCCTAAGAACTTTCACTGCATGTAAGGTGAGACTGAGAATTGGGAAATTCCAGTGGCTCCTAACCCAAAACATTTAACCCCAGTGGTCAATTTTTTTAGTGCTGAATTCTGACAACATTGTAGTGGGATCACTACATATTTATCAGGCACTTTTTTATTGTTTTACTTATGTTGTACCCATTAATTTGTCTCTGCTTGGGCCATTTCTGATATTCTTAACACCCTGAACCACTTCAAAACAGATTTCACTTTAAAAGAACATTTGACAATGTGCTTCCTTCTTAGCCTTCTTTTTCATCTCACCCTAGTTAAATTAAATTTGCACCCATGGTGCAAATACTCATCCTGACCTTTTAACTTGTATAAGCTCCCATGTTTTAAAGCACATTGAAGCTAGATATGGGTGTTCTCTGCATGCCAATGAAGATTCCTAGATTTCCTCGGACGTATCACTTGATTGAGTCTGTGCCTCAGCTGTACAAAACAGTTCAAGAAACCATCAAATATTTTTATTCTATTACTTTATATTTTTTGTGTGCTTTAGTGAAACATAACAAAGGCTTTATAAAATCCTTTTGCAAAGCCATAGTTTCTCACTAGCTTTTCTCATTTAACATTCTTAATTAAAAATGGAAAGAAAGCTTTTAAGCCTATTGTTCTTCCATCTAAGGCCAGGCCAGCCTAAACCCATAAGTTTTAAATGGTATCAGTGCAAACTACAACAGAAAAGATTTATTTCTTAACATGAGAGGGAGAATATTGGGTATTAATAGATAAATGCTTTTTAAATGAAATAGGGTCATTTAGAAAGTCATAAAGGTGCCAAGGAAACTTGAAAGGTAAGGTGGCATTAATAAAGGTTTAACTCATAATTATGCAATAAAAGAGATACTATATGTTCTTGGCAATATTATAGCAAATGGCAAATCATTGTTAATTTGTTTGGTATTCAGGTAAGGCCTGATCTGAAAGCCCTTTGAAGTAAGTGGGAATCAGATCACACCCTTACCAGTGCACTTGTTTGGTAGGCCCATTCTTATTTTCAGATGTGGGGCTGTACCACAAGCGGCAGAAGTGATGATTAACTATAAAAGTTAAAGAACTGGTGTTTAAACAAGCTCTCAAAGCTTCTTACAACATGAAGTAAACTGCCTTTCTTATTGTTCTACTCCCGGCTTTTCCCTTAGATGAATTAAAATTATCTACATTTTAGAATTAAGGCTTCAGTGCATGAAAGATGTTAATTTATACTAATGGTGTGTCAGATGGTGAGAGCAACATTTTGCCCCTTAAGACTAAGAATAAGAATATATTTTCTACTTACTAGACCTATTTGTAACTGATTTTACAAGATCAACATGGGATGTTGCACCTGGCTGATCTCCTTCCTTTGTATTGTTTCAGCTATTTTTTTCTTTCATTGCTTTAATCTCTTTTTATCCTTTAGTTACTTAAAAAAAAAAGTTTTCTAAGCCTAGATGTAGCCCACAAGTAGATGAAGAACTGGAAAGACTGTTGATCCCATACCTTATCTTTAGAGCCTACACCCCCTTGACTCAGACTACAGAGGTCAGGGTCAGATTGATCACCAAAGCTGGGGTCAGGGAGGAATTTTACACCATGGTCAGATTGGTGGGGGAAAGAGGGAGAGCCATGGTCCTCTTCCTTGGACCTCTAAAGTATTTTCTAATAAACTTTGCAGCAGCAGGATGTGGGCTGCCATGGGCTGCTTGGAGCAGGTTAGGTGTTAGGTTTTGTAATTGTCAGGGTTGACTGTAATTTTACTAATAGGTTAAACAATGGATTTGCATAGGATGGTTTGGATAGGGAGGGGAATAGAAGAGATGACCTCTGAAGATTCCTTCCAGTCCTACTTTCCCATAATTCCTCTGTGCATGATAAACCTGCACAGAAGAATGAAGGTGCATAACAATGTTTTTATATTCCTGCATAGTATATTTGGGCAACATGTCTGAGCACACTGGTGTAAGCAGATGCCCAGTTACTGCTTTCCAAAATGGTTAGTGGGAACTGTGTAGAAAAGATTTTGGACTGCACAGAAGCTTTGCTCTGCCCTTTAATGACAACATAGCTAAACCAGTATCAGAAAAATCAGTTTCCTCATAGGTTTAAGCCAAAATATTAAGACACAGTTGAAAAGACGCAGAGACATACTCTATTTATTCATGTATAAGATGAGGGCTTACATATGCGTACAAGAAACCTCATTCAATACATTATCTACCATTAAACAGCTGCCAAAAGCAACATGTGCTCAGTAGTAGAAACCAGCTACAAAGTTGATTAAGTGCAGCCAACATTGAGCATGAATATGAAATATATAGCCCACATCGGGTAAACATACTGTGGGAACCTTAGTTTTTGTGCGTGTAGCCCACTTGCTCTCCCAAGAGGTAATGAGCACCAGGCCCAGAGGTATTGCAATACCAGGCCAGCACTTGGAGAGGCCAGAGTTAGCTCTGACACCCTCCCCTGGTGCCAAAAATGTTGATGGGAACTTTGGGGGTGGGCTGGAGGAGGGCTTAAAAATAATGCATGGGTGTTTTCTCTGCAGGGAACTGGCACTGGTCTGGTGGTATAGCAACACCAGACCAGCACCAGGAGAGCCAGAGCCAGTCCTGACACCCTCCCCTTAGTGCCAATATTGCTACATTTGATATGCTGATGGGAACCCCCGCACAACAATAAGTTAGTGCAGCCTAGCTAAATAAGATATATGGTAGTGCTTATTGTGCTACTCTGAATACATTTTGATTTCCTCTTCACTCCCATAGTTGAGCTGCGTCTTTCTTTCCCATTTCCAATGATTGCTGTTTCATCACCAGCCTTAAATGTCTGGCATACATCACCAAATGGGGCCTCAAATAGCTCACCAGGAATCTATCTGTCATCCCCTCTCTCAGCCTGCCACATATGATGAATGTGGCTCTATACTCTAGGACATGGAGCCAACTCAGGTTGCCCTGTGCCTCATCTGCATATACATTTTTGCAGGATCCCAGGACTCTTGACAAGAACCCCCAGTTCCAGTGAGAAGTGGGTGAATGTATACATGTGTTTTACTGCAGAAGTGACTAATTAGCTCTGCAGTAAAGTATCACCATCTACACGTGTGCCCGTATTAGGGTGCTGTTGGATAATAATGTCCAGGACAAGTACTATCCTACAATGGAGTAGTTCCATGTGCCAAAACATATGTAGATAGTGACTGGGGCACAAGAGGTGCTACATTGCAGGGGCTGCCTGCTGGCTAGCCTAACAGTGGAGCAACCTTGTGCTCTGGAGCCAGCTCCTCTGCAACATATTGAGCTAGGTTGGAGTAGCCCCTGGCTATCAGACTGTCCTGTCCTGCTGCAGTCCTCCTGCCAGCCTGGGGTTGCTCCATCCTTCCTCAATGTGCTGCAGTCCCAGGCGCACATGTATATGCTAAGCCTGGGAGAAATAAACTCTAGCATGAACTGCGCCAGAGTTTATTTCTTTGCCCAGATCTCATATGTAGATGCACCCAATGGGGGCTAATTAGAATGCAGGTCCTTTCTGGGGAGTATCTGGAATACACACATATACCGAGATTTGCTCAGCACTGGGGTAACCATTAGGGCTGTGCGAAACTTCGGGTGCTGATTCTATTTGGAGGAGATGCGGCCCAATTTGGTGGCCAAATCTCAAAATCCAAATTGAATCAGGGGACCAAAAAAAGGTCTGAATCAATTCGGTGAGCTTTGACAATTTGGGCAGTCCCCACCCACTGGGGCAGGGAGCTGGAGCCAGATTTGAAGCTGGTAAGTAGGGGCTGGGGGAGGGGAGGCTGGAGGAGCAGTGAGGGGACCATGGGGGGACCCCTGCCAGGCCCCATCTCCTGCCTGCTCCACCAGCCCATCCCGCCATGACTGCCCCGCCTGCCCCATCTCCCAGCCCTTTAAAAAAAAGCCTCGACTCCCTGAGTGCTGCCCAGCAGGAGAGTGATCCCTGCTGCACCCCACTGCCCCACGCTGCATAGGGGGTTCTGCCGTGAGCCCCCCAACTCCTCCCACTGTCTCAGCTGCCACACCCCCATGGCTGCCCTGCCCACCCCAGATCTGGTCCTTTAAGAAAAAAACCTCTCCGAATCGGCCAAATCAATTTGGGGCAGTGATTCAAATCACCGAATTGAAGCACTGTTCCCTGAGTTGGCTGAATCCGAAATGAATACTAGCTGCTTTGCACAGGCCTAGTAACCATGGCTTGAAAATCTGTTGACTCTTCTTGGTGGGGTCTAGTCCAATAAGCTTTACAGTAAATCATGAATCTTTTATCTTTTGATTAATATCATGCCTTTGACTTTGGGCTAATGTTGGACATTCTCAGCCTTTTGGCTAAGATCAAGCCAAACTGGGGGCATTTGAACCCCAAGGTCTCTGGCCCTGGGGTTTGTATGTCGGATGCCTGCCTGGATTTGGGGAGTATCTGAAGTCCCAGACCAATGGGCCACTTCTTACCTGGTGGTAGAGCTACATAGACTAGGCAATTCAGATTTGCTCAGTCAAATTTTTGGAATTTGGCTCTTGGGCTTTGACCAATTGAATTTGGACCTGAATTAGCCTTGAGCCAGACTTAAAAAAATAGTTTGTACTATATATAAGGAGTTATAAAAGTGCTGCTTAAAAGTGTGTTTAATGGAATACATGTATTAAAACTTGCAGCAGTTTCAAAAAAGGTAAAAAACATCAATTCTGAATTAACTAAATTATTACAGGCATGTTTATTTCAAAGTCAGCGTTTTCAAATTTGCACTGCCCTCACGTATGCTCAGGGACAGCAGGGTCTGGCAGTAAGTGGGGGACAGGGAAGGTACTGCAGGAGGAAGAAGCTGTGGGGGCAGACGGCAATAAATATGATCCCCCTCCCGCCCAGATTTATTTTCCCTGCTGTAGCAGTGGGAGTGGGACAAATCCAAGGCAAACCTCCAATAATTAGATTCTATATTTGGAAAATTATACTAAAATTATAAATTTTCCATATATAGAATCTAATAATTGAGGGGTCATCTTATATTCAGGGTTGTCTTATATTCAAGTAAATATGGGTTCTCTCAGAGAGATGTAGGGCTTACAGTACCTCCTGGAGCTCTTCCCAAGGTGTTCCTTTTTCAGTACTGCCTCTCACTCAAACTGTTGTTGTTTATATTGGGATAGTATCAATGGGTGCATTCATACATACAGGCACATGCAGTTGCAGCAGCTCAAATTGCACTGGCACAAATTTGTACTGGAGATTTGTGTCTTAGCACACACTTGAATATGCACGTTGGTGTGGGGCAAATTGTGCCACTTAGGACAAATTGGTCCTGCTCAGCTTCTCCCAGATCTTAAGCAAGGGGGAGCTAGAGGCTGGGGCCAGCACCTGTGCTGGCCTCAGCAGTATAAGGAGCTTCCTTGGGAAGCAGCTCAGAGAACTTCTGAGGCCTAGCCAGTTGACATCTGGGGACACTATCCCCTTGGGCCAGCTGGACTGCTGAAGCATCTTTAACCTAGAGTGGTCCCTGCACCTTTTACCCACTGCAACAGTCTGGGAGTGGGGGCTGCTGCCTGGATGTGACTGTTGCCACCTGCAACAGCACCCTCCCCCTTGGACCTGCAGCCCTATGGCTTCACACCTGCCTGGGCTGTGGCATGGGCACTGTAGCAGAGCCCCCTGCACCTCTGGGCCAGCTGCCAGTGGGCCATGTCTGTAAAGTTTGCCTTTGGATGGCAGTGCTGACATGTCTCCTGATATGTGCTGACATGTGGTGCCCTCACTCTGCCATCTGGGTACCTATACTCCAGAAAATATGCTCCTTGTGGTGGCCCACTTCAAAGTGTCAAAGCATGTCCTTGTGGCCCCAAATAGCCAGGAGGTCAGCCACCTCATCTGCCCTCCAGCTGGGTCCCCAGTTCTGGCCCCGGGTAGGATTCTCTGCCTGGATCTCACAACTTGCCTCACCAGCAAATATGCTGGTGCTCCCTGTTTAAAAAACTGCAAATTCTCAGATAAGAAACCCAAATTATCTCATTAAAATGCCTAAAATCCATGTTCTTCCATGATTAAAATGAAATGCCTCTATATAGAGAGATATCAATTGGGCAATGTTTTACTGATATACTAGCTAAAGTACCTGTTCTTTGGCCTGGTTTTTATTTTTGTAATTGCAGTGTTTGTTTTCTTTCAAAGAATTTAGTACCACATATTTAGGTAAATAATATCATTTATTTTTAAAGAACATAGCACAACATATTTAACATTTAATATTTAGCATGGAACAAAAAAAAAGGCAAGCATCAATATAAGAATGACAATTCAATTGGAAAAAAAAGGCAAGCACCAATATAATAATGTCAATTGAACTGAATTCACTGCATCCAAAATAGAGTGGTACCAGTTTGTTATCTAAGAAGCGAAGTAGTCCCAATCAGTGGATTACCAGTGCTACTATCACCATAATAAGATGAATTCTAAATATCTATACATTTTCTTTTTGGTTTTTTATCATAGAAAAATCAGAGCTGCCTCTTCCCCCTTTGCTCAGGATGTTGGGCACTGAGCAGCCCCGGTATGCCAGTGCCCTGCCCCTGCCTTTGCCTCTCACTCCTAACCCACAGCCCCCCCCCACCCCAAGTGCCCCTCACTCTTGACCCACATCCCCTCCTTATCCACAGCCCCTGTCTGCCACCCCACTAGCTCCCTCCTGGCAGCAGCTCTGTCCCAGCACCTGGACATGAGTCCAGATGCAGCAGTCCTACCCACTGCTTTTTGGCTTTGAGCAGTACTAGCCCTTGCTGTTCTGCTCCCTGTGCCTGTGCCCAGGCCCCAGGATCCCCATGCCACTCCGGGGAAGCCCTTGACTGGGGTTCAGGGGCTGGGCTGGGCAAGCCCCCTCCTAAGCCAACCTCCCTCTGCACAGGATGCTTTAGGGGGAAAGGGAGGCTCTAAACCTGGCTTTGGGGTCCTCTCCTACCTGGACCGCTCCTCCCCCAACCCTCATCTCTCTCTCTCTTGCACACACGCCTGCTGCCACCTCCATCCCTCCCCCCAGCTCATCACACATGTAGGTGGTTCCTGGGACCAGGAGCCCCCACAGACTGCAGCCCAATCTCCCAGTACTGGTGTGGGCACGGGACAGGGCTATAGTGCAGCAGTTGCCCCTGCAGCTGCAGCTCTTGCCATCAGTTCCCAACCCATCCCGTTTCATGACTGGGCATGCAGGGTGTGATTTGGGGCAGGGTGGAGTTTGAGGCGGGGAAAGGAGTGTGGGGGTGGAGTTTGGGGGTGGTTGTAGGGTTTTTGGGGGTGGGGTTTGTGGCTGGGTATGTGGGTAGGGGGTAGTGGTTGGAGTGCGGGGGGGTTGCGGGTCTGGGGGGAACTGGGGGATTATGGATGTGGGGGGGACTGTTGGCAGGCAGGATTGCTCGGGAGTGGTGGGTCCCCTGCCTGCCCCCCTTGGGCAGTGCACAGCCTGCCACTCAGCCTACAGCCCCCTTGCAGAAGCAGCCGTGGCCATCAGGGTATACAAGGCGCACACAAATTGGCAAAGTCTCTCAGCAGCACAGCATGACCCCAGCCACCTGGTGCCAGATTGACACCCCAAGCAGGGGCCACACACCCTTGGGCCCAGCCAGGTCCTGCCCCCATGTGCCCTGTGTGGGAAGGGTCTGCACTGAGTCGAGGGTCTGTGGGTCAAACTGAGTGGTGAGAGGGCCACCCCTCCTGAGAAGTCCCCCCCACCCACAGTCCCCTCCACACCCACATACACAATACCCCCATCCCCACAGTCTCCCCGCCCCCCGTGCCTCCACCTACAGGCCCCACCTCCACGTCCCTACTTTCTTGGAACAGAGCCTGGGTCCAAAACCCTGCTGCAGCTTTGCCCCACTTCTATTTACCCCAGCATGATGTTACCAAATCTGCCCATTACTTTGGGGTGTGCTCATTTATTAGGGATAGTTTCTAGGGTCTTGGTGATTCTGTCAATGTGCTGCTTGTGTTACTATACGGAGCTGTATTTCTCCCTTCTGCAAGCCCTCACCCCCAGTGGAGCTATCTTGCAGGACTCAATCTCAATGGGACTGGGTTCCTCCAGTCACCAAATCAGTCATACACACAAACACACACAAATTAACGTGACACGCCTGACCTGGCCGGGCTGATCAGCATGGACAGGCTGACACCCTCATATGCCAAGAATCAGTTCATAAGAGCAACAATAAAATGCAGTCAGACACAAGCACACAGGTAAACAGAATCCCTCTGAATCCGGCTGGGTGTCCAGCTGACACCCTCATGGGCCAGCATTCAGTTCATAAGGGCACGTCTGAGTCAAACTGGGTCAATCAGCCTGTACAAGCTGATCCCCTTATGTGTTTCAAACTCAGCACGTCCCAATCTTTGGCCTCTTGATGAGCAGACCCCACAATAATTTGGGCTTCACAGGGATCTTTAGCATAGGTAAAAGAAGCGTTGCTGCAGAGCACGGGAGGAAAGAGAAGCAGAGAAGGAAAAATATACCCAATTACTACCAGTTTGACTATAAAAGTTATTTATTGCTAAGCATATGAAATATATAATAGTACTAGTAGTAATAGACATGCAAAAGAAAAACAAACACCAACAATGACAATACTACCCTGGTTTCACTAAGTATTTGGGGAAACTTAGCTCAAGCTTAACTGATACAGTTCAGGTTCAGAAGTTTATGCCTAGAAAGAAGACAGAGAACGCTGGGATCTCACCTAGTCCACGGTACTCAGGCTGCAAAGCTGACAGGCACAGTCCGTAGCACAATCCTTGAAGAGAGAGATGATCTGTTCTTCCAGCGTCCCAAGAACGACAGGGGATGGTGTCAGCACAGGGGTTTTCTTCTTCTCCTTCTTTCCTCCTGCTTCTACTTCTTTTCCTTCCTTTTCCTCTTCCTCTTCTCCCTCTAGCAGCACACACACTTACAGATTTTTATACCCTCAGTTCAGCTGCTTCGAAGCACCCTCAGTAGTGTAAATCATTGTCTTTTCTATTGACAAGGGGTTATCTGGTTTGGACCATCTCAGGAAACTGATTGATAATCAGGAAACACTTAAGATTAGGGAGTAACCCAAATACTTGGGAGCCAGCTTGAAATTCCTATGGGTGGCAGATATACTGATGGGATATCTCATGGTTTCTTCAGGAACAATAGATAGCTTGCAGCATCAGGATTTTGGATTTTTACTTGTTGTGCACAAGCCTCAGCTTAGCATGACTTTTCCAGATCTTACTATAGTCTTTTAACAGACTTAAAACAATTATTGGGGTGCTCATAACCTTTTGTGGAGAGGACTCCCACCAGTCGTCTCGGGAAAGATATGACAACACCTGGGATTAGGGCTCCAGCAGGCTGGATGCTGTGATGAACCCTTAACCATTGTTCAAATGTTGCCCATACCCCCTCTGACTCGGTCTCTTGCCTCAGCATTCCCTAACCCGGCAACCGAGTTTTAGTCAACCAAGTTTAAGTAGGCCTCCCATAGTGGGACCGGGGAATGTACGGCCCGAGATGCCTATTAAACTTAGAGCTGTGTGTATGTGTCTGGGGGGGGAAAAGTCCTTAGTAAATCCAGATTAGAACTGGTCTGATAAATGCTGAGCTGGGTGTGTGTGAACATGGGTTGATTAACATTGGAAGCACAGATTCCCCATCATGCAGCACTCTCCTGCTTCTCTGGTCCCAGAATTCACTGCAGTCTCTCCTTCAGGCTTTCTGTTTTCCATCTCTCATGTAAATGAGACCTAGGGCAGTTGATTCACTCTTGTCACCCTTATCTGGTGAGGGTCTTAGGTGCGTCTCTCACTGCATCTTAATCAGTTTCGTTTAGGTAGAGGAGGGGAGGGAGGGGGGGTGAGTCCTTTGTGAGTCAGACAGACTGCATCCTGTACCAGGGTTGCCCAAGAATAGAGAGCTGAGACGTAACAATGATGAAGTGTTCTGGGGCATGGGGCAACCATAGAGACACTCTGGCCGGGTGCCAGAGCATCTCCTTGTTTATACAGTCTCTGGATGCTTCAGGGAATGCTCAGGGAGAATGCCCTGCACCACTTTTTTTCAGAGCGTTTTTTTTGTTTTTTTTTAATACCTGGATTTCCAGGTATCACATTTAGAGCCTGTGCTGCAAATATGCAGCATAAAGAACATTTTTCTGTTCCCAGCGTGCCTTGTGCAGCATCTCAAACTGCTTTGAGATGCTGCAACAGGCATGTGCATGCTCATCTGGACACACCCAAGGAGTACAAGGACAGAACAAAACATGCTCTAAGAGCTGTGCTTCAGTTTAAACTCCAAGCCTTTAGAATTCAGGAAGCTTGATGATATTTTAAAAGCTATAACAAATGACTGACAGTGTAAAAACAGAGTGTTTTTAGTACAATTCATTAGAAGTATATCTTGATGCTGGTCCTGCCACTTCTGGATCTTTTGCTGCGGTAGTTTGGTCTGTGTCCTTCTAATATTGTGAAAAACCATAATGCCTGCTTTAAAAAATAGCATGATGTAACTAACCTGTATCGGAACTGATGGCCAACCTAAAAAAATTAATGTTTGCTACTCATATTGTTATTCTGTAGCATGCATGCTGGTAAACATAATAGATCAAAAGTCCTCCCATGAAGGAGTAGGTTGAAGTCTCCATAGGAAATTTCATCAGGAGACACGGAGTATCCTGATTTTGTACAAAGGTTTGTTGCATTTTAATCTGTTCTCCAATGTAAAAAAATATTCTAGAAAACAACTCAAAATGCAGAGAGAGGAAGGGCTGGAGAAGGCTTATTGTACTATCTTTCTCTCTTGCTTTCTTCTGTAAGAACTTTGGAGAGTTCCTTAAAAACTTGGCTGTCATTGACTGCACTGCTAACATTAAATTCACTACCTGCAAGTAATTGTGCTTGCATGTCTGTGCAAGAGAAAGATTGATATCTATCCATACACAATTCATTTAAACTGTTGTTGATTGATGTAAACTACTGTAATGCTAAATAAATAAATAAGTTAGAATCTCCTGTATAAAGCAAGAGACTGTGCTATGGCCAGGTTTGCTAAATGGCATTACATTTCTCAATTAAGATATATATTTCAGATATATATTAAATGTATTTAAGATATATTTTCAGCAGGCAACATGCAGAAGTGGAGCTGCCACAGCTGGACTACTTCAGTACCTCATGTAGCTAGTTTAGAGCTATCACAGATACCTCTATACTGCTTCACACTCTTCAGTGTAAAAGTATTCTAATTTCTCCATAACTCAAGTTATCTATCTGTAAAGTGGATTTACAGGAGGGCATTGTGAGGTACTTTGAGAACATCTGAAGACAGGCATTAGAGAAAAGTCCAAAATATAATTCTGTCAGTTGCTTTTTTAGCTTGCTATGCATTCAGTTACCATTTGAACAGAAAGTCCATGATGTGGTTTGGAGTTCTAAGTGACAGAGAAATTATCTTCTTGTTGTTTCATAGTGGCTAGGGTCAGGAGGGACCTGAACAGATCATCTAGCCTGACCCCCTGCCATAGGCAGGAATGAATGCTGGGTTCACAAGACCCCAGACAGGGGATCATCCAACCTCCTCTTGAATTTGCCCAAGGTAGGGGCGAGGACCACTTCCCTGGGAAGTTGGTTCCAGATTTTGGCCTCCCTAACTGTAAAATATTGCCTTCTGATCTCTAACCTAAACCTATTCTCCATCAGCTTATGACCATTGCTCACCTGTTCCAGGTGGTGCTGGGGAGAAAAGGGCTCTGCCTATTTGCTATTGATCTCCCCTGATGAGCTTGTAGGCAGCCACCAGGTCCCCCCTCAGCCTCCTCTTGCTGAGGCTGAACAGGTTCAGGTCCTTCAGTCTCTCCTCGTAGGGCCTGTCCTGCTGCCTTCTCACCAAGCGGGTGGCCCTCCTCTGAACCCTCTCCAGGGTGGCCACATCCCTTTTGAAGTGCGGTGCCCAGTACTGGACGCAGTACTCCAACTGCGGCCTGACCAAAGTCGCATAGAGGGGGAGTATCACCTCTCTGGACCGGCTTGAGATGCACCTTTGGATGCATGACAAGGTATGGCTGGCCTTGCTGGCTGCAGTTCTTCAATTTCAACAATCTTAATACAGTATTAAAAGAAGCACAGTAATATTCTAAAGAGAATGCTTAAATTACCAAATTTGGGTTCAGAACATGACCTGAATTTTGGAAAAATGGGTGTGCCTGTTTAAAGATAATTTTATTCTGGTAAATATTGCACTACATCAATCAAGTCCATCCAAAGGTTTTGACATTTTTACTATGTTAAATGAGTGACATAGTTCATGATAAAATTTATAAAAATGTTTTCCTGTTGTTACCAGCTCTAAAAATGCCAGCTTTATTTGTTCTGATGTCTAATATCTACTAGTGCACTTGGCTTTTTTAGAGACAAATAACTAAATTATTGGCTACCAATGTAAGCTGTTGAATTGGTCATGATATTCCTGGATATGCACATTTTGTTGAAGAGAAGTTTCCTCTGGTTTTACAGTCTGTTTCAAATGTCCTGCATCCTGGGTTAGAAAATGTTTCTCCACAAGTGGTGCAAACTGTGTATATGCTGCATGTACTATCTCTCTTTACTGAACATTTTCTGAATGATGTCTCTTTCACTAAGAAAGAAAAGCAGTTGATTACTTATGAGAAATGCTTTTAACTCTGCAGGGAAACCTTCATTGAGATCTGTCATGTTCATTACAAAGGGGAAAAGTCTCTCCTAGAAGACTAAGGGTGCAGACAGAAGTGACAATTTTCACCCATTCTGGCCACAGAAAACAGTTTATAGCCATGAGCAAATACAAGTACATGGCTGCAGACAACCTCAAAAATGCATGAGGAGTCAGATAAGGAGCATCTTCTGTGACTTCTGTCTGCACTGCCTCCTAGCCTGTCACTGTTTTAAGAATGGGAGGGAGGAAAGGGATTAGAGGAAGTTAGGTCTGGGGGGGTGGGGTTCAGCCCCCAATGGGAGGGTGGGGCTGGGTATATTGCCCCCACCCCACAAGGTGTGGGGTTCCAGTTCACCCACCCACCCAACCTCCAGTGCTGGCTAAGGAACCCCTAGAATGAGATCCTCCACTCCCTTTCCCCCTCCCATTCTGAAAAATTTGCAGCCTCACAGGGCCCAGGAGCCATTGCTTGGGGAAACGGGCTAGATTCTCCTCTCCCCCGGAAGCAAAAGTGAACTCAAAATGCTTCCTGTAACTCAAAATGCTTCCTGAAAAGTGTTCTCAGTTACTGTGAGGAGTTGCACTTCTGTCTGCACCCTTAATGATTCTGCACCATAACAAGTTTCATCTAAATCTCATTGAAGTCAATGGCTGGTCTTCCCATTCATTACAGTGGGTTTAGGATGAAATTCAAATCTTTTTTCTCATTGGGAAAGCAGGAAGAAAGACAAGGTACTAGAGATATGCTCTAATTATGCTGCTATTTTATTAATATGTTTAATAATTATTAATACTTTTATTATTGTAATTAATCTTGGAACTACAGGTCATTTCATAGATTTCATAGACATTCGGGCTGGAAGGGACCCTGGAGGATCATAGAGTCCAGCCCCCTGCCCAGGGGCAGGAAGTCAGCAGGGATCATAGGATCCCAGAAAGATAAGAATCCAAATGTGTCTTGAAGGTGTTCAAAGTGGCTGCTTGAACTGCCTCTGGTAGCAGTCTATTCCAAACCTTCGGGGCTGGGACAGTAAAGTTCTTCCTTATGTCCAGCCTGAATCAGTCGCGGTGGAGTTTGTGACTGTTTGATCTTATCATCCCTTGGGGCACTCTGGTGAACAAACATTCCCCCAGGGACGTATCTGGTGGCCACCTATATGTTTATCAGGGAGATGAGCACCCCTGATAAACATATAGATGGCCACCAGATCACCCCTGAGCCTGCGCTTTTCTAAGCTGAAGAGTCCCATGGCTCTCAGCCTCTCATCATAAGGTCCATTTTCCTGACCTCTGTTCATGCATGTGGCTCTCCTCTGTACTCTCTCAAGCTTCTCCACACCCTTTTTGAATTGTGGAGCCCAAAACTGGACGCAGTATTCCATTTGCGGCCTCACCAAGGCCAAGTACAAGGAGAGAATGACGTCCTGGGATTTGCTTGAGAAACATTTATGGATGCAAGCCAGCATTTTGCTCGCTTTACTAGCTGAAGCATCACACTGAAGGCTTATGTTCATCTTGTAGTCAATCATGACCCCCAAGTCCCTTTCATCTGTAGTGCTAACCAGCGTAGCACTGCCGAGCCTATAAGTATGCCGCAGATTTTTCCTCCCAAGGTGGAGAACCTTGCATTTTTCGGTGTTGAACACCATCAGGTTCTCATCTGCCTATTTCATGAGCCTGTCAAGATCTGCCTGGATCACCCTCCTAAAGGTGTGGATGCTTTACCCTAGAGTTTGGTGTCATCGGCAAACTTGGCCAGCCCACGCCTGACACCAATATCCATATCATTGATGAAGATGTTTAACAGTATAGGCCCTAGGACACAGCCTTGAGGGACCCCACTGGTGACCGCACATCAAGATGATTGACTTCCGTCAACCACCACCCTCTGGGTCCTACCGTGGAGCCAATTCCCCAGCCAGCGTATTGTGGTGAAGTCATGATTCCTCATTCCATATTTGTCTCCCTATAGTGAAAGGGTTGCCATCAGTACCCATTTCCCTCTACAGCTGGTCCTCAGCTAGGAACCTCTCTTTGCTTTCACTATATATAAGTGTTAAGGGCTTGTCTCCACATTGTACCAGACCCTAGATGCTAAAGCCATGTTTACCTCCTTCATGTCTTCTCTAAGTCTAGTTCAAGTTCTCATTTATCAGGGAACCAGCCTCCAACAGAAAGACTACCTACACTAGGCACCTGTCACCAGGAGGCACCAGAAAATAACTTGGCTGAGGCTTCATTGCTTGTACATAGGGCCAGTAGGTGTTAATCCAGGGGTGGGTAGTTATTTTGGCTGAAGGGCCACTTAATGAATTTGGCTGAGCTCTTGAATGTTGCAAGGGTAGCCCCGCCCTTTGAGTGCTCTCTTGGGACTGGAAGTCCTGCCCCTAACCCCTGATCTTTTCCACTGGAAGTTCCTCCCCTTGCTCCCAGAAGTACTCCTTTTGGGGTCGGGGGGGCTGGGGAGAGGGGGAAGGTGCCATATTAGAATCAGAAAAAAAATCAATTCATATACTAAAAGTCAAACATCTACTATAACATATTTTAATTTTATTTTAAAAAAAGTACAGGAGGACAAGCTGCTGAAGGCAGAAGGTGTGCATGCTGGCTGGGCTAGGCCCCTCTGCACATGAGGTTGGGATCAAGACAAGCAGGCTGGGCAGGGTACAAATAATTGGTGGGCACCTTTGGGCCAGATGAAATTGCCTGGGGCTCTGGGCCTGTATTTTGCTCACCTCTGTGTTAATCTATGGTTTCTGTAATGTATTCCCATGTTTAGGATTCATCTTTCCCTCTAAACACTAAAGTGGTTGGAGAAGTCTTACCATTTGACTTTGTTTCCCTAAAAAATCCTTCCACTTCATACCTTTTAGATTCAACTGCTTACATTCTCACCCACAGATTTAATATATAAATCTCTAGGTGGATCTTCATAAAGAAATTAAAATTCCCCTATCTTTATCTAAAGTAGCCTATATTTAACAGAGAATGGGGAAAAATCTTTGAGAAATTGATGGACTTTAGTCTATTTTCTCAGCTTTGCCCTTGTTACGTATGGTTTTTACAAAGCTGCAAAAATTTGCATTGTTTGTCATTCTAAATCTTATGTTAGAGAACAAACAAGCTAATAATTTTGTAGGAACAGAATAGATCACATATAGAAATGTAATAATATAGGAAAACTATAGGCAGTTAGCTAGCCTGTACAATAAGAAAAGAAAAGGACATTTGTCAAGGATTTATTCATAATGCTATTTTTACAGTGTGAGATAAAATTTCACATAAGGATAATGAGTGCTCTCAGTCAACTTTACCCAGATTTTGACCATGTGTGGAATTTTCAAATGGACTAACATTATAAGCATTTTTAAAGCAATTTTAGCTTTCATCTAATTACAGGTCAGTTTGACTTAGACATGGGCAGATAATCTTTTCTGTAGCACTTTAAGCATTACTGTTCTACAGAAAGCTCCTTCAATTCTTCTGTGATTGAAAGTGCAACAGAAGTACTTTCTTTGTTAAGAAGGGATTTTTTTTTCATTTCTTCGTTTCCATGGTGTTTTGACAGATCTTATTTGCTTACTTGTGTGGCTGAATAAAATAAAAGCTACAGCTTTCTGAGCAACAGAATGGATAGGTTATATAAAGATTATTTTTAATTAGAATTATGAAGGGAAAAAATCAAACCTTTCTGTTATTAATGGGAAAATGTCAGATTTTGGCCACATATTCATACAGTTTTCAACCATTCAAAAAACTTTGGAGCTTATTATTTTAGAGACTTAAGATCTGATCTGAAGCTCATTGTAGGCAATACAAGTCTTTCTATTGAATTCGGTGGTCTTTGGATTAACACCTTATTGTACTGGCTGCTGCTTAGAATTGCATCCCATTATTGAATTAGGTAACAATGTGAGGGTGTTGTTACATGGTAAAATTCAGGTGCACTTATTCTATGGAATATTATGTGGTATTAAAGTTAAAATATGCTATGAGCAGTAACATATTTAAAGTTAATATTGCTTCTGATCTGCACAGCTTGGACTTGCAACTAGAGGGCTAGTAAGCAGCAGGGCTGTGCAAAACAGCACCATTTCAGTTTGACTTCCTTTTTGCCATTTTGAAGGGACAGTGTTTTGTTTCAATGTTTTGTTTTGAAGAACTGTTCCATTTTGTTTCATCAAAACTTTTGCTGTTTCGACATGTTTTGACGTTTTACCCATAGGCTATAATGGGGAATCAAAAAACTGCCTATACCTTTTTCATTTCTTGCCTAACTTGAATGAAAACAGAAGAGATGGTAGCCCCTGCTGAGGCCACAAAGCCTGCCAAGTTTCAAGGAGATAGGTGCAGGGGTTTCTGGGAAACTGCATCTCAACATGCTGACAAGCAAAACTCATGATGAATTGTATGTGTGTTAAGGCATGCCCTAACTGACGCTGGGGCCTCTACATGACACGGTAGTGTGCCCCAATGAGGCCTCCTCCCCTACAGCCTCAGCCCAGTCTGCCACTTTAAATAACAACAGGTAATAACTAGGCCTGTGCAAAGTGGCAAGTATTCACTTCGGATTTGGATTTGGCCGATCCAGGGGACAGTGATTTGATTCAGTGATTTGAATCACTGTCCTGATTCAATTCAGCCAAATCTCCAAATCTCTAAATCAGGCAGGCCAGGCCCATGCCCAACCCCTCTCTCAACCCAGCAATGGCTGACCCAGCTCCAGGCACTTGTTAAAAAAAAATAAAGCCCTGGCTCACTGAGTGCTGCCGGGCAGGGGTAATCCATGCTGCCCCCCCACTGCCCCACGCTGCATGGAGGGCTCTGCATGAGCTCCCCCCCCACACACTCCCCCAGCCCTGCCATGGGTGCCCTGCATGGGCCAGCTCTGGCCCTTTAAAGAAAAAAAATGAAAAAACCCCGGGACTCACCACTCCTGCCAGTGGAAAATGATCCCCGCTAACCCCCACTGTCCTGGGCCACATGGGCTCTGCATGATCCCCCAAAGCCCCAAGGCTGCTGCAGGAGTGGTGAGTCCCAGGGTTTTCCTTGGCTTTGTTTTTTCTTAAAGGGCCAGAGCTGGCCTGGGCGGGGCACCCATGGGGGGTGGGGGAGCAAGGGGAGTCAGGGGGGCTCATGCAGTGGGGGGCAGTGGGGGACAGTGGGGATCGCACCCCCCCTGCCCAGCAGCACCTGGTGAGCACTGGGGCTTTTCTTTAAAGTGCCAAGCTGGGGCTGAATCTCCTCTGAATTGAATCACCACCCGAAGCTTTGCACAGCCCTAGTAATAATTTAGAAAGCAACACACTAGCACTAGCATCTTAGGCAGCCAAACTGTCACAGAGCCTTTCTTTTCTTTCCTGCAGGAGACAGCCCCAGCCCTAGGGCTCAGATGTGCCCAGGGCCCTGTGTCCTTCCAGTCAGCTGACCGGGGGACAGGTGCTAGGGGTGTTGATCTAAGGACATGGCACTGGCAAACAAGGTTCTTTGGGTCAATCTAGTATATTTTAGTAAACCAACTGAATAGTTAGAGAAATATAGCTTAGCAAGGTTTCAGGTTGAAAAACCCTTCATCAGGCTGAGGAAGCACCTGTACTTTGTGTGTGTGCTGTTCCTGGTTGGAAGGGATAGTAAAGAAGCCAGAGGCTGGCATGATATGCAAGCAAGAAAGCCAGTCAGTGAAAATGGAAACGGAGGCATCAGGGGGTGAAGGAGACAGGCTGGGGTAGAGGGCAAGGGGGATGTAACAGGTAAAAGTGGAGAGATTTTTCACAGATGAGCCTATGAACTGAACTTCATCAACTTCCTAGGTACAGAAACTCATGGACTCAATATAGACATTGGAATTCTGACACAGTACAGCCTGCCAGATATCTGACTCCCCAGGTATCATCTGCAATGCTGAATACCCACCACAATGCATGGGCTGAGAAGTAAAGGAAGACATAAGATGTATTTCATCTGCTGTACTCCTAAAGAGGGATTTTGCTTTGCACTGTTCCTCATTGAAACAAGTACTTCAGAAGATGCTTCCTAATCTACAGAACCTCGACAGAGCTGAAAACAAAGAAACACAGTTACTGATTGAATGTTGCTAGGTAAAATATAAAAGAAACTTCTAAAAGAATATGATTAGTATTGTACTCTTACCACTTGGGGGTAAAGCCAAAGGAAAACACCTCCCCTCTCAGATCTGAGAAGGCCCTGATACTACACTATTTCAGTGTGTTCCTTGCCTTGCATTCTGTATGGATATAACATACCAGGCTATCAATAAATGTCTATTGATGTCAACAGGAGATCTGAACATGTAGTAAGAGAAGCATACTTGTTGGCTACAAATGTCCAACTCGGGATCCTTAAAATTCTGGTTTATTAGGCAGATTGAAGCACTGTAATGAAGTTAAATCATAAACCTTGGGGCTGGTCCCCACACACACACGCACACACAGTAGCAAGCTACAAGAGTCAGGTATACCTATCCCACAGGCACTGGAGTGTGCTGTTGAGGCTTCTTTCAGCATGGTGTTATCTTCCAGAAGGGGGTTGCTGGCTGGTCCTTCTGGCTGGACAGGTCGGGTGCTGGTCAAGTTGGAGATCAAGAGGGCACCACTGAGGGTCACTTTTCACTGCTTTTTATCTGTCCTTAGCAGACTTTGGTGACTCCCCAGTTTTCAGGTTTGCCCAATCCAGGGGTCATTGACCCTCGTGAGACTGCCCCCCTCTGTGGCTACTGGATGGCATCTGTCAGCCCCAGGGGTCGTCCGCATGTACGTGCAGGTTTGGGAGTCCGTTGATGAATTTTGAATAGGGCTCTGGGAGTGGTCGATTTGGAGATATTCAGTCCAAAAGTTGGTCCCCGGAGTTGATTAACTCAGGCCAGGGCTTCTAGTCCTTGATCAGTGAGGTTTAGAGATGTCCCGGTTGTTACATTGTCTTCTATTGAGTTCTTCCGTTGGTTGATCTGCAGGTTTCTTAGGTGTTAATTGCTGCCTGCTACTGTGTTACGCATTCAATCGCTGATTCACTCCCTCTTTCAGGGGCCAGCCTGATACAGGGAAGGGCAGTTTGATTCCTGCCCTTGTTAACATTGTTACAATGTATAACTTACTTATGAAACTAAACACATTTAGTTGAAAGGTGAGGAGTATAAAATATAAGCTACAAATGTAATGGCACACAAATAGAGAAAAATACCAAAATACACAGGGAGATACAAAATGCACACACACAAATTTTAAAACACAATTTCTTATCTTAAAGTGAAAGAAAGAGGAAGGAAAAAAAGGTAGAAGAGGAAAAACATATTCAAAGAGGGAAGAGCAAATGCAGGCAAGAGGAAAAGGGGGCTTTCTGCTACATACTGAAGTTCTGAACCATACTGAAAAAAGAATTTAGTCTAAATCTCTTAAAAAAAATAAATTAAACTCTGAAAGCTAACTCTTCAGGCAAAATTTTAAAAATGTATCATTTAAGGGAGACACTGGAAGGACTGACATTGACCTTACAGCAAGGGTGGGCACAATACAACCTGCAGGCTGGATCTGGACCATCGACTGATTAGATCTGGCCTGTGGGCAGGTGACCTCCAATTGATTGGATCCATCTCACAGTTGCCTCTGTGGCTCTCTGCATGGGGCCAAGCTCTGCCTGCTCCCACCTGAGGCAGCTCCCACCTATGTCAGGCCCAGGCATCAGGCACAGCTTTCCCCTGAGATTGCTCCCAGTGCAGCTGTCCCTCAGCTCCCCCTGCCTCCAGCACTTCTACCTCCTCCTCCTGCCCCCGTTGTGCCACTCCAGCCAAGCAGTTCCTGCCCTAGTTCATGGGGCTCTAGCTCCAGTTCCTGGCTGCTTTCCACCCATTCCACCTACCCAGTGCAATGAGCAGCCACCTGTGGGTGGCCTGGTGGGTGGAAGGTGGCTGGGAGCTGGAGCTGGAGCCCTGTGCACTGGGGTAGAAGCTGCCTGGCTGCAGCTTCCCCTCCACTTGAAGTGGTGCAGCAAGGCAAGAGGATCTAGTTGGGGATGTTCCTGCTTTGAGCTGGGGCTTGGACTAGATGACCTCCAGAGGGAACTTCCAACCCTAATTTTCTATGATTCTATGAGAAAGAGGAGGTAATAGAGGCAGGGGTGGGGGGAGCCAAGCAGCACTAAGGTGGCAGCAGCAGCAGTGAGAGCAGCTCTGCAAGGAAACTGTTCACATTGGCTACAGCCAGCACCAGATGGGTACTTCAGGGCTTGCCCTGGGTGGAAACAGGAAGGGCTCAGCCCCATATGGAGTGCCACAGAGGCAGCTGGAGCCACAGGCTGAGGGAGGGAGGACATAGGCTGCACTTATACCTTTACTGGATGGGTGAACTGCACTGTATGTGCTTCCTGCTCCAATTCACCCCCCAGTCCCTCCACACACACCCACCAGCTCAGAGGATCTAGCATTCAGGCAGCCTCCCACATGCCACCCCCCACACACATATACACGCACACAATATATGTACAACATACAAGAGTAAGACTTTATTTTGAGCTATAATGTAAATGTATCTATATACACTACTAAAAAAACATAATTCAGGACAAAAATATTTTTTGAAATAAAATTAAAATATGTTACAACATAAGTTTTATTTTTAGGATATGATCTGTTTTTTAGCTATACTTTTGAGAAAAAAAAAGTCTTCTGTAAGTTTTGTGCACGTGGCCCTCAACAGCTCACCAAAACTCATTAAGTGACTCTCCATCAACAATAATTGCTCATCCCTGCCTCATGGGGAAGAGTTGCTGTGACCGTGTCTTATATACACAAAGCCTCCTACTTTAAACTGGATCAGTTTTTATGTCAAATCTGAAACTTCCCTTACTGTTTCATGCAGTACATATGGTTAAGACTTACATTCTGGTTATTCAGAGTAGTTGTTAAGCATGTGGGACAGATCTTTAACATGTGCTGGAATAAATTGTTTTCCTGACTCATAGCCAAGGAAAAAAATACCCTTATTTTGGTCAAAATTTCAATGACAAACCTCTTAAGCCAAGTAAGGACATTACACTTTTACCAGAGTAAGTGGTCGGAAACCGGTCTATACCTGTAGCAGAGCTGAAGTTCAGCACACACAGGCTGGTTTAGAAATGGTGAACCTTGTCTAAAGTTTGCCCCTCTGTCACCAAAGGGCAAATGTGTGTTCTGTTTGCTACTGATCTAAACTGCATCGCTTTACAGCAAGCTGTGTAACTTGGATTGATTCTGCTTCAGGTTTTTGAATGTCTGTACATAGCCTGAGGCTCTAATCCAAAACCCAGTGATGTCAGAAATCCAATTAATCCAGTAATCTTTGGATCTTCATACTAACTGTATAATAGGATTTATAGCAATAAAAACTTAGAGGCATAAATAAATACAAGTATTTAGAAATAAAGATTTTGTAAATCAATAGAGAATATTAAAATAATAAAATGAAATTAGTTTAATGACATTAATTGTATATATGAAAATCTGATAGTTGCTAAAGACTTTTAACAAATGGCTTGGTGATGTGAATTTGCTGACATTAGAGCTTTTCATCAAACCTCACTGACTGAATACTAAATAGAGATCTTTATTGGGTTTCTTTTTAATCTAGCCATAATGTCCTTAAATTAAAATCAGCATAGAAGTAAACTCCAAAGGAAACAATATTGTCTTTGGCAGAAACAGTGTTTGCTCCTGAGGTAATGCAACTAATGTAATTACCATAATTGAAGGATTGTTAGGAACATTGTAAAGTTTTAGGTCTACTCCTTTTCAATAGTTTACAAGTTAAGTAAAATATATAACCATTTTATCATCATAGGACTATTCAGTTGTTTAATTAGGAAAAATCCTTTTCTTACCTCACTTATCTGTCATAACCAAGAGACCATAACCTTTTGAAATCTTATTTCCTAAATATAGTCCACAACTACACCTTTTCCTACATGACAGTCATTTACAAGTCACAAATGCTATTTTCCATGTGCAGCCTTTTTACTCACTCTTGCAGTATGGGTAACATTTAAGTTCAAAATGCTGGCCACTGCTCCTATGATATCTTATTCCCTATAAAGGGCTATATGGTCTATAGTCTTTCCTCTAAGGGCAATTGCAGGCATATGGAATAAATTATTTCATTCTAAATTCTTTCAATAATTTATTTCAGTGGAGTTAAAGCCATGCAAAATGCACATAATAAGATTTAAACCCTGTCTATTCAGTTGGTCTAACAGGAAGTTCTGAATAGATAGAAAACTTCCTTTCCTTTCTTTCTCACCCAGCATATCCAGTAGAGTCTGGAATACATAGCATGATTTCTGTTTTTGAGTTTTTGAATATTATATGAGTATCTTTTTCCAAAGTACCCAGCCTTTGAATCACTCTTGGAAAGACCATTAGATATTTTTATGGTATAGTAAAGAGTATTCTCTTTTAAGTGGACACAAAATAATGCTAGAAGCTTCTTGTATTTTGAAATTTCACTTGTGTCGCTCATTTCAAGCTGTCATGAAGTGAATTCATCAGTGTCACTAATGTCATGTAGTCTTGAATTTTTATTGATGCCTGAGGCGTTGCCATAGTCAGTTAGTACAATTGAAATATGTTCAGCACACTGAAAAGTTGACTGTGCCTTTGTTGAAAGGATGAATTACCCTGATTCACCTGGAGCTTTCAATAATTTATGGTTAAAAGGAATTGTTGATGTATGCTACAGAGTACAACTCTAATTTATTTGATAAAAATCACTTCAAGGATAAAGGATAAATTTTGAAGTGTAGCCTCTGATTTTGTATGACTGACTTAAGGAACATATGAGGTTAAACATTTGGAAGTGAAGAGAACTCCCAGCTCTGATGGAGTTCAGCTAGAGTTGTAACTCTTCAGCTCTACTGAAAATCAAACCAAACCATTTGCAAATTAGACATCCAAAATCTGAAGCCAGTCTCATAAATCTGGGCCTATTTAACAGAAAAAGGGGAGGAGGGTGGTAAGTTAAAATATATAGTATAAATTTAAATCTATTGCTCAGAAAAGGTTTAGAAACTTTAGCCCAAGTCCCGCATTATATAGCATTCAGATGGACTACCAGACCCTCCCACTACTAATTTCAGAGGGGCTCCACACAGGCTCAGTCATCTAGTCATATGCCACATATAAAGACTGGAGCCTAAAATAGCATCTAGTGAAATCTGTATAAGGGACCACTCATTTGGGGGGAATAGAAGGTCATGTATAAAATATGCCCCTGGAACTTCATATTATCTTTTTGTTGCTCATATAATTGCTTTAATAAAGGCCCTTATTCAGGAAGATAAATTAGGCATGTGTTAGGGTCCCTTCATCTAGTTACTTAAAAGGCTATCATGTATTTCTACATAAGTTTAGTCATCAAGACCCAGATCCTCAGTAATATCTAGGCACCTAACTACCAGTGAGATCAGTGGGTATCAAGTGTCTGATACCTTTGGGGATCTGGACTAAGTCCGTGCAAAATTCTTCATTATGGAATGATGTGTATTAATGTGTATGTATAATCCTGTAATAATCTTGATACCCAAGAGTGGCAGTGCACCCCCTGTGAAAAGTCACTGCTGACACTGCCAGTGGTGCCTGCAGGCGGTCGTCACTCACCACCCCCTTCACCACCGACACTGCCGGTGGAAGCTGCGGGTGGTCCGTGATCACTGCTGGTGGTGTCTGGGGGTGGTCTCCAACCACTGGTCAGCACTCGCCGTTCTCCTTCCCACCACCGGCAGCACCACAACTGCTTGCGGGAGCTCCCCACTTACCACCACCACACTCCCACTGCCAAGAGCGCCGCCGCCACTTGTGGGAACTCACCATGCCCTCCCCAGACTCTGGGGGCACACGGCGTTCATGACTTCAAGATAGACATTTTCAATGTAAAGAAATGCATTGAATGCAAAGAAAAGAAAAGAAAAGAATACTTTTAGTTTTATATTTGATATACTTACTGCCTAGATCATCAAATAATTTTTCATCCAAAGCTCTAGCCTCACTACAGACTAACTAAGCAACAGGTGATATTTCAGGCAGTCTTCCAAGCTGCTTTAAATTAGTGAAAGTTATAGTTTCACCTTGTTTCTCCAGCACATGGATGCAAATCAGTGTGCTCTGGGCCCAGAGATATGCAGGTTCTGCAAAGCTACTACTCTTTCACTTTTTCATGCAGCTCTTCCAGATGGAGAGGAGCTGTGACTCTGCCCTGTCTTCCCATTGTCTAAAGCATTGGATAGTCAGGTTGATATATTAGTGAGTTTGTATTGCAAGAGGTAAATAACCTGTTGGGAAACTAAGACTGAGAGGGTGATGGTGTTGCTCCTTATACTGGGTGATTGGCACTCTATGGTAGAATATCCATTTGTAAGTGCTTTAACATGCTTAATCCTATATTTTTTTTCATAAGAAGCTGCTAATGAGAAGTAAAAGATTGCAGTCTGGTTGCTAAAATCATAGGAAAGTAAATTTAAAAGCACTTAGAAAAAACTTTTCCTGGTTTGGGAGATACTTTGTTGTGTTTATTTTCTAAGATAGTTTAGTTAAACTAATCTGTGAACAATAGAATGGGCTGCTATTCTAAGTCTCTCTAAAAGATACTATTGAATGTGTTCTGATTTTGTTTTTGTTTCTTAAGTAACATACATAATAATGTACTAAAGACTTTCTTTTATCCATGAATAAAAAATTACAAGGGAGATTTTTTCAGAGGCACAAGAGCATGTTAGGTATTAATTGACTTTCAGTGGGAGTCAGGAATCCAACGCTCTGTGTGCATTGAAAATCTCCACCTACATCTTGCAGTGTGTACACACACACAAATATATATATTAAAAAAAAAAGACTTTTAAGGTTTCAGTGGACCCATGAGGGTCATCTAACCCAGACCTTTGTACATATGCAGAATTTGTTAGGCTTATACTGTCCCAGAAAAATGCCTATCCAGCCTATTTTTGAATGAAAGAGATTCCGCAACTTCTTTAGGTAGCATGTTCTATTTTTCATATTGTTCTTAAACTTTGTAAGGTTTTGGTTTTTTTTTTCCTGAGAGTTAAGGAAATATGCCTAGTACTGTTCTGGTACTGGTACTGCTAACTAGAGAGAGGTAAAAATTATTGAAGCATAGCAGGAAAATAAATAGGCAATTCTATATTTGCTTTGCAGTGAAAATAGACTTTTCTGAAGCATGAAAGGCAAGGGTATCTTGATTATTTTGTTACTAGGCTTTTTGAAAAATTCATTTCAGATCACAATTATGCCTTTATTTTTAATATGACATTATTCAATACAGAGACAGATGCAAAATCATGGTCTACACTGAGACTGCAGATGAACTGGAGATCTGAAAAATACTGAGGCAAAGTGTTAGACTCTTCTGTCCCACAGTTAGTTCTACACGTTGACTGAAATCATATTTCACATTCAATCACCTATTACAGGCTTTTCTTAGGCAAGTGTCAATCTTCCAGAATGTTGTCATCTCATATCTCAGGGAAGATGATTTGTAGAGTTTATTTAGTCAGGGGCAGATCTGGAGAGGGTGCAGCAGCGTGGTTGCACCCCCTGCCCCTCATCCCTTTCAGACAGCACCATGGTAGCAGTGACTGGGTGTTCTTTTTCAAGTCTCCAAATCAGGGAATAATTCCTTCCCCCCACTCCCTTCCTCTCTGTGCTTAGCAGCCACCCCTCCTCCTCACCTTTTCTCCCCCTCCCCACTAACTGATGTTGCAGTCCCTGGCTGACTTGAGGCAGGAGGAGTTCCAGAGCCACTCCTACCCTGCTCCACCCAGGCTGCTGGGCTCAGCTTAGCACCTCCTCCCTCTCCCCCACCCCCCCACAGGTGTTTCCGGCCAGGCTGGAGGCAGGACGTGGGAGGAAGAGCTTTACATTCTCAAAAGTATTTTGGAGCCTAAAGTTGCAAATAAGTGCTTATTGGGAGTCAGGTATGTGTTCACTTTTGAAAACTCCCTTAGGCATCTTCTTTTCCTAAATACCTTAAATAGTTTGAGCTTTTGTGTGTCCATCTGTAAATGAGGATAATAGCCCTATCACACAGAACTGTTGAGGATAAATACTTTAAAGGCATTCAGATACCACAATGATGATATTTGAGGCTATGTAAATATCTTAGAACAGATGGGTAGATTAATAATAATATTGACTCATAGCATGGTGGTTTAGAGACCTCAGTGCAACTGAGGCATTGCCTCATTTACCTGTATCACTCTGGGTATGTGCAGATGTGCTGGATTGTACATAGATTCAATGATATTAGATCAAGCAAAAAAATCACCTGAGAGGTGCACTAAAATAGGCTGGGAACAGAATAGCCCAAATTACAAGTGATTTTGCAGGTTGGCTATTGATAATAAGAAGAAACAGGTCTACAGTCCAACCTTTTATTTGCTTGCACTTTAAAACACAAGAACAAACATTTATCCCAAAACTTATCTAGTTACCCATGACAGCACAATGTAGATTCTCACTAGGGCTGTGTGAAGCTTCGGTCCCTGATTCAATTTGACAAAGATTCAGCTTGATTTGGTGGCCAAATCTCTGAATCCAAATGAAATCAGGAAACCCTTTAATTTCTCTGAATCAAACCAGAACCCTCTGAATCAATTTGGAGAGATTCAGAAAGATTTGGAGATTCATACATAGATGCAATTTTAAATGTTTTTTCTATATACCTCAAGGTAGCAAATGGCTCGGGAATGCTGTGAAGGTGGGGCAGATGGAGCATCCCTCAGAAGCATGGGGGGCTCTCCAGCGAGCTCGGCAGCAGACACAGAAGTGGACCAGAAGCACTTCCAGTCCATTTCCAGGTCGGCTCGATGACTGGTGTCTCCTGGGTCTGGGGGAGGCACCTGAGGTCCCCCCATGGCCGACTGCTGAGCTGAGGAGTCGGGGGGGGGGCGCTCCAGTCTGCTTCCTGGTGGACCTGGAAGTGGATTGGAAGTAATTCCGGTCCACTTCTGGGTTTGCTGCTGAGCACGTGGAGACCCCCCTGTGCCCCTGTGGGATGCTCCATCCACCCCAGCTTTGTAGTGTTCATGAGTTGCACCTGGTACCTTAAGGTACGTAGAAAAAAACATTTAAAGCTGTGTCTATGGCCGAATCGCTGAATCTCTAAATCAGCATTGAATCTTCAGATTCAACCGAATCATATCAGGGACAGTAATCCGAATCAACAAATCGAATCCCTGTCCCTGATTCAAACCAAAACCAAATTCAAATTCAATACTGCCCACTTCACACACCCATAATTCTCATCTATAGTGGCTGGGAAACTCTAGAGATGGAAGGAGAGTGGCATGCTGGATTGGCAGCAGGTCTTCTTGAATTGCTAAATTCTCTAAATTTACCTCCAGCCTATGCCCTATATTTGTAGATGGCTAATTCTAAATATTCTAATAAATGTTCTTTGATTTGTTTAATTTACATTTGTTTGTTTCACTGAAACTTTGGGGAGTGGATTGAACCAGTTCTTTTGTGGACTTGGATGGTTTCATTAATTGGGACTGATATCCTTGGGAAAGTAAAAGGGATAGTTTCCTATCTCTTTTCTACTCCATTTTGGAATGTTGCCCAACATTGTTCTGTTTTTTCTTTACTTCACTTTATCGTCTTCTCTTACAAGGCTGTTTTTGGTTTTTTTACAACTTATCTAAGCATCTTAAAAATACATATAAATCTATTACAGCAAAATAGCATTTAATACATATGGTTACATCATCCATTACTATTAATATTTTTGATAAAATTATGACATAGTGGATTATGGCATTTGGATTATTTAATGTATAGTCTTCTCTTATAATATCTCCTTTCAGGTCTTGTGCTTTGTTTTAAATGCATTACTGGTTTAGTTAGACATCTCAATGACTTCCTTTATTTTGTTACAGCTGCAAAGGTATATGCTACAGTCACTCAGAAACAGGCTTTGTGCACTTCTACTTGGCTATTTTTCTGCAGGTTGGCCTTGGCTCCTTGAAAATGGCCAAGGCTGGAAACAACCTCCCCCCTCCCCATACACACACTGTGACTGGGCCTTTTTAGCTTCCCCAACTCCCCCTACATCCCCTGTGGACATAGCCCTCCCCAATCCTGCCAACTCCCCATCCCCTCCCCCCCCCCCCCAA
>NW_005841982.1:2568306-2576434 GCF_000455745.1 Alligator sinensis
GACTTCCTACCCCCAACCTCAGCTTACTTAGATCACATTCCTGGTACAGCTTCTTGCACCGGAAAATGTTTTCATAGACAAGACCCAATTTACCATCACATGGCTTAAAGCAAGTCATGTAATTGTATACCAGGTTTTAGGAATGCCTGCACGTGGCCACTGAATATATGTACGCATTTAGAGTGCCCACCCAGGTCTGAGAAAACTCAGCCCCTAACCCCAGCCCTGGGGCTGCACTTTTCCTATCCCCTCAACTATGACCAGGCTATCTTTAGCCTTCTGACCCCCATAACCCTTCGATAGACAACCCCTCTGCACACCCACCAACTCTCCCAAGCTTGCTGCCCCCACCATCCAGCCTATCCCCCAGACACCTCCCTCCCATAGACCAGCCAACCCCTTGATCCTCACCCCCCCACACACACTTAGATAGCATTTCTAGTGCAGCTCTCAGCATCTGTGAATATGTGCTCAAGCAGGGACCTGATCTACAATCATACCTCTTAAAGTCGCATGTTTGTGGATCAGGTCTCAGGAATATCTCTACTCTGATTCTTGTTACTAGGAACCTAATCATTACCATTCTTTTTACAAAGTTGTATTGCTTATACTTTAGGACAAAATGAATTCTGAATTTTATTTTCCTTATAAAGATTACCCAACAGTTCTTCTCATCTTGCACATCTTCACAAGAGGAAGGAAAAATAGGACAAGTGGGCCATTGTTAAAAGCCACCAGTGGACAGCACATATTCCTCCTCACATGGACAACTGCTCTGTGGCTGTGGCAGGACTGGGCCCCCAGGGCAGCCATAATGCCCCTGATGGCTATATGGCTCCTGCCTGATTCAAGCTCTAAGATAGCCCTCCCAAGGTTTACCACTTCTTGTTCTTAATAAAGATTAGGGAAAGTAGGATGCCTATGGGCCTTAGAGTGACCCTTAATCCATTTGAACCACAAGCTGGTCCCTCCTGGACCCCACTAGTCTCCAATAAGTACTCAAGATAAATGGGCCCACTCAGCCTGAGTCTGTACTCCTCCAGGTCACTGTTGCCTTAAAGGCAAATGTACAGCTGTCTTCCCCTACATCATGACCCAAGACTCACAGGTATTATCACTTCTGTTGTTCCTGTCACCCAGCTCTTCCCTTTGCTCTTAGATCTTCTGGATTGCTCAGCCCTCTGTCTGAGCTCTTGGACCCCTTGTCCCCCTCCCAATCTCTTTCTAGGTTCCTGGACCCTCTGGTTCCCCTCTCAGTCCTTCTCTAGGTTCCTGTACCTAGAGGAAGGAACCCTCAGGTTCCTGTACCTGAGGGTGTGGACTGAGAGGCCTCAGTCCACACCCTCAGCCTCTCTCTGGGATGGAGGGACTCTACTAGTATGCCTTGAGCCTGCATCCAGGAGGACTCAAGGCTTGTAACTCAAACAAGAGTACTAACATAAAATATAGGTTAGTTGCCTGCATGAAACCATCCCCTCTGTCCCCCAGGTGATATTCCCTTGTTCCCAGCCCTGCAGAGTGTCTTACACTTGTTCCTAGTTCTTTCAGTAGCCTTGCTGCCAGAAGCTGCTCCTCTCCTTGTGGCTCATGGAGCTAGACTGTCTGACCGGTTCAGGCTCTAGGCTTACATAATTCAAGTCCAAGCCTCTTCTGGTTGGGTGAGTCTCTCATCAGCCCCTCAACACTACCTGCAAGCTGCCTCTCAGGCAGGTTCTTCTCTTAAAGTGGCAGGCTTACTAAGTGTCCTGCTACACTGACATTGACTGATCATTATTTCCTTTCCTTTGCTCACTTTTACAACAGTATGTTTTCTTGTATCATCCTCTCATCCAGAGGGTCTCTGATCCTTGATACATATGGTTGGTATATACAGTACATGGATTTCTTGCTGTTTCTCCCTTTGCTTTTAACTTTCTTTGGTTTAGTTTTATATATACATGCTCTGTTGTTGCTTGCATAGGCCATATATAGACATTCAGTTTCTCCTGAGAGAGTATTTGCTGTCCCAGGAGAAACCACAAATTTACAGATATTCAGGATTTTTCTCCCCAAATAAAAATGGCTGATCTAGGAGAAAAATAACAGCAAGGTTTAAATCACTCCCAAGAGAGTTTCTCCTGGAAGATCAAATGTCTATACATGATCTCTTCTGAGAGGACCACAGCATAAGTCTCCGGTATCCCAGGGTGCTTTTCTCCACCACTCCCTAGAGGGACAGTATGTCACTTGCTAGACTTGCTGCTTCAGTTGAGCTAGGAGCAGAACACGTTCCCTTTACAATTCCACAGTGCTGCAAGAAGATACAGGCTCTCTCTGAGCAATCTGGTTCACCCAGTCAGTACTGTCTTGTGCACTGCTGCCCTTCTGTATCCAGGCAGACTAAAGGAGCCAGTGCATAGAGTCACTTGGATACTCAGTGTTAGCACTGCTAGCTGTCTACTGTTCAGGGGCTCAGCACTCAAATGTCTGTTCAGACATCCTTGAGTAAGCTTTTCTACCAGGAGAACAAACCTGGGAGAATTCTCCTAAATTATTTGAACATATGTATGTAGCCTTAGTTTCCATAACTTTGTAATACAAGTAGAGTTAAGACCTTTGACTCAATTTCTCTCCTGTTTGCTTGCCTGCAGGATCCAACTGTTTTAATAAGTCTATTTATGTGTGTAAGAACATTTATAACCCTCATATTTAACTCTTTTAACAACGCACCTATACACAGAAATAGATCAAATCCTTTTTTTTAGCACCAGGATTTTGCCAACATAATTTCAAAATCCACTTGTGACAGTAGCTTTCTTTCATTTGTATTTTTGTGGGAATGCTATGATAGACACAAGCTATATTTGCATGGTTAGCAGACAGTGACATGAATTATTACACAGTGATCACAACAAAATCTAGTTTGACAACAGTTACCATACAGTTACATTTAAAATTATCACAGTATTTCTTTGTGCCTACACAGGAAATTACGTGTATGATATCATTATGACGACAGCTGGCAAATGTTGGTTTTTTAATGACTTCTGCATCGTGATTGCTACTACAGCTCCCATTAATCAACCATTGCCACAGAGAAGTGTCAATTATTACAATTATTTCACAGTCTAGATAAAGAAAATAGCTATGGTATTTCCCATGCTACTATGTTATAACTTTTGCAAAATACTTGCATAGTAATGATAAACACTGTTTTTTGCACTAGGATGTTATCTGGACAGGTTATATTTACTTGGAAAATTGCTAAATAATGCATGGACCATGCTGATATCCAGGGTGTATTTGGATTAAGCTTTATATCCTGCTTTGTTGCTTTTTTTCAATTAATTG
This sequence comes from Alligator sinensis, assembly GCF_000455745.1. Taxonomy (NCBI): domain Eukaryota; kingdom Metazoa; phylum Chordata; order Crocodylia; family Alligatoridae; genus Alligator; species Alligator sinensis. Next base: position 2,571,637 of record NW_005841982.1, read on the forward strand.
TTAGGAAAAACCAACACTAGCTTGAGATGCACTTCTTCCTGTCTATTCAGTGAATTTATAGACTCAGCAATACAGATGGCACCTAAGTAAAATTGAGATGAGAACACCTGCATCCTCCGGATATGAATTGCACAACTACAGCCATCATCTCCATGCTGAATGTGCATTGTCGTCAGAATATAAAGTTCAGACAGGTGTGGCTAGATACTCAATTATGCTTTTTCTAGTCTTAATTGCAGCTTTCTGGGCACAACAAACAAGATGCATAGAGTTATACAAATATGCTTGGAAGCCCATCTAGAGTTTTATTTGACAAACAGTAAAATTCCCTTTCACAGACTGCTAAACACATCCACAGTTGTTAGTTCCACTCTTCTCTTTTTCTGCATCTGAAGTTAGCAACCATTTTGCCACCATGGGTTGCAGCTTATGACCCACCGCCACCATGGGCCACAGCCCCGCACTCCCAGTGAACAGCTAATGCTGCAAGGGAAATATATTTTAAAAGGCAAGAAAGGCAAAGAGGACCCTGGGAATGTTTCTTCTGCTGCAGCAAAGAGAATATATTGAACATGGCAGGTTCCAGGACCCTAGGGGTATCTCCTCTGCCACTATGGCTGGAGTGCACTGCCAAGTCCATGAGTTGTTATGGGCCAAGTTCAGTCTCTTCAGGAGCTGAATCTGGCCCACAGGCCATAATTTGTTGACCTTTGTTTTGTATAGCTATCACACAACTGTGATAGTACTGTATTTCACCACTTCAGCTACTTTGCTGCTTAAATTGGCACATGACTGTACTTTCAATAGTTATCATTTTCACAGGTGTAATAGCAAAATGATTGTTAGATATGGCAGAGAATTTTCAGATTAAATGATTTTTAATCACAAAATGTCAGTGTATTAAAAACACCAAGAATATACATTTAATAAATCTTTCAGCTTGAAAGATTTCTTAGGCAAATGTATACTTTCTTGTCCAGAGACACTGGACAAAAAAGCCAATATCCCATAGGATACTTGTATAGGGTGTAAGAGACTGAAATTGATCAGACAAATGAGGCCCTGATCCTACGGTGTTGAAGTAAACTTTTATGAAACTTGATTTCTTCTCAGTATGGAAAGAAAAAAAACAACATTTATTTCCCAGCTTTAAGAATATTAACTCATCTCTGCAAAGATGGCTTTTAGATTTCCAAATAACAGTATATAACTGTTAGATTTCAGAGGTTATTATGTTTATATGCATTTTTCCTTTAGGGTAAACCCAGGACAGAGGATTAGGGTAGGGAATACCATATTTTCTTCCATACAACATCCCATTAATTCCCTGTGCTGCTTTTCACTGTGCTGGAAATTTGGGGGGGGGGGGGGGACCTTATAGAGTGCCCCACCCAGCTTCCTGGCTTGGGTCTTGATGGGCACAGGGCTGGGCCTATAACTCAAGGGGGTTCCTTTTCCACCCCCCTGTGGAATTCCTGCAGTGGTGAAAAGCAGCTCAGGGAACTTACAGTGCCACTGCTCCTGGTGCAACTAGAGTAAGGAAGCCTCCTAGAGTAAGGGAGCCTCCAGGCTACAGAGGGGCCAACCCAGCCTTCAGCAAGACCCAAGCTGGGAAGCTGGGGCGGGGGTCGTGTGGCACGGGCATCAGCAGTGGTAGCACAAGTTCCCTGTGCTGCTTTTTGCTGCACTAGCAGGGAGGGTGGAAAAAGAGACCCCTGCTAGGCAACCCTCTAGCTTTTCACCTCAAGTCTTGCTTGGGGCTGGGCTAAACCTCCCTATAGTAGGGGGACTCGTTTTCCACCCCCTGCCACCAGAATTCCAAGTGCAATTAATTTTTTTCTCCTCTACCTTTCAAAAATATTTCTTATTTACTTTAATATCTAATTCTGGTGTGCTCTGCTGGCTGACATGAGAAGACATTTGAAAACATGTCTCTTAAGACGCTTTGGTTGAAGGAATGATTTTTCAAGCCATAGCCTGTATATATTTATGTTTTGTTATTAGTATTTCTGGTTTAACCACCAGCTAAAAATCCAAACAAAAATTGAGATTTGGACCACATTGCTTAAACTTGTCAATTATGAGTACTTACACAAGTTACATTTTTCATGCAATAGGCCCCTGAGAGTGCTCTACAGCCATGCCATGACACACGTGCACATCTGCAGAGCACATTTAAAGTGGCTGATTGTGTGGAAAATAACCCTCCTCAAATGAGGTATTAAATGAAGGTTCTCTGCTTTACACAGTGAGGGGGTTGGGGGGGAGGGTTCCACCCCCTTCCCCCACCGCCCCAGCTCCAGCCAGGCAGGAAACTTCAGACAGAAGCTTGGAGCTGCTCCCTCCCTCCCTCCTTCCCTCCCTCCTCCTCCCCCTTTCCTCACTGACAACCCTGGAGCTGGGAGTGGGGCAGGGCTGGGAGGAAGGCAGTGCAGGAAGGCTCAATCCCACCCATTACCCAACAGATGAATGTTTGTTGGTTTGGAGGGCGCTCTAACTCATGGCACTTTATGCAAAGCTTCATGTGTTAGAGGAGGCTTCTGAATGCCTACTTGTGCCCTATATTTCTCTGTGACAGTGAGGTACCTTGCTTGCCAAAAAGGATTCAATATAACAGTGGTTTGCAATTTTCTCTTGGTAAGTTGGCATTTTGCCAAGAAGGGTAGAAGCAATTTTAGTCCAGACTCTTGAAAACACTTATGCATGTGCTTAAATGTATGTGTGTGAAGAGTCTGATTGACTTCAGTGCAATCACTTAAGTATTTAAAGTTAAGCATATGCCTAAATATTTATGGGACTGAGGCTTTTAATTCTTGTTGGAATACTAAAGAATTCAAAAGAGGGAGATATGAGAAGACAGCACATACCCTGGTTACATTGATCACCATTCTTTCCCTGCTGTTTCTTCCCTTTTTTATCTTGTCTGGTATTCTGTGCTCCCCTTATATCTTGGTACAAGGTAGCTTATAGTCAGTTTGGCTACGTCTTTCTGCTTAAGGGATTCTCTCTACTGATATAGCCCCCTTTAGAAAATCTAGGCTTTACATCCTGAGGTTTAAGTCTTAAAGTTTTATTTCATTAAAAGTTAAAAGGTGCTGCAGAATGATTATATGACAGAACCTGATGCATGGTTATTGGCCAGCTAAACCCACTGGTTTGGCATAGCTGGACTTCAAGCAAGCTTATATTCTAATGAAAAAATAAAATAAAATAGCCGCCCAGGAGCTTAAGGCATCTGTACATCAGTTGCAATATCCCATCACATATATAAACTAAATGTATTAAATATTGGGCATCAATTTATAAACAATTTGAGGCATGTCCAGATTTTTTTTCCGTACTATTTGGGAGCTCCCCTGGCTTCTAAAATTTCAGTGATTGCACTGGCCTGAAGTGACTTCCCCCCCGCCCCCCATGTTGTAAAAAGTCAGAGTGAAATCCCTTAAGGATTACTAGGCTCTGCAAATTAAGAAAATTAAACCCTCTTCTAATTTTGAATGAATAAAATTAAGATATATATAAATAAAAACTGTCTCTTTAAACACAGTTAAACTAATTAAACTTTAAACTTAAAAACTTAGACCTGGTTCTTATAGATTTGGATATACAACAAATAAAAATGAGAATTGGTAGAAGATATTTTGAATGAATAACTTTCCACTAGAAAATTCTGAACTGATTAAAATGAAATGTTCTATGAATAGTTTCTGTCTACATGGTTTCCTACCATCCCTGGCTGCCTTGCTTCTCAGTTTTTTTTAACATCCCAACAGCCTCCCAGAAAAAAAGCCTAATAAACCCTAACATTTGGGCCAGGAAATGCTTATCCTACAGAAAATTTCACTTTTGTCTACAAGTAAAGGGTTTTTTTTCTTGGAAATACAAATTTTTCCAAGGGGCTGAAATTCTGACTTTTACACAGGTCTAATAACTTTAATATGGAGTGAAATGTTCATAGTTACAAGGCCATATAATTCACATATGTCACATCAGCTCCAAAGAAGAGCGGCTCGAAACCCTCTGGGTCAAACTATGGGGGGGACAGGGGGGAGAAGGTGCAGTGAGAAAGACCTAACTGTAGGTGTATACTACAGACCACCAAACCAAGGGGAGGAGCTCAGTCTGGAGTTCATCTCTTGGGAGAAACACTTGGCTAAGTTGGATTGGTCACATTGCTTCCTGACCTGTATTGAAGATTTCTACCTTACCCAGGAAGTGCATGGGTCAGCCAGAAGTAACACTTTCTTAGACTTGGTCTTGGCCAAAGGAGATGATCTGGTGAGTATAGAGGGTGTGTGTATATATATAGATAGATAGATAGATATACAGAGAGAGAGAGAGAGAGAGAGAGAGACAGCGACCATGAAACCATAATGTTCACTGTCTATTGCAAGGCAGGAAAATCAGCTATCAGGGTTGAAGTTTTGGATTTGAAAAAAGTGAATTTTGACAGGCTCAGGGCAATAGTAGGGGAAACACTACAGGGCCAGGGGCCGAAGGTGAAAGGAGTGCATGAAAACTGGTTGTTCCTAAAGGACACAATCCTCAAAGCCCAAAAGAAGTCCATTCCCATTCAGAAGAAATGTAGCACAAGGGCTGGTAAGCCCTCTTGGCTTAATAGGGATATCATGGTCCTCTTAAAACAGAAGAAAGAGGCATACAAACAATGGAAGCTTGGGACAGTCCCCAAGGAGGACTGTGCAACAACAGCCTGCATTTGTAGGGAGCAGATTAGAAAGGCTAAGGTGGCAACTGAATTTAAATTAGCAACAGAAATCAAGTACAATAAGAAGTCTTT
>NW_005841982.1:2576464-2602672 GCF_000455745.1 Alligator sinensis
AGCATGGGGCCATTGCTTTACAACTTGGGACAGCTGGTTACTGACACACAGGAGAAAACTGAGCTCCTTAATTACTACTTTGCTTCAGCATTTCACTGGACTAAGGGGAGAATCATACTTGATATGGTTCAGACTGGGCATGGTGGGAATGACCGCCTTCCTACTATTGATGTTCAGCTGCTGAATGATCAGTTAGGAAAGTTAGACATAAGTCAGCGGGACCAGATGAACTTCATCTGAATGTGCTGAAGGAGCTGGCTGAAGTCATTGCGGTACCTCTTCCAAAACTTGTGTTGCTTGGGGGAGATTCCTGGAGACTGGAAGAGAGCCAATGTTATGCCCATCTTCAAGAACGGGAGGAGAGAAGACCCAGGCAACTATAGACCAATTAGCCTAACTTCAATCCTAGGGAAAATCCTGGAAAAATTAATCAAGGAGTCTATGTGTGATATGCTTGCAGAAGGTAGGATTCTGAATGACAGTCAGCATGGCTTTGTCATGGGCAGGCCTTGACTTACCAATCTCATCTCCTTTTATGACCAGGTAACTCTCCACCTGGAAAAGAGAAAGGAGGTTGACATTGTATACCTAGACTTCCAAAAGGCCTTTGATCTGGTATCCCATGATATTCTCATGGGAAAATTGGAGGGTTGTAGACTTAACTGCTTGACAGTCAGGTGGGTAGGAAGTTCACTGTGGGGTAGGACCCAGAGAGTTCTAATGAATGGATCTGTGCTGTCCTGGTGAGAAGTGGCCAGTGGTGCCCCTCAGGGGTCTGTGCTTGGTCCAGGTACTTTTCAACATTTTTATCAATGATTTGGATGTGGTGGTGAAGAGCTTACTGGTCAAGTTGGTGAATGACTCCAAGTTATGGGGGAACGTGGTCACTTTTGAAGATAGGCTACAGATACAAGCAGACTTAGACAGGCTGGCAAGTTGGGTGCACTGGAACCAGATGAAGTTCAACAATGAGAAGTGTAAAGTGTGCTCCCTGGGGATGAACAATCCCCAACATACTTACAGGCTCTATGGCGCCAAACTGACTAGCACCATGACTGAAATGGACCTGGGGTAAAAATAGACCATAGTATGAACATTAGCCATCAGTGTAATGCTGCAGCCAACAGGGCAAACAATACTCTAGCATGCATCAAACAATGCATTAGGCCCATGTGAAACAGCTAGTATTCGCTTTGGATTCAGATTTGGCCGATTCAGGGGAAAGTGATCTAAATCAGTGACTCGACTCACTCTCCCGAATCAATTCAGCCACTGCTAAATCGGCCGAATCTCTGAATCTAACAGGCCCCATCACCTGCCCGCTCTCCCAGCCCAGTCAATGGCTGCCCCACCTAGCCCCAGGATCCTAGCACTTAAAAAAAATATAAAGTCCCACACTCACTGGCTCCTGCCATGTGGAGGGGGGTGATCCCTGTTGCCCCCCCCCCACTGTCCTGTGCTGCATGGAGGGGCTCTGCCATGAGTCCCCCAGAGGCCCCGATGGCCGCGGCAGCAGCTAGTGGGTGCAGGGCATTTTTTAAGTTCCGAGATGCTGGGGCCAGGCCAGTCAGCCATTGATGGGGCTGAGAACGGTCTGTTGGGGGTCCCTCCATGGACCCTCCCCCCTCATTCGCCCCCCCGCCTCCTCCGTCCCTTACTTATCAGCATGGAGTCTGGGTCCAGCTCCCTGTGGTGGTGAGCGGGGACTGCCTGAATCTCAGAATCTTTCTCTGAATCTTTTCTGAATTGATTCGGAGGCTTCAAATTGATTCAGACCTTTGTATTGGTCTTCCAATTCAATTTGGAGATTTGGCCGCTGAATCAGGTTGAATCTCCTCTGAACTGAATCAGCAACCAAAGCTTTTTATAGCCCTACAGTGCATCTCAAGCAAATCAAGGCAATGATTCTCCTGCTTTACTCAGCATTGGTGAGAATGCAGCTGAAGTTTTGCATCCAGTTCTGGGCACTACACTTCAACAAGGATGTGCAAAAACTTGATAGAGTCCAGAGAAGAGCCACCTGTATGAACAGAGACTTGTAAGGCAAGCCAAAAGAGAAAAGGCTGAGGGACTTGGCCCTCTTCAGCCTAAAAAAGAGAAGGCTGAGAGGGGACTTGGTAGCAGCTTACCACTACATCAGTGGAATACATCAAAGGCTCAGCGAACAACTGTTCACCAAAGCACCCTTGGGGAAAACCAGGAGTAATGGCCACAAACTCCAGGAAGACCTTTTCAGGCTTAACACTAGGAAAAACTTCTTCACAGTTAGGATGTCCAGACTGTGGAATAAACTCCCTCCAGAGGTGGTGCAATCACCTACCCTGGAAATCTTCAAGAGGAGACTGGATGATCCTCTTGGTAGGGTTACCTAACCCCAGTTGACTTTCTTGCCTGGTGCAGGGGGCTGGACCCTATGATCTTGTGAGGTCCCTTCCAGTGCCTTACAATCTATGAACCTATGTCTGAGTTGCAGACTCTTGCACTGTTATTTAAAGACTTGCTATATTTGGTGCATTTCTTAAAGTTTTAAGTCCTGGAATAAAGTGAGTTTTGAATCAAAATCTTAGTTTTTACAAGTATCTAGTCTTTGGTGTTACAGGTAAAAATTTGAACATTTGATCCAATATACCATGAATGTTCAAAATCTATAAGGTCTATAAAAATAACTCAGAATGTAGTATAACGTATGTAAAAATACTTTGATTTTTCTTAAGCCAATCTCTTCATTTTGGTAAACATGATTCATATACTCTAAGTGTTTGTGGCTCGCATTACTGATATCCAATAACATGTTCTTATCAATGGGCAATGTTAGGGCTTTTCCTTGTACCACTGGAGGAATGTATGAGGGAATTAAAGGTGAGTTATGGCCTGATCAGTGCTCAAAAAAGTTGATGGAAAAACTCCCATTTAATTAAGTGCGCATAGGATCAATCTTTACAGCCCCTGCCACACATTACCTATATTACACAATACATTTTGACTAGCCACATGTGCAGTGTAATTATCACATGGTAAAAATGAACTTCTAGCTATAAAAAAGAGCCAACCAACTATAAAGTTGGTGCTTGAAAATGTGCAATAACTCTATAACTGGTTTCTATCCAGCTTTAATTTGAACATGTAGCAGGGCCCTGAGTCAGCAGTTTCCAACCTGAGGTCACAACCCCAAAAGAAGTTATGTTCCTTCTGAGAGGGTCCATGAAGAAGACTTAGACTTGACATTAGGTTGTGCACAGGCATGAGGCAAAGAGAAGCTGGGTTCTGAATCCTGGAATGGAATTGGGGCTTGTGGGAGGGTGCTATTCATTTGCATCCACTTCCTGGCATAAGGTTTTACCTTCTGCCCTCTCCCCCAATCTCACCAGCCATGTCTTGATGTAACTGTAGAAAAGGGAGGGTGAATATAATGCAGAAGATGGTGGGCTATTTTCAACATAGAGAGGTGATTTCACAGGGCTCCTTCACCCCTCCACCCTGTCCCTTTCCTCCAGAAGTGTTGGGAGTCAATCTTGTTACATTGTCTAGCAGTATCAGCTTGCTTTCACCTCTATGTTTGTCTTTGTCTGTGCCCTGCACCATGCATCCTAGCTTGGACCTCAGAACCTTCTCTCCCCTGCCTCTGTGTAACTCTTTGCAGCCTCTCCTCACTCAGAATGGCCTGTTCCCCTAGTCCTTCCCTACTTTCATTCCCTCAAGAGCATCCTTCTCCTCACTTTTCTGTTTCCTTGGAAGCTTCTTGGACCAATGAAGTTCCAACCCAAGAGCACGTGACTCAGGGGACCTGGAGTTACAGTCCTCCCTGAGGAGTTTCTCCTTATCCAAGCCTCACCTGCCACAACCTGGGATCAAGCTTGGGAAACAACCATCAGGGATAACTTCTCTGTGGGCAGAACAGGGCAGTGCTGGGGTATCCTGCTACAGGGCCCAAATACACTATAGACCACTGCTACCTTAATTTCTTACAGCAGCTGGTGGAGACTCACAGCCCTTTTCTTATTATAAAGAACATCAGGAAAACTGAGTTTTAAATAAGGCACTCATGCAAAATTCTAGTTGTAAAGTTAAAACCCGAAGTCAGTAAAACCAAAGGCCAAGGGGCATGATTCATAGTGCTATTTCAGTTCTATATCAGTATCATTCCATGTTAAATCAATCATCTTGCACATACTTGTCAAATATTCCATGTTATTCGGTATTCTCTTCATGCTTTTCCCTTAACTAATGGAAAAAGTATTATGTTTGTGCCAGGATTGTTGAAGGAACCATGATTTTGCAATTTGTGATTCATCTATTTTAATGGTGCTACCTTAATGTGGCTTAAAGATTTTTAACTAAATATTTATAAGAATAAAATACTGACTGACTCTGACAGTAAGAACAATGTAAACAGTGCCCAACAGATAACTTCTGTCATTTACAAATGACTTTTCCTATTGGTATTGGGTTTTTTTTTTCTGTTTTTACTGATACTGAGGCAGTAAGTATTTTGTTTTTGCTTTTGTATTCCCTTTAGATTTTTAAGGAGTAAAATCTTCATCTTTAGAGAGATTTCATGATGTTAAAATGGATCACTTCCCCTAGAAAAGGAAGGGAAAGTCAACCTCTCGGTTACTTTTTTAATCAGGAAATAATTAGAAAAAGAAGATTGCCCTCTTTGAACGCTAGCAGTGGAAACATTTTGGCCATGTGGTACTTTTAACCAAGCTGAATGAAGCAATAAAAGAACCTCTTATCAAGATGTTATTCACATACAGTATATATATCAATAGTATTCTGCATGTGTAATACATTGCATCTGAGGATAAAACTGCAAATCAGTAATTTACAAGTGGTGAAACAAAATGACACAAGGTCATTGCCTTCCTGTTTGCTGTGCATTTTGGTACAAATTCAAAAGCAGCCCTGGTTTCCTGCTTTCAGCATTACATCACCTTCTCTGTGATTCTAGGTATATAAATGCTGTATTTGTCCTGATTATAACTCTACCTTTTTTCTTTCAAAAGAAACATAAAATTCTCACTAAACTAAAATACAGCCTATAATCAGCCCCCCTCCCCCGTAGCCTTGATTTCTGTAGTTGCAGTGTTTTTGTGTACACAACAAAAAATACCAAAGCATATCTTTTTCATTGTAGTTTTTATTGTAGTGTTTTTTATCTAGTTTAACCCTTTTGGGTGTGTCCTATGATCAGGAATGTGCATTTCCTTGAGGACAAGTAAGGGTGGCATGAATTTGTGCCACTGCTAGTTGTCCTGGGGCATGCCCCAGCACATGTGCTTTGGTGTGTGGCAGATTGCCTGGAGTGGGGTAGAAGGGCTGGAGCCATCACCTGGGTTAGCTTGCAGCTTTATCTGGGGTCCTGAGGATCTCCTGGGGCTGCAGTGGTGGCAACCTGGGCATGTGGCTTCTGGCCAGCAGCCAGAGCATGACTCTGGCTATCCAGGCTCTGGTTTCAGGCAGTCTACACTGCAGCCACATGCACCATGCTGCTCTTCTTTGGTGCATTTTTTTTCCCGACACCAGGATCTCCCGACTTCAAAAAAACCCACTGCACTGTAAATTTGCAGTGTGGCAAATGCATGCACGTGGGACGCATGCAGTTTATTGCACCACATATGGGTTTGCAGCACCGCAGATGACATGTGCACATTTGTGGGGATGCACTCTTTGAGTATTTTCTTCTATTATTTGATTCTCCTGTAGGATTCTGCAATGGCAATGGAGTTCAAGGTCTTTTTTTCCCCTGTAGTTATCACTTTATGTTCAGGGGGAAAAGTTGCATTGCCTCAAGTTCAGCCATAAAATGTATGGTTCATTTATATGCCGGGTCAACTTTTAATAGCAAACATACAAGTAGATGAATATTGTTCATAACAATGCCCCCCCTCCCCGCCAAAAAAACCCAACTTGCATACATCATTATATGAGCTGGTAGTTATAATACATCCTATTTTAACTATAGAAAACTACTGCACTATCTCTGATACTGTTTCTTATCACATGGTCTTAAACACAGACATTTTAGGAGCATGTTTGTAGAAATATAGACATGTAAACTGCTGCAAGACCCTTCTGAATGAAAGGTGGTCCAAAATGTTAGACACATTTCAGTATTTACTATATCAGAAGCCAATTGATTTGCCCAGTCAGTTGCACAAACCTTCCTCTGCTTTTATTCAGTAGAGCAATAAATTCAGAGCTAGAGCTATTGATGATTCCATGTTATTAACAGCTTTACTAACTATTAACCTGACTGCAACATAATCAGTGTTGCAGCATTTTGAAGGACAAATAACATTCCATCTCTCCATAAAGCTTCCAAAATATATCTGATTTGTTTTCAGTGGAAATTATTAATTTTTAAATTATTTTAGCAGATTTTTAACAGACGATGTAGGAGTTGGAATGTGGGTGGCAGAGCTGTTGGCAAAACACCTCTTCCTAAAGCCTCCCTCTATTTAGAGGGTTCTGTAGACTGTATGTCTCTCAAGGAGAAATCAGTCTTGTATTCTATTTCCCTTTATTTTCCCTTTTCATTCTTAGTTCCCTGATATTTGCTGATTACAAACTGGAAAGACATTGGTAGAAATAGAATTTTAGCAATAAATACGTTTCTGACTGTTCCAGCTACCAAGTTAGCAGTCCGCTCTAAGTCCCTGATGCAAATGGTTTTCCGTCATTCATTTTTGCCTCTTGTTCATGGGAGAGAGATAACAAGACTAAAGGGATAATGTTCAGGGTTTGATTTAAAGGCCATTAATGTCAATAATTAAGCTGGCAAGAATTCAGTTTCATGTCAAGTATTAGGATTTGGCATTTTTTTCTTTGTTTCATACCGGAACTGAATCAAATCTTTAAATGTTTTTGCTAAAAAAATAAAATTGCATTGACATGTTCTGGTTTTGATTTTTGTCTATCTAAGACCTAAACAATTTGATTCATGTGGAGGAGTGTATTGATACAGCCTACTGGTTAGTACCCTGACCTTGGATATATTCCTGTTCTGTGGTCTTTTACATGATGTTTTCATCCAGAACTTGGAATAAGGCAAAGTGGGCACTTAAATCTGCATTTCTTTAATTTCAGGCCATACAATATTATAAAAAAGAGTCCCTCTTTCTTAATTCTACTGGGCTTTAGATCAGTACTTTGGCATGTCTACACCATCAGAGGATCATACTAAGGAACACTTTAGTGAAACCTTGTACAATCATTCCATCTACTACACCACAAAATAGATGCAATATAGCCACCTCAGCATGATTTTGGATGTGTGGCAAAAAGCAGCTTTTTGGCATTTTCCCAGATCTGCTCCAAGATGTTCAGTTTTAAGGTATAACACAGCCACAAAGGGGACTATGACAGGATGCAGAGACCATTTAAGGATCCAGGAGGGGCTGCTAGCCATGCCTGGCAGTGAAGTGAATCTATGGTGGATGATCTGATTTGAAAGTGGATTTCCAGCTGGGATTGTTTAAAAAGGGTCCCTAGCTGAGAGAGAAAAGGAGGCTGACAGAGGTTGTTGCTGCTGGAAGAAGATGGAGGACCTTTATAGCATGAACTGAAAGAGGCATTGGCGTTTTCATTTGATTCACTTATCTGAGGGTGGTTGCAAGCTAGATTCACCAAAGAGGCAAAGGGGTGGGGGGGGTGAGGAAAGCCTGAGTGAAAGCCTGATAGATATTGGTGCACATAAAGATTTTGTCACTATTATGAGATCTAGGCATATGCCAAAATGGATGCATGGGAACAAGCACCTAAGGCACACAGAGGTGTCTATATTGCATCTATTTTAGGGTGCAGCAGATGGAGGCAATGGTATTTTCTTTTGATTTCCTTTCTGAGGGTAGTGGGCAGAGGGAACTAGACTTTTCGTGTTAAAAAAACTGGTTTGTCTGAACCCTGAACAACTTGTGGCAGGGACTTGCTCAAACAGCTGGCAGAATAGCTCATAGGCGCCGCATCTATATGAGCAGTGGACAGTGCAGTTGCTACTCCGCAGTCATTTAGTACTTGCTTAACCAAGTACTAAATGACTGCACAGAAACCAGTGTTACTGTGCAGTACCATCCCCACACAGTTATTTTTAAGTGCTACTGCACAGTAGTGTAGTCGTCAAAGTTCATGTTTAGAGATGCTATGCCACCATAGCAATAAGCTACCACACAGTAGCTTGTTGCTACTGCGCCATAGCATCTCATCTAGATGTGCCCAGGGGTGCTCTATTTTGCTAAGACATTTCTTAGTTCAGTGTAAAGGTGATTTATAGACATGACTCTAAAGACTAATATGGGTCTGGCTTTTCATATATGAAAGAAAATAGTTGAGACAGTTCCTTATACAGCAAACCCCAGATTATTTACAGAATTAAGTTTTTAACCACCCTGTGAAGCTGAGAATTTGCAAACTAGCTGGGATCACAGAAGCATAACAGCTATCTGCAGCAATTTTTATTTCAAAGGACACCATCCAGTTGGCTGTGTGGAACTGCAACTGTGCTCCAGCTGATGGGAGAAGTGGGGCCTTTTGAAGTAAAAGCAACAACAGGCACTGGACAATTCATTCTTAATTCAGCAACCATCTGAGAAATTAACAATGGGGTTAGAACTTACGTTTTTTGATCTCTGACTGGTGTAGAACTAATGCAGCATTGTGCACACATTTTTTCCTTTTGTTAGTACTCCTTTATCCAGTGAGTTCCTTATGAACCTGATTTATTTTTCTGTAAAATTCCTAACTGATAAAACCACTTTTCTCTCTTAGCACTGATTAAGCAATAATATTTGCATGTTTGTTTTATCTTACCTAGACAGAATGTCTTTGAAGTGCAAGCTACATTACTGTAACTGCGTACATTGAACACCCAAAATAAATGTTCACTTTTGTCATTTGAAAAGACTGTCTCAATTAAGACACTGACACTTACAGTGTAAATTACCATTAAATATTTTTAGTACTTGAAGATACATGTCGTATTCAAAAAGCCCTCTTGCTAATATAAGCTCATTCTAAAAATTATGGGAGAAATGTTTCACAGCTATTTGACATTTGAAGGCTATGTATGGAGTGACTGTTTAAAATTATTATATTACTAGCAAAGTGTCCCTCAAGAATGACGGACAGGCAGCGGGGACAGGGAGACACCACCCACTGCCCTGCACTGCCACCACTCTCCTCCCCCACAAAGGTCAAGCCCACCCACCCAGCCACATGCCACACACCACACACACACACACACACACACACACACACACACAGAGCCATGTGCCACACACACACCCAGCCACACACCACACCTACCCAGGCATAGGTCACACGCACAAACCCGCCCACCTACCCAGCCACATCCACCCACCCACATGCCACACCAACCCACCCAGCCACGTGCCGCTGTGCCACACCCACCAACCCAGCCACCCACCACACACACATACACCCAGCCACCCACATACCCACCTACCCATCTACCTACCCACCCAGCGCCACACACACCTAGCCACATGCGACACCCACCAGATGCCACACACACAACTCCAGCCACACACAGATCCAGCCACATGCTGCACCCACCCAGCCAAACCCACCCAGATGCCTATAGCACACGGGGTGGGAGCGCCCGCCGGCTGCAGGCCATGGGCGGGGGGGGAGCACGGTTGCAGGCAGCCCTGCAGGCACGGTTGCAGGCGGGCATGGGGACGTGGGCAGCACCCACCAACTGCAGCACATGACTGCAGGGTGGGGCATGCCCCTCATGCCCACTCCTTATGTTGCACCCTCTGGCCACACGACGTGCCCTTCCTGTGTTTGGGTGCTTCCAGCACAGGGGTGTGTGTGGCATGTCACCCTCATGGCACCTGCGGCAGCATGTCGTAACCCCCTCATATAGCCATGTGCCACACCCCCGCGATGGCAAGCCACGCCCCCACATGGCCGATCCCTGCAGCGGGGAGCACAGCCTTGCCCCACCTACCTCTGCCGCCATCTCCACCTCTGCCTGTCCATCTGTCTATCCTAAGGCTCCAGGCCCGCATGCGCAGTTGTCCCAGAGCATTATGGATAGACAGACAGAAGTGGTAAGGCTTTTATTATATTAGAATTAGAATTATTATTTATTTATTAAATTAGCTCACTGCTAAATCAAAGAGATCTCAATTGTCTACTGAAATAACTGGTGTACAGATGCAGTGGATCGGCCCATATGGGTCTAGTTGCAGGACTGCCAATTCTGCTACGAAATTATCCCTGAAAGCCTTGTTTTAAACAAGTTGGTTCTTTTTTTTATCTTATCTCTGTATGATAACTTGTGGCATTCTCTAATACCAAAAACGTGAATGGTTTGATGCAAAGTCCAACTAGACTGGTGCCTTGACCTTCAATTTCTGTTTCATTTGAAATGTAATTGTCCATAGAGAGTAATGTGTCAGATGTGACCCTTATGCTATGATCATTTGAGTATTCTTACACTATTTCTTCAGATGGCTGCCATCTCTAATATATTTTATGAGGCAGCAATTTTTTTAAGTAATTATGTGTTATGAACACATTAATTAAACACACCCAGAGAGAATAATGGTGTTCTCTGCTCCAAGCTTTTCTGTGGTAACAACGGGATCTTCTCATATTGCAAATACATTCTAGCACTTCTACAGTGGAGTCTGAAATGCTGATTTGTAATTACTTCTACTGTGCATGTGCACATTTGACTCTTCCTGTGACCTACCCTGTCTGTCATTTTAAAAAATCAGATTTACTCTCAGGGGGTATGCAGAGCTCTCTAGAATGCTGCTATTATTTCCTTTGACTTAGAATCTCAATCTTTGCACAGAGATGAGTAAGGAAAATTATCTGTGGTATTTAGATAAGGAAGTCAGGAAAGCAAGAAGTGGAACTGAAATTGCCACTGCCAGAAGAACACAGTAGTAGGACTTCTAGTAGTAGGAATACCCGGGGAGGGGTGAAATGTACAAGAATTTTGGGGCCTTTCAAGACTAGACCTTCCACTCTGTAAGAAATGGCATTGTTTAAATAAGTTCAGTCAGGGACTCAGCTGTACTGAGGGTTTTGGACTGTACCCAGAACAGAATAAAACTTTCCAGGGAGGAGTCAGGAGTGAACCAGAATTTGTGGTTGAGCAACAAAGAATTTCCATACCAGCTAAGCCCCAAGAAATGCAGACTATAAATCTTAAGGGTCTGAAAGTCAGAGAGTGAAAAGCTGTGAATCTCCTCATACAATTTAATCAAATATAAACACTGATTAGAATTTAAAATGCAAATAGGGGCAGTAACTGTGTACTAAGAGAGAAAAGTGGTTTTATCAGTTAAGAATTTTCCAGTCAGTGAAAGTAGGTCATGACATCATCGGAGTTAAGAGTTTACTGGGTCTAGGACTCTCCCTCCTGACTCCTAGTCTCAAAGCAAGCCTCACACCTACAAGCAGTCTCTCATTCACAAATACCACTAAGGGGAGTCAGGGCCAGAAACTGGGGCCAACAGAGAGGAGTTCTGTTCCTGGTGTATTGTTTTTGGTGGAATATTTAACAGTTAGAAATGGATGGAGTACTTCCTGAGTCAGTACATGAAAAGGACCCAAGAGAAAGAAATTACTAGTTGCAGGGGGGAGCCACAAATGAAGTTCTAATACTTGTACTTTTTGTTTGGGAAATTTTGTCTAAATATATTTGTTTTGTCAGTCTCTATCTCTTGCTGTCTCCCCTTTCCAAGTGGCTTTAGATTATTGGCCTGCATTCAGTAGGGAAGGCATAGGGCACTGATGAGGGTGTTTAGGAAAGCAGAAGTAAAGGTACTGATGCAAAGGACTTTATCAGCTATATATAAAAGTTCATGAATTGGCAGTTTTTCATAAACTCATCTCTGTTGCTATAAGATCATAGGATCATGGGAAAGTATGGCTGGAAGGGACCTCACAAGATCATCTATTCCAGCCCCTTGCTCAGTTCAGGGGCATCCTCAACTAAACCTTCAGCTGCTCTTGAAAGTTTCCAAGGATGGAAATTCTACAACTTCTCTAGGTAGCCTGTTCCAATGCCTGAACATCATCATAATCAGAAGGTCCAGTCTAAATTTCCTCTCAATAATGACCTTTCAGGTATTTGAAGCCTCTTATGAAATCCTCCCACAGTCTTCTCTTCTCTAAGGTAAATAATCCTAGCTCTTTCAGCCTTTTCTCATTAGTCAGGTCTCCCAGAGTCCTGATCATTTTTGTTGCCCTATACGCCGGACTTTTCAATCTCTCCACACTCTTTGTGAACTGTTGGGCCTAAAACTGGACACTGTACTCCAGGTAAGGCCTCACCAGTGATCAATAGAGCAAAAGAATCACTTTCCTTGTTTTGCTAGTGCCACTCCTGTTAATATAACCCAGGATGCTATTGATTTTTTTGTTTATTTGTTTGTTTGCTTGCTTGCAACAAGAGCACGCTGTTGGGTCATATTCAGATTATGGTACACTGTGACAGCCCCTCCCCTCCCCTCCGATCCTTCTCTGCATTACTGCACCTTAGGCCAGTCATTCCCCTATCTGTATTTGCGCATGCAGTTATTTCATTGCAAATGCAGGACTTTGTACTTGTCTTGTTAAATCTCATCTTGGATCCTAGCCCTGCCCAATGGGGTGTCTGCAGTCCCATTCAACTTGGTGTCATCTGCAAATTTGCTAAACATGCACTTGATCCTATCATCCAAATCATTAGTGAAGATATTAAACAATGCTGAACCCAGGACAGACCTCTTGTGAACCTGACTTAATACCTCCTCCCAACTACATACTAAAGCATTGAGGACTACTTGCTGACTGCAATGACCCAACCAGTTATGTATCCACCTTACAGTACTTTTGTCTACTCTATATATCCTTAGCTTGTAAATGAGAATGTCATGGGAGACCAGTGTCAAAAGACATGCTAAAATCAAGGTATACCATGCCTACTGATTTCTCTCACTTTATCATTACATAAAACAGGCTGGTCAGGTAAGACCTGCTTTTGGTGAATCCAGGCTGACTGTTCCTGATCACCTTGTTCTCCCCTGGGTGCTTCACAATGGATTCCTTGAGGATGTGCTCCATGATCTTTCCAGGTATAGAGGTCAGGCTGACTGGTCTGTGGTTCCCCAGATTCTCTTTCTTTCCCCTCTTAAAGATGGGCACTGCGTTTGCCCTTTACCAGTCATCCAGGACAAAATCCAACTTCCAGGAATTCTCACAAAGGATAGCAAATGGCTCCAAATTTACCTCAGGCAATACCTTCAGTACTCTTGGATGCATCCCATCTGGCATCATATACCAACATGAAAGCATCTAGTTTCTCTAAGTAAGCCCTAACCTGTTCTGTCATTATTCTAGGCTGTTTGCTTCCTTGTCTACCTTTGTTGCCAACTGCACTCATCAGCTGACACCTGCCCCTATTCATGAAACCTGAAGGAAGAAAATTATTGAATATTTCAACCTTCACTGGATCTGTTGCAAGATTGCTTTCTGCATTCTGAAAGAAACCTATGAAATCTCTGAACTTCATCTTACTTTTGACATATCTATAGAATCCCTGTTTACTGTGTTTTATGTCCCTTGCCAGATGCATCTCAAGTTGTACCTTGGCCTTCCCATTTTTCTCCCTGCATGCCTATGTGATACTCTTATACTCTTCCCTAGTATTACGACCAAGTTTCTACTTTTTAAAGGATTCCATTCTGAGTTTCTGCGTATTCAAGAAATTGCTGTCAAGCTAGGCTGGTCTCCTATTTCACTTCCCGTTCTTCCATCAATTCAGGATAGAGCTTGATGGAAAGACTTACCTACTGACATACAGTTTATGTGCACCAAATTCCATTAGGCTTGGGCTCAGATCTTCCCTTTCCTTTAGTTAATCCATTTTGTATGTATAGTGCATAATGTTTTAGTTATTACAGGAGCTAATAATAAACTTTCTCGTAAAACATTTCTCCATTGGAAAATGCCAGTTTATCAAAAATTAAATATTTTCAAACAAAACATCAATTTCAAAAAAATTAATTTGGAAAGAAACATTTAAAAAGCTTCATGAATTTTTTTCAGGATAGAACGTTATTCCAAATGAGAAAATTCATGACTTTTCATTTCTTTTTTTTTTCAAATGATGATATATCATATATATTTTTAAAAACCTAAATCAGGGTAAAATTGCTTGATTTGTCTAGGAGAGACAATTTAACCAGTCTGAAAGGAATTTTGCTTGTAATTTCATTTTTTAGGAAATTCTGAAATATATCTTTTCTCGTTCCACTTTAGTAAAAAAAGCCAGCAGCCCAAATTTCCCTTTAACATGAAAAGGGTGTCATATTCAGCTCTAGTTGCAATTTGAATAATAAATAACAATAATCCAAAATCTGATATTTTAAAGAAAATCTATTTCTTGCATTAAACCTATTCCAAATCCATCTTTCCATGGGAACATGGATGATAGATAAGCTTAGTCTTTTCATGTTTTGTTTCTTTAAGATCTGTTGATCAGCAATGAAAAGTAGGACTCCCAGGGAAAAAAAATTCAACTAAAACACAATTTCAAAGACTTCCTACTAAAAATTTATGAAGAGAAACCAAACAAAACTTCATAGACAATTCAGAGTGCACACAAAATGCCCTATGGGAAATTTCAGGAGTGTTAGAGAAAAACAGGAATTGATGTTCCATTTTAATCCCATTTCATAAGGCAACTCTAACAGTAGGCACATCTGTTAGTGATTCCATAAGCTTGTGATATTCACTGAAATACAGCTGGGGCCTGTTGGGACTTTATATCTATTTATTCCAAGACTTCTCCAATTCACACACAATATTCAAGGTGAGGCTATTTTTGTATGTGTATTCATACTTTTTTCAAACTGATGAGGCCAAGCCACAAAACTAGTTAACCTTACAAAACAAAATGGGCACATACCTCATACTGACACAGTTATTTGATCCATCAGGAATAAGTTCTGAGAGCTGGTATGTTTATGTTGTATTTACTCTAAATCATATTGAAAAATTACAATATCAGATCAGTAAATAAGATATACAACTAAAGGGATAAATACATTCAAAATATACCTAGTAGTCATTTATTATAATAAAGCAAAATTAATCAGTGCAATCTTCTGAAAAGCAAAATAAACATTTTAATTTTATTTTATTTAAAATATTGTCCCAATCAACCTTTTCCCCCTATATCACGGTCTGCTCAGATAATTACAAATCAAGAATATGAATGAACTACTTTTCAATATAGATATGCTTCTTATGACAAGGAAAAAAGAAATATCTTTATTATTTAAAGTATTAGCTGTAGAAATAGTAAATATTGCCATGAAGTTCTGAGGGAACTCAAAGCAAATGTCAGAAGTCAGCTTACTAGATGCTTATTGCACCAGAATTTATTGTTTCTGGGCAGTGCATTTATATGCGTGCCTAGGATTACAGCACTTTGAACTGGGTTTGAGCAGCCACAGCTGGCAGAGGATCCAGGGGGTCAGCCTGCCAACCTGGGGCTCCTCTGACCTGGCTCAACATACAGCAGTGGGACTGGCTGGAGCATGAGGGTGCTTCAGTTCGGAGCTAGCCAGCAGGCAGCCCCTGAACTGAAGTACCCTTGTGCTCCAGCCAGCTAGATCAGCATCTACACATGTGTTGCTGTGCATGAAAAAACTCTACAACAGGAGAGTACTTGGAATTATCAAGTACTAACCTGCTGTGGACTTTATTAGTTTCCTGTGGCCAAATAGGGCTGTACATCTAGATGGCAAGATGTTTACTGTGCAGCTAATTAGGCAACTCCAGAGTAAATGTCTCATGTAGACGCACCCAGTATGGAGTAGATGTTACTTGTAAAGAATATGGAATTCTAAGCATATTGTCAGGGCTGGTATTCCTAATACTAGATGCATCGAATGTTTTATGGCTACTTTTCCCTTGTACGTATAATATTTCCTGATGCATGCATTTCCAGATATCTTCCATATTTGAAGTCCCTTAATAATGCTCCTATGACTACTGTTTGGTTTGGTAACCTGCTATGTTAAGAATTGTAAATAATTATTTTTAAGTGTTCTTGCATCATTTCCAGTGTGATTTATACTTCCAAAAATAAAAAGAGATGATGTGAAGATTGAACTATAGTGTTAATGAATTAAATTAAGACTCAGGTGAGCAAGCTTAGATTTGCTACAGATTTCCATTTTGACTTGAAAAAAATGTTTAATTTCTTCAATGTACTGGGATTTTATAGGAATAAATTGACCTAATATTTGACACACACAAATGTATTATTGATGTAGGGGATGTATAAGGAGGTCAGTAGTATTATACAGGTCCTATTCCCAACTTATAGGACCACTGATTACAACTGAAAAGAGGAACTTCAGAAGATCGATGCTGATACATTTTTCCCTAAACAAAAATGAGCACATTTTTATGTAAGTCTTACTTATACTAATAAAAAAATAAGGCTTTCATGTTTTCTGAATAAATTGCTGTGGGTGGCTTTTTTATAACTTTAAGCAATCCATTGTTGGAATTGTATTAGGGCTTAGTTTGCCCTGGAGTCTGCAGCTGTTGGGAAATGCCTTATCAGAGCTGGGGCTTCAGCTCCGTAGCTTCATGTTTTTGTAATGAGTGATAATCTTCTGTTATCCACATACTCAGCAAAATTTTCTTTACAGCAGGAATCAGTTAGATTCTGCTTATTTCAGATAGAAGTTACTCCCCTGTAGTTATTCCAATTAGGCATACTAAGGGGGATGGAATACTAAACATCTTCTATTAACATATCCAAGAAGCTGCCCTTCCAAAAGATGTCCTTGCCATCAGTCTCATGAGAAGGGCTCATTAGTCTGTTGGACCTTGATGACTTTGCTGCTACCAAACAGGGGAGGGTCATGCTCCATGCATTTTCTCTTGGAACAACCTCAGGATACTTGTGTTGGGTCCATATAAGTACTTAAAAGACACAGAGAAGTAGTAGTGACTATTGGGTTGCATGTGGATGGAGAGCAGGTTGGCATGGGAACCGAGTGAAAAAAAATCTCAAGTCATCCAGTCCATTAAAATGTATTTCAAGCACCTTTCCCTGGTCATGAGTAGCTGTACCCATTGGAAAATACCCAAACATCTAGGAGAAGTAGGCCAGAAAAAGACAGGTTGTGAAGAGGGTAGTATTGAAGAGGGAGTATGAGTCACTAAAGATAACATGGGAAGTGAAGAAAGAGTCAGAACCACTGTGTTTTGGAGGAGTGAATTAAAGACAGGGTAACATGACTTGGAGTGGATATTTTTCAACACATAATAAAATAACTAGGGCATTAGAAAGGAAATGTTAAATCCTTTTATGGGAAGTTTTGCAATTGTGAGTGGAAATTCACGGGTACATTATGGCCTCTGGTGGAAAGAGTATGAAAATGAGAGATGATGCTTACATTCAGGGCACTGACAGATGTGCAGGCCCCCACTCTAACTCATCAAACTGTATATAAAGTACCATGAGCACCTTCCCTGACCCAATAGACATTTGCCTGTTGGGTCAGGGAGGGAAGATCCAGTTTAGAGCAGATCAATCCTGAGGAGTCTGCCCACAGCCTCTCTCACCTAGCCCTGCCCCCCTCCCAGGTCCATGGCTAACCACAGGAAAGGAGCAGGGACGAGGAAGGGGGGGCACATTGCTGGCTGGGGTTTGCCTGGCCTGAGCTGGAGGCGAGGGGTGCAGGGCTCCAATCCACCTGCCCCACCTCCAGCTCAGGCCAGACAAAGCTCAGCCACAACTTGCTCCCCATCCCACCCTTCCTGCAGACAGCACTGGGAGCAGGGCTGGGCTGCATCAGCCCAGCCCCAATTGCGTGACAGATTGACTGAAGGGAACAGAAGTTCCCTAAGGTGCTTCAAGATGGAGTGCCTTCATCTGTTCCCTCACTTGATGTGGGTTAATTTGTCATGTGATTGGCCACTTTAAAAGTGCTTTGCAGCTGTGCACATGTGTCACAGCATGGGTGTAGAATGCTTTCAGGGGGTTGATCACATGACAAATGTAACTTCTGTTTGCATCCTCACGTATTCTGTGCCCAATCCTCATTAAGCATAAATCAACCTCAACTTCCACAAAGCTATGCAAGTTTATGCTCAAGCTAACTCAGACTTTATTCAATCACTTTCCAACTTTCAAGTAAAATAGGTACATAAGGAGCCACATGTTACAGTGTTTCTGAAAACGAGGCACCTTCTTAAAGAATTTAATGTAGCCACAGACTGTGGGCACCAAATTTCTTCCCAAGTGCCAACTACTGTGCACCACATTGGTGGCATATACTGTCCAGATGAGACTTTTCTGTGGTGGTGGGATGAGGCATTACAAAGCTCACACATATCTGTCTTAGTTTGTCTATGATAACCATTTCTGTAGTATGTACTACTGAAGTATACCATGTTAGAAGGTGATGGATTTTTCCTACCCTTGGGCAAAGTTGTTTGTGACACTCAAGTAAGTCCACTGAAGTGATTCTATATTTATAAACTGTATATCAAAGGTCTGTAATGCTAAAAGAATGGTAATCATTTTTGACATGGCAATTATATCAATGTCCATGTCAAAATACTATAATCTGCTATGCTATTTCAAATGACTCCCTATATTTAAATTCCTATATCCCATCTTTTAACTACCACTTTGCAAACTGTGAAACAACTAGAAACAAGCTGTTTCCACTTTGCAGTCTTTGGTTCCCTTACATACACTAGTTTATAGCTTACTTACAAATCAGCGATTTAAAATCCCAAATGTCTTTTTTTCACATACATGTTTAGTAAAGTTATAAGGCAACTTCAAACTGTGCAGTATTTAAGATTTTTTTAAGTCCAAGAAGTCATCTCATTTCTTATGATGAAGAAGGAAGATGACCATGAAAATAATTATAAATTTTGGTACTGAAGATAATTTAGGGGAAAAAATGTGGTTGTTAATTTTCGTAATGTTCTATTTATAGGCTGAATTGTTCAGTTGCTCTGTCTTGTTATTTGTGATAATTAAAACTTTTCTTCATAATTAATTGCAAAGGCAGATAAAGCAGATAATTTTCTGGAGACTAGTTGAAGTCCTTTGTTATAACCTTATGCAAAATTCTCTTATTATGCATTAATCAGATTCAAGCCAATTTTAGATTGGCATAAACTTAATATAAAAAGGGACCAATAATAGTTACTGAGACTGTGTGTTGTAAGAGACTGTTTATAAGATCTGGAAGGATGAACCAAGTCCCAAGATTATTCTTAACAGTTTTGTTTTTTACAGGTTTGTAGAACTCTTTCTTGTTTTGCAATAGTTTCAGTATATATGCACTTAGTTTATGTACAAAATCTCTAAGTCAATTTCCCCAATTTCCACCTGAAAAAAATATAAACACTGGGCTCAGGTCAGGTTCACACATGTTCAGCTCTGTCTGTTTCAGTTCTATGTTAGCATGAATTTCTAAATGAATGTAAGATGGAGTCCTGTGCACAGCACACTACAGTAGGGTAATCAAAAAGTAACAAAAGTGTAAATTATTGTGGCAAGGCATACCAATGTAAATGATGGCTGCAGACCCCAGGCCCAAACAAAGATTGGGAAAGATATTTTACCCACCATTCTATATCTAAGCAAATCTACAGATTGCAAACCTTACTGGCAAATGATGCCCACACCCTTTATAGTAGCAGATACATTTTGCACTATATTTTGTAATTGTTTTATTCAATCTACAGAGTGGCTAGAAACCTTTCTCATGTAAAACACTTTCCCTTCCTACTAGAGCAGACATTATAGATAGGACTTAGAAACAATGCAAGCACTGAAGAATTTGGGAATTCTCTTTCTATGCTCAAAATAGGCATTACCACTAGCTTAACACTTATTGATAATCTGTGTTATGGGGAAGTATGCTGGTGGTTGAAGGAGTTGCATCTGGCATCTGCTTATGCTCTTTGCCAGAACTGAATATTAAATCAAAATTAATCATTTCCATTAGAGATTATTGAAAACACACTAGTGCCATCTTTTCATTTCCATGTCTCTCTTCATAGTCAGTTCATGAAGACAATTTTGTCAATAGAGTGATCATGTTTCACACTGACTATTTATTTTTAAATGAAGAAATAAGACTAACATTGTCTAGGAATTAAAAGAAATGCATTCAAGGATATCTTAAAATGTTTGATTGCTATAAACAAATAGTTATTTGTCAATGACCATCACTTAAAGTGACTTCAGCTATTGACTTCAGCTAGTTTCTCATGCCCAACAGAAATAAATGTATTGTCTTGTTCAAATGGGGTGGTGTTGATTGCTTTAAACTGATAAACAAGGACTTCGGTTAAGTCCTGTCATGGAAGAATAGTGGATACCCCTTGGGGGAGGAGGCAATAACTAAAAATGAGCATTAGTGCTGAAAGGGCTCCTTTTAATAGGTTGATCTCATGCCTTTTTTAAGTCAATGGAAAGCCACTCCTTGTCTTTTATGAGTTTTGGAGCAGGGCCATTGTGTTTGTTTCCTTCAATTCCTACAGAATCTTGGTTCCCAACTGAATAGATTTTGTCATTTCTCCCTAATTTGTCCATCTTCATTGTCCAACGCTACAGATAGTTTATTTTTATACGGCCTCTCCTCATTCCCCATGTGTTTTCTGGTTAGTGACCTTTAACATACAGAATACCCAGCTTGTTCATAGAAAAGAGTAGTCAGCAGATTTGTGTGCAAATGCCTGACAGCACAATGTCAAAATCACTTCCCACATTTGGTATGAGCAGTCATTTAACTAGAAAATAGAATGTGTCCTCTAGTAATCGAGCCAGGAAAAGGACTGGTTGTAGAAAAGCAGTCTGTACAATTCTACAAAGTATATCTGATATTTCTTCTTGAGGTGACATGGATCTTTAATGTAGTTTGATAGCCAATTGAAAATTTTCTTCCTTCTTTTTTTTTTCTGTTTCATCTAATTCTCTTCCTTGGAATCTTGTCATGTTGATGCAGCTGCAGAAACACAACTCAAGCTAAATTAACAGTAGCTAGCATCTTGTGTGTCATCAGTTAAAGAGGATTATCAATTCTTCACAGGGAAACACAAAACCAAACCAAACAGGATTGGGTAATCTGATTTGAAATGTTGTTACACATTGTTTGCTGCATTCCAGTATTACCTGTAATGTGATTTCAGTCTCTGTAAAAATCCCTGCATTGTTTATGTTGCCTAGAGCAAGAGATGCAATACTGCATTATTTTTTTGCTTCCCTAATCTAGGAAGACTGACTGCCAAAATATATCATAGGATCATGTGGCATTGGTACAGTAATAATACTAAAAAACATGATGTCTTTTACTTGGTTTTGGCAAGTCTAGCAGCAGAAAAAAAGGGCCTGTAACTAATCCAACCTATTTGAACTGGCATTGGACCAATTTCCATGATCTTGTGATGGAAATTAAAATAAGTTACTGTTTCTGAAAACATTCTTAGAATCGTAGAAAATTAGGGTTGGAAGGGACCTCAGGAGTCCAACCCCTACTCAAGGCAGGATGATCTGCAACTAGATCGATCCCAGCTAAGGCTTTGTCCATCGAGGTCTTAAAAACCTCTTTGCTTTTTGCTTATCTAAACTTTCATCTTGAGGTGAACTTATATAAAACTCAGAGAACTTATATTGGTTTTAATGAACTGCCTGTGTGGCTTCAACTGCTAAAGCAGAAAAAAATATGCTTACTAAAATATAGTCTCTCTGCAACAGACATTTTTCCACTTCAGTTCAAAACCAAACTGCAAATGTAACAGATTTGTTTTTAGGATTGTTTTCCTAAGAACCATTTGTATCCATTTCATTTAGTGAAAAATGCACTTAAAATTAAAGTCCTTCCTGAGCTTAGTATG
Organism: Alligator sinensis; assembly: GCF_000455745.1. Lineage (NCBI taxonomy): Eukaryota > Metazoa > Chordata > Crocodylia > Alligatoridae > Alligator > Alligator sinensis. The sequence continues at coordinate 2,598,380 of NW_005841982.1, forward strand.
ATCAATATATCGTTCTGGTTTGTTGAATTTTCAAGGCAAGGAAGCATTTTCAAACTCTCACGGGTCTTGATTTTAGCACATTAAGAGTTGCAGTTACAGTGCTGGAATCTTAGCAGATCTAATCTGATGAATCCTTCATCTGGGCAGAGCTTGGAACTAGAATACCCTGCATTTCTTCCAATGCTGTGATTCTGTGGTATTACAGCAAAAGCTGTGTTAACCGGCATCCAAGGGATGCAGCAAAAGCAAAACCGGAAGTACCACTTCCAGGTTTCACTGCCAGGAGCAGAGTTTTCTTTGTCACTTCTTTGGCCCATGGCCCAGGGCAAAGCAGCCTGCACAGGGCCCCCCTCCCTGTCCCCCGGCACACTGATGACGGTGAGTGCACCACATGGTGCACATTTGATAAAGCAGAATGTTTGATTAACCGGCATCCCCTATTCCCAGGGGATGCCAGATAACAGAGCTTTTATTGTAGATCTTACTTTACTACCCCCACCCCCTCTCCTTCCCCATTACAATGTAACACAAGGCTATTTGGAGTAATTATATTACCTTTCCCTTTAAACAGCATGAAGTTACCTGGTTTAATTGTGGGGGGTGGATTTGGGGGGGTGTTCTTGGTGGCTACGTGTTTTTGGTGACTAACTAGAAACATCACAAAGGTGAGAGCAGCAACCTAGAAATGTTACAAATAGAGCAGCTCTGCTTCACATGTGCACTAGGGCAGCATTTCTCAACCTGTGGGTTGGGGTCTTGTGACCCCAAAAGTGTGTCACAAGAATATATGAAAGGGTCATGAACAAACAAATCTATTCTCCTTTTACAGGATAAAAGTGTAGGAAACTGTGGCTTTTCCCTTGCATGTTGTCAGAGTTCCAGCATGCAAGGAGCTGCTTGGGGCTGTTTTGCGCCCCCTGCCCCACACACTGGGGGACTGTGGCCTGGGGTGGGGGGCAGTGGGTTGGAAGTGAGGGACACCGGGTCAGGACTGGCCATTGATGTTTGCAAATGGGTCCCAGTACAAATAATGTTAAGAACCACTGTACTAGGGGCTTTCAGTGGAGAGGGCAATTTTGGATTGGGAGACAGTTCAGCGGTAGCAGACTGGGGTAGGGAGGAAGTGGGGGAGTGAAAGGTTTAGTAGGGCCTGAGGGTGGTGAACAGCAAGTCAATTTGATTGCATTCCCAATACCCACTTCTGCCTTAAGTGTGTGGCTCTGAGGGGCTGAAGGGTCTGAAATCCTGACCCTAGTCCCCCCTCCCCCCAGAAGCAGCCTATCTTCCCCTACACACACATACACGCCCCACCCCGCCTCCCAGAAGCAGCCTCTCTCCACATACACAGATGACACATACAACACACAGATCACACAAACACAATCGGATGCTGCACACACCTCCCCCTCAGAATCATCCTATCTCCACGCACACACACACACACACACACATGCGCGCACCACCCGCTTCCTCTCCAAGAAGCAGTCTGTTTACATATGCACAAATATACCTTCCCCCAGAAGCAGCTTATCATCCCCTACACACACACACGTCCTGCAGCTGGCAGGGGCTGCCTGTCATGGGGCTGTGGCCCCAGCTCATCTGTCCATGTTCACAGTGCCTGCTTCCGGGGGAGGGAGGATTGTTGTGCTGCCCGCCCTGGCTGCATCCCCTTAGGGTGTTTGTGGCTGCTTCTTACCCTCTCCCACAACCCCATGCTAATGGACTGGGGCAGCAAGAGCCTGTCTGGGCTCCAAGGGCAATCGGGAGCTATTTACACCTTAAGCCACCAAACCTAGGCTGTGCATGGTGCCCCCCACTCCCTGCAGTAGATTGCTGGTGGTGGGTCAATGGTGGGTGGCTGGTGAGGGAGCAGGCCCAAGACTTCTGCACAGATGTTCAACTTCTGATCCACCATCTGAGCCCAGGAGGAAGCAGTGATCAAGCAGGGGGAGGCACAACAGCAGATGCAACATGGAAAAGGCAGCTTCCCCCTGAGCCATGGCTGGTGAGAGATTCCCACTATCGCTGCTCTTGTGTGTCTATGTTGTGGGGGAGGGGGGCTCCTGATCGCCCTCCTCCCCAGACATGCGGTCTACCCCACCACTCCATTCTGGCCCATACTGTCAGGTGATCATCATGCAGCTGGGAACTGGAGATCCTGGGCTCTGGGCCTAATATGGTTAGAACTCTTTCGTGGTGGGTGTGAGCCTAGGGAAGGCAGAGTCTGCCTGCTCCTGCCTTATGTCTGGTATAGGCTCCAGACCCCTGCATGCTTCTGCTTCAGTGAGCGGTGGCTCTCATTTGCACTGGACTCTCCCAGCCTCCAAAAGGCAGAGCAGCATTGCAGCATTCTGGACCTCAGGAGATCTCAGTGGATCCCAATGGATCCAGCCTCTGGCCATGCCATTCTGCCCCCCAGATAGAAAGCAAGTGCTGGCATTCTTCTTGGAATACCCCAAAGTCCTAACTGAGATGCAGCCCAGCTCAAAAGAGACCTTGTCTGCTTCCTGGACCCTGTCGGGTCATGCCACACATATTGGCTCCTCTAAACTTAACATTCAAGGGAGACAGCATTCTGTTGTTGCTGTTATCCCCATGACCCACAGTGCACACCACAAGTCACATCCCTGGCCAAGTCACACCCCGTGCTTTTACTATATGAAGTATAATGAATCCACAATGAATCCCCTCTTCTCTAGGGCTAGGGACAGAAGTTATACATAAATCAATATAAGTGATCGGAAACCAGTTCAAATATGTAACACGACAGAAGTTCAGTGCACATACACCACCTTCAAAATGGCTGAAACTGGTTTAAGATCAACGTGGATGTATGTAGTATCAGACCGAACTGATTTACTTTAAATCAGTTTTTTGAACTTCTGTCCCATATCCCCACCAGATTCAAAGTAACTCACAGTCTCCCAGCATCCCAGGCTTTGCACCTTCCCTGCAACATCCCTCCCCTCTGGATGAGTGGGCTAGCCTTGGCCCAAACTGGCTGCTCCACCCAAGTATTGTGGCATGCTCTACCACATCCCTGGCTTCTTGGCTGATCCACTCTAGGCATTCTGGCATTTCCACAATCAAAAGAGAATGTCTGTTCACTTGCTTATTGGTTCAATCTATGCAGCCTAGACTAACCTGTGAAGATCGACTCGATTCAGCCTCGGGATTTTTGATGGTCTGTACTTAGTTAAGAACAGCCAGATCCCAAACTAGCCTGATGCAATAGTCCTGCCAACAGAGACAGAGAAGCACATTTCAACTACGTGGAATGCTACAACAACAGAATTAGTAATGCTGTGTATCATGAAGGCTGCTTGTTGGTTTCTGGGGATCATTTTCTGAGCTGAGAAGTTCCACAAATGATCTGGCATGTAAACTGTGAAGTGGGGGGTGGGGGGGAGGGCATAGAAACATAGAAAATTAGGGTTAGGGTTGGAAGGGACTTCAGGAGGTCATCTAGTCCAACCCCCTGCTCACAGCAGGACTATCCCCAACAAAGAGAGTTTCTTTCTTTCTCTCTTTTTCCTGTCATGAATAATAATCAGGACATTATTTCCTTATGCAGATGGAACAGCACCAGATTCAAAGTTCCAGAGCCCCAGATTATGGGATTGAATTGACTAGGGAGTGGATGAGGACAGTTCCTTTTATTTTAAAATTTAAAGGAATAATCGCTGGAGCTTTAAATGAGCCTATCAAAACCTCTACATAACTTTTACTAAATAGTGAGCCTGACGTTGATTCCTTATTCCCAGTTCTTTATTCCCAGTTCCTGGCTTTAGCATCATTACTAAACAAGAAACTCCATACACTATTCTTTCTATCTTTTTAGGAATAAGGAACCAGCCTTACAATGAGAAAAAAATCCCTTTTTTACTGGATTTCATGGCATGTAAGATTAGCAAGAAGGTTTCATGTTTCAGGGTCTGGGAGATGAATCCAGGCTGCAAAGGAAGGCTTTGGTTCTGAGGTACAGTCTGATATGGCTCTCTGGTGCCAACACGCAGGTGGACCAGATACCCGAGCTGAATTATAATGCCTTGGAATTCAGACTACTCTAGTGACTAAGGGAGGCTGTTGCATGTACTATCATTGCTTTCATGGTACGATTTCTGAATTGCCGGTGAAATTCTGGCAGGCTTCACATGCCCCTGGTTTCCAGGTCATCTGGCTTTAGGGGTTGCATGGGCTTCATGAGAGTTTAAGATTCGAGGCCAAAACCCCGCAACACCCCCCCCCCCCCACCCCCCCACCCCCCTGAAAAGTCTCCTTCCCAACCCC
>NW_005841982.1:2602682-2631251 GCF_000455745.1 Alligator sinensis
CCCCCAGCCTCTGTAAAGATTCCTTCCAAGATCCAGGTTTTTGCTGCCCTGGGTTTTGCGGCGCTGTTGCACTGGGAGACGTGGGGTCTGGGCTGCTCAGAGCCGTAAGAGCAGCTGAATTTGGAATCTTTGTCTGGGGCAAAGTCCTACGTGGCAGGACCCTGCCCTTTGCCTTTGCAGCCAAGCGGCACCAGGTCATCGGCTGTAACATCCGCTGGTGGCTCGGATGCAAGTAAGAAGCCGCTGCTCCTTCTCCAGGAAGGTGATCCCCACCCCTTCATTCAGAGCCGCGTCCCCCGTGCACCGAGGGGAGCTCGGAGCCTGGGCACTTACACCCGCCACTGCCCCAAGGCGCTGCAACTTTCCTGCTCCGAGCGTTGATTGCATCTACTCAGCCTCACTCTCCCCGCTTTCCATCCCCCCCGCTCCCAAGGGTCTGCTTTCGAAAGGAGGCTTAGGCCAGGGACCTGGGCGTCATTGGATTTTCTCTCCAGCAGCAGAGGCGGCGTTACAGGCGAAACCCAGCTAAACCCCGTACTGCTCATCCTAGCCGGAGCCACTGCGAGCCAGGCAGGCAGGCAGGCAGCAAGTTCGCTGCTTGCGGGGGAGCTGGGGCTTTCCCGTTCAGCACCACGGGGATGGACAGCGCCAACGGACTCTGCAGCCGCCGGGACCGGGAGCTGCCGCCGCCGCCCGCGCTCCGGCTCGCTCGTCTCGGCTGCTGAAAGGCGGCGCTCCCCGCTCCCTGCTCGCTCCCTCGCCTGTCGGATGGATGAAAAGTAACCCCTCCCCTCCCCCCTCCATGCAAGTACTAGCAGTGGCCGTGAAGTCCTTTCGCTCTGGAGTTTGAGATCTTAGCAGGTGACTCCCATCAGCTTGCTTTGGCCATAACAAGTGTCACCTGCTGGAGGCTTGGGGTTGCCATCATGGGTCCTGCGATCGTGGGCAAGGTGACCCATTTGCCCAAGTACTGCGAATGAGCCCGGGGATGTTCACCAAGGGGCTGGAAAATATCTCGGGAATAGCTGGGAGAGGAGTCCGAGCTGTGCATCATTCCAGCAACTGAGAGCAGGTCGCCCAACACCAGCGTAATAGGCAAGTAAGTGCTTGTGGTTATTATCATCACTTGACAAGGCTTTTTGGATAAATGTGATCTCTTTTGTGTACATATATTCTTCGGGTAAATGTGATAACTGTTTAGACCAACTAAACAGTTGGGGGAACATTTTTCTTTGCAAGCTTTCAGGCACAAACATCTGCTTCTCATCCTTACTTCAGGCTCTCTCTCTCCCATGACTTTGGCAGCTCTTGGTTTCAAATGCCTGATCAGATCTCTAGGTGGGGTCTTTTTATTCTTATTATTGATTGCTAGCTCTGGGATCATGAGAAGGACTGCAATATTGCTCCAACTTTGGTGAAGTGCATTACAGTACAGTGCTTCTTACAGTACTTCTTGCTTTGCAAGCACCGTGTTAAAGCCAGAGGCTGCTGCCCGCATGTGCAGCTCTAAGGAATGATGCATTATATACCTCTTGCCATGAAATGCAGTCTCCTTCTCTGTCTGAATACAACTAAATTATAGGAGTGACAACAGAGTGTATTCTAGCAATAGCTTCAGTGTGATAAGCTACTGATGCTGTGTGTATATGAATGCATACGCTAATAACTTACAGCACTTACTGAAGCCCAGAGAGTTTGGATTTACATGCCTTTTAACTCTTCTCTATGTCCTTTGGGATTTTTTTTCTTCTGATGCTTTTTTTTTTTCCTGGGTGAGCTTTGTTTTCACTTAAAAAACAAAACAAAAAACTATCCCTAAACCCTCATGTGTGGTACTGCTCTACTTCGGGAGATGGATGTTTACCAGGGCATGAAGTGGAGGCCAATGTGGGGACAATTTAACAGATTAAAAATAATAATAATAAATCGTTTTACTGGTAGGGGGCTGAGTCCTAGAACAATTGGAGGCAAAACTCCATTTGTAAAGATCAGGCCTGGTGGGCTGGCATCTCTTTCTAAAAACTCACCTGGAAGTGGTTAGCTCAGAGCAAATCTGTTAAATTGCGAAGAGCAGGTTCTCCTGTTCACCTTTCAGTACTGTATCAGTTAGCCAATCTGCCTTGCCACATCTACAGTTTCTGAATTCAGGGGATGAAGATGTGGATTCTGGACAGGTTTTTAGAAAACAGCAAACTTCAAACCCTATTCAAGTTTCCTTTTATTGATTTTCCTAGCATCTTCTCTGAGTCTGAAAGCTACAATCATTTATAGTGACCTTGATAAGCATTCTGCTTTAACTTGAAAGCTTCACAGAGTAAAAGCAGTTGCCCAGATTTATAGTCAAGCACTGATGTTTCACTAAAGGTTGTCAGTTCCTATGAACACATTCATTTCAGTAATGGTAGCGGGTGTTGGGATGACATATTTATTTACGGAAATGAACTTTCCTTCCCATTATGATGTAGGTGATACTATGTACCAAATGAACACCATGGAAGGACTTGCTTCTAGGGAAAAGGAAAAGGTTCAAAATAGTTGTTGATTTTTCATGTTTTGCCTTATCTTCTAATCCAAGAGGTCTCTGGTAAATGGTGACTAATAATAATAGTCATCACAATAATATCTCAAACCTTTCAGGTTAATGGACTTTGATTTGTTAGTACTTGACAACTCTGAGGCTATAGGAGAGGGATATTTTATGAATCTGTGTATGCAAGCAAAATAACATAATAAGATAAACAGGATAAAGCTGACAATACGCTGAACATGTGACTAGCAAAATGAAGAATAAATCTTTTCCACCAGAGTAGGTGATTTGTCTACAGCTTGTCTGAGATGAACAGTAGCTGTTTGAATACTGTTTCAAAAAAGCTTTTCTATAGTGTGTATTTCTGAATATTCCAAGACACTGTGAAGTGCACTAAGAATTGCAAAATAATAATTGTTGCTGTGACTGGCTAGCTTTTCTATTAATTAAAGCAGTCTATTCCTCTGCAGTGTATCAAAAAAAAAGTATATTTCTAGCAAAGTGCACCTATGGGTTTAGTGTAGTAATTCCCTCTTCTGTTGCAGAGTGGCAGGCTTTCATTAAGTGTGTGCAAAAGAGATCGTAAAACAATGAAGCATGCACTGAGCTGGAATTCATTTAGTGTATTTTACTGTGGTCCCTTCCACACGGAACATAAATGACTGCTAATAGCTGAATGTATTAATGACTGATTTTGAGAAATCACGTCAGTTCTGCCATGTTAGCTGTAACTTACGTAGTCCTTTGTTTCTGTTCCTTTTAATTCTGCAGTTTAATTTAAAATCATTTTCTTTGCCTGGAGAAAAAAGAAAAGCATCATCTAATGATGGATTATTCAGCTTTTTTTCAGTACTCTGTACCATTGCTATGAGGGAGTTTAATGAGATGCCCCCTTCACTGAAGTAAAGAAGGTATTCCTGCTTATCCTCTCACTTTCCCAGACACTTTATTCTGACCGTTCCCTTAGCTGCATGGCCTTTCACTAAAAGTGATACATCTACTTTCTTAGTTTATTTTTCACCTATACAACTGAAAACAAAGAAAACAGGAATATTGGGGAACTAAACCATTTAAGAATATAATTAGTGTAACAACCACTTATACAGAGATGATTACAGACCTTCTTACCATTCTATGTTCTTTTATCCTTGACTGACTTAGTAGTCACTTGAATATATTTCTGCACATTCACTTTTGATTCTGCATATTTATAATATTTAATTCCAAAGTACCAAGTGTGACTCATATATTTTTCCACCAGTTTTATGGGTTGGTTCTATATCCTATTTATGTCTTTTTAAATGACAGGGTTCCAAGATGTAATGCATAGTATGTTCAGGTTTAAAGTGTACGTTTTGATTTTAATACTTCTTCAACAGCCCAAGCCTCTTTAATAAAGAAGTTGATTTGATTCAGGGAGCCAGGGAAAATACACACAAAAATTATTTCCTAATTGTGCTATGCTGCCTCAAACAGAATATTTCTCATCAGATATAACATTCATAGATAAATAAAATCCATCAGTGAAGCTGAAATATTACCCATCAAGAAAAGTTCTCTAAGTCAAGCCAGCTCATAACATCTTATATTTCTATGTCATGCTGAACATAAAAAGTACCTGTTTATGGGCTGTTCTCAATTTTCCTTCACTATGCTGCACTGAGTGTGCACTATTTCCTGATGCTAACAACTTAGCACTGCTCCTATTGCCTCAGCTACTAGGAAAGCTGTAAGCTGTTCTGTTTATAATGCCACTTACAGTCAGTCGTGGCCAGGTTTGCTTGTTTGCATTTTAAAAAGGGGAAGAAATGGTAATGCAAATGAAGAAACTTCCAGATATATTTAGTAAGTAGAGGTCCTCACTTCAGATTGCCAACTGAAGGAGTTGGTAGGTGGAGTACTAATTTAAGTCTCCTGTGCTGAACCTCCCACACACAGTATCTAGTCACACCATAGCAACACCACTAATTGTCTAACTCTGCCCTGAATTTCTTTACATGAGTAGGCAGAGTCAGCAAGCACTGCTGGCACTAGCCTATGTTTGTTGCCTTCCCATTCCTGGTGAAATAAGGGGAGAGAAAAAGCTATAGTTATTTACAATATTTTCAAAATAAATAAATAAAAAAAAAAAAAGAAATCTTAGAGCATTTCCACACCAAATGTAGGTATTTGATGGAAACTAAATTATAAAGTTGGCATTATATTATTAATATATTATATAAATCCTTTGTGGGCGTTATACATACAAAAGAGGATGATAATCACATTGGATGGGAGGAGGAGAATCAAGATGTTCCTTTGGTTATTCAATGTTTTTATTCTAGGGGATAGTTTTAGCTCCTTGTGTGTCTTTGCTTATGTATTAGATATCCTATCATGTTGAAACTTTATGGCCTATTTTTGGTCTTGGGTGATATTCATGAGATGGTGTTTAGGGTCTACAGCAAGGGCCATTGCAGCTGTGTCATTTCCCATAATAAGCAGTGTGACCAAAAGGTTGAAAAGGATCATTCATTGCATGCTGAAAAGAGCAAGTGGCTAGGTGTTATCTTGTATTTAAGGGGCTGAATCCCTAGTAATGAACAGAGGGAGATGGAACAAGAAAGGATTTGCAGTAGTACATAATTTGGAACCAAGATGATTTTTTTTTTTTAATTCCATTTTTGGATTTAGTCTAATTTGTACACAGTGGTACTGAGTTCTGATTTCATACTGCATGGTGGCAGTTGGTATGAGTCAGTAATCTCATTTTCTCAAAGATGAGACTTGATTTCACATCTGTTTCCAAAATCTGGTCAAATTATACTTCTGTATATATTTTTAGAATGGCTGACTGCAAGCAGGCAGGTTCTTTGGGTAGATGTGATATCTTTTATTAGACTAACTGAGTAGTTGAAAAAAAGTTTTTTGCAAGCTTCCGGGAGCAATCGCCCTTCAGGCAAAGGAAGTCTCTGCAAACAAGTATTTAACATATCATAGAAGAGTGAATTGGTAGGTTGTGTGTTTGCTGGCTCTTTGCAAGTAACTTGAAATGCAGGAGGTCTTCTATAGAGACAAATGAATATATTTGCTTTGTTGTATGAGATTAGATGCAATTTATGCTTAATATGCCAGTTAATCCACTGCGGTATCCAACCCCTAGGGAAAAAAAGGCTGTTGAAATCCTCACTGAATTGTGATTGTTAGCAGTGAATCTAATGGTGGTCAGTGATTCTCTAAAATAATCCAGGATTTCATTTTCCCCAATCACCATGGGTTGTTGGCTCAACATATGCAGCTTTGACATGAGGCAGTTGTACATTTTTTTCTTGATGGGTTGGGATGCTTGTTTTGACGGTGTCTTCAGAAGCTGATCAATCTTGTTCACTTTGAAATATTCTGACAGAAGCTTATGAGGAAGACTCTTGCTCCTCTGATAGGCCCTATTAGTTAGATTTATTATGATGCTTTGTTTCCAGTGCTGGACAATCTAGTTTGTTCAAGCTATTTTTATTTGTTGGCTGATACAACTTCCTTCCTCTGTAAGGAAATCTCATGTCACTGTTAATAAAATTAAGTAAACACACACAGAAATTTGTGTACAGACCATGTAAATGCAAAATTACTGTTGTCTTGAGAGCAGAGAGACTGTCCTTTTAATCGTTCTTTCCTCCAGCAGCTATATAAAATTTGTTTAATAGAAGATAGCCTTTCATAAACTGGTGGGAGGGAAAGAAGAAGGAAAACATAGCTTTATAGTTTGTTTCATCTTTCATTCCACAACCAAAGTGATTCTTGGATCATCCTGTGCAAATGACAGATTCCCAACAAGGCAATAATAATCCATTGACTTTGATTCCTTTCTTGTTTTTTTCCAGGACTTTATTCTGTTTCTATTGAAGTCAATGGCAAAACTCCCAGTGTTTGTAACAGGAATAGTATTATTCTCTCAGAAATATACTTCCAGAAGTTTAATGTTCATATGCAACAATAAAGCACAACCAGCATGGCCTTCAACTTAATTACAGAATCAACATTTTTGTTTTTTCTTTTATATTCAGAAATAATTAGCATCAAAAGGTTGTGTGCAATGTGATTATGTACCCTAACAAAAGTTATGCAAGATCACTTTTTCTAGTTTCTTTATATAGTGCAGTGTTTTGATGGACTATTGTAGAAATTTTGAATAATGAACTGGCTGGTTTAAGCTTCTGCAACACACATAAGCATTTTTTTTTGGGGGGGGGGGTGTATTTTTTTCCCCCCTCTGATTTGCTTTTGACCTTAAAGAAGTAAAGCAATTAGAATTATGCCCATAAGAGAATTCACTTCTAACTCTTCATATGATTTTACAAGTAATCAGCGAAAGAGGGCTTTCTTCAGGAGCTGCTTTGGAAAAGTCAGGTTTTGTTGAGGTGAAAAGGGTTGGGAAATCCAGTGGAAAATTGGTGTAAGTTCCCATTTTTATCACCCAGATCTTTCTTCCTTAACCCAGATCACAGATGTGGATTTTATACATATATCTCAAGAGATCAGAGTCATAACATTTTCTTCACATATTGCTGTTTTAGTTGTCTAGTGTTGCAACAAAGCTACATAATTTCTGGAATTTCTGTACTGTTAATCAGCTGTTTTCCAGGGTTAAAATTTACAGCATTCTATGCATGAAACTCTCCATTGAAACATCTGGTGACTTTATATAAAATGAATGGCAGAATGCCTCCCTTACAAGTCTGTCAATCCTGAATAAATGTTATAGTCTCTCTATATTCTAATGCTTTGGATGGTACATCATACTGTTTTATATAGAATGGTTTTGAGAACATGTGGGCCAGTATATTAAATATGAAACATGCTTTTCAAAACCAACTATGAACATCATAATGTGGAGCAGTGGATTTCAAAGCAAATTTGAATCATACCTTTGGCTCTTAGAACAATTTAACCATATAAACCTTTATTATAGCCTAGAACCATATAACCCTAACTAGATCCTTTCACAAGCAAGCTTTCTTTTCAATTAAGTAGGCCTCTAGATAGTGTAAATGGTAAGTGTGTAATGCATTTAATGAAATGGACTTCAGAGTTGAAAATAAGCCTTACTTCCTGGCAAATTCACTTGCTCTTAATTACCAGAGGAAATTGAAATGGAAATATAAGCAGCTATTGCTACCTGGCTCTTTAAAATTTGGCTAATAGATGTGGCTGTGAACCCTGCAACAACATGCCGCATACATTTAATGTGACCTGTTCAGCTGCTATCGGAGGGACAGTCCAGCAGCTCTCTCTGTTTGCAAACTAAGCCACACTTCTAGTGTAGCTGTGAAAATATCTATTCGGTTGGTTCTTCAGCAGAAACAGGTTTTCATTCAAAAACAGTGACATTCATGGTGTGACCTTATTGGGGAAGGCTTGCTTTAACACTGCTGGACATTTGTAGACAAGTGGTATGAAAGTCACAACCTTATGTGAAGCGTTAGTGCCTGTCATTTTCCATTGAATCACTGGGGTGGGTAGATGCTCCTGGCTTATCTAGTTCATTGCTTCTTGCAAATACAGGATTGCTTCCACATCAGTGTTTTGGTTTTTTAGCAAATATATTTTTAAATATCTGTAGTAAAGATACTTCAGTTGCTTCTCTTTGGAGATTGTATACTTGTTACTCCCTCCCCCCACCCCACCCCCCCACTGCCAACATTGATCTTACATGTGTACATGCGGGGGCGGGGCTGTTTGTTTTAATTTTAGGCCAGTGATCCCCCTCTTAGGGCAACTTCCTCACTTTAGTCCCATTAAATATCTCTGTTTCTCTTGTGATCTTTTTAAGTGATTGCATTCCTTCTGTATTGCATTTTATCTAAGCTCTAAATAGTATTTTCATATATTGTAATATCCTTCTAGTCTCTTTAACATTTTGGAAACTAATTTTTATCTTTTCTATTTTTTATTTCTGAATAGTGGCAAACCCTGCTCTTAGCACTAGAAATTAAGTATTCCTATTTATCTGTGTGTTTCTACTAATTGTGACCTCTTACATGTACTTATTGGGATAGCTTTCTTACTGGTGACATTGTGTTTGGTTTTTATTGCTTTTTGAGTTGCCAAATTATTTATATGTTATTGTTTTCTAAAATGGAATCTCTAGTTTGCTGTATAGTATTATTTCTCTCCTTCATCATTGTACATACTTATAGTAATAACATTTCATTCCATTGATATTTTTTTTTTTCCCCTGTCCCAGTTTCTGGAAACCTTGCCCGCTTTCTGCAACTGCTTATATATGCAACCCTTTCTACCACCGCTGTTAAAATTTAACGTATAAGCTGTATGTATGTAGATAGGACTGAGTCCATTGCAGATCTATTTTGATACTACATTGAGTATTTTTCCTCAATTTTTGATTTTGGAATTGTAATTACTCTTGTTTACAGTATGTCTGTTACAATTTTGAAAATTGTTTGGCAAAAAGCTTAGGTTTGTGAGAAAGAGAAAGGCCTCTTATAAAATGGGAGGGAATAAAATCAGAGTAAATCTTTTGAGGCAAATTCATCACTGGCATGTTCCTGGCATATAATGAATTGTCCCTTAACATTAATAGAAGCCTTTCTGTTAGGATGAAGCAAGACTCGGTAACTAGTTTTCTACGTTGTCTTTCTATTGGGATTCTTGCTGCCTTTAGTGAATGTTGGGCCAGGTCCAAAGTATTTACAGCACAATATTTTGCAGTACTAGTCTAGACCTGGGTAAGCAAATTTTTAATGTACCTCTTAAAATAACACTTACAATTACAATTTTGATGGTATTTACAAAATAGTTTGTAGTATTTTACAATGATAAGGATATCATAATTATATATACAAAAAGATATGCAGTGATTTTTAAATACTTTTACATACGTTCACAATTAAGTTAGTAAAATAATGTGTGAGCCCAAATGTATAGGTAGAATAAATGAAGTGGTCCAGTTCTACTGGGAACATGCCTTGAAGTGTTTTGTAGGAGTCCTTATCTACTCATAACTGTTGCTCATAAATATTGAACCTTCTTCCAGGAATTATTGGAACCTGGTACTGGGGATGCACATGAGGAATATCTCCAAACCTACTGATGCTCCATGATGCTGGGGGGGTAGGAGAACGGTCCTGATTTTTAAAAGACCAAAGCCAAGCCCCAAGGATAATGTGCCTGTTCCCATCAGCACCTTGTCTTGTAAATGAGTGCATACTGGTACCCCTGCAAATAAGCAACAGTGAGGGTCCCATTTTGGGTCCAGCTGCCACCATGAGCCATCCTATGTAGACAGAAATATATTGTAACTAGTATGCATAACCTCAATTGTACATCCTACAGGAAGCTTAAAAGGGGAAAACAGATGAGTCTTAACAATGGCATTCTAAAGTAAGAATATTTTAAATAACAAAGCCTTTCAAAGGGATTCTTGTATAGATACAGCTACAACCTTTAATGGCTGATTAATGAACATTTAACAGATGACATGCAGACAAGGTCTTAGAAAGTGTTATATTGATTGTTTTGTTAAGCTGACATATGTTCATGAATAATAACTGAAGTTTAGTTACCAAGTAGAAAAAATGGTGCAGTTATATGAGTGTAATAGCTATTCATGGCACGTCCATTGCTATATCTATTTTTCTCTCTTACTACCAGGAAAAAAAAAAAACATTGATGCTTCCTGCTAATAAAATAGAAGCCTTACCTGAAACCATACAACAGGAAAATACATTCTTTACAGTTCTGTGACAACCACAGGACTTTTAGCCTTGGTCTTTTCATGACTGGGGTTGAGGCATTTAAACAGGCTATGTGGGAGAAAGGAGAGAATGGAATATGTTTGGTTTTGCATTCTTTGTGTTATGATACAAGGAAGAGATGAAAGACCAGAAAAAGAAGTGAAGGTTCATTTTCTGGGGAGGTGGATAGAGAACTATCAGAAAGGCAGCAGCATACTGTTAGACCAGGGAGGGCACAGCTGGTGTTCTTGGAACAAGATATGGGGCATATATTGTGAGAAGAAGAGGATATGACAGTGGATGATGAATATTAAACAAATGTAGTTTTAGTAAACATGTAAGGGGAAACAACAAATGGAGATAAATTTTGTTTTTCAGCCTTCTGAGATATTCTGCAATATTAAATGATAGCAGCTGTCAGTGTCGTTTTTTAATGAATTTAATTAGCTCTAGTTCTATGAGCCCATCCAACTGCTGCATCACACTGTTAGGTCCGATTGCACCTGTCCTATTAAATCTCTTCAGATACACAATAGGACTGAAAGAACCTGACAATACTGTGTAGTCTGGAACACGTCTGCTGCAAAATTTCTGAGTTTTCTAAATAATGTATGATGCCTACAAAAATAGTTACTCTGTAAATGGTGAGTCTTTTAGCTAGAAAAATAAAACTCTGTTAACATTCTTGTTTGTCTTCTCTTCACCATTTACAAAAAGTTAGGGATGTAAGTGGAACTAGTACATTTCTTAGACCACCTTTTTGCTTCCCTTTGTTCATATACTAATACTGTACATCTTTAATTTTGTAGGAAATTTCACTGACATTGGGAATTCTGATTACTCCTGTTTTGCAATCATAACTCCTCTGTTTTTTCTACTAGCAGGGACATTTGATGTAGTTGAAATGCTATGACCTGTACTGACTGCAAGATTAGCCCCTTGGAACAGCCAGCCTGATAGAAATTTGGAAAGCCCTTAGGCTGGTTTAGGTTAAAATAAGGTACAAAACTAGTGAAAAATCAGCATCTCCTCTTTCTCCCCACCTCTCTTTCCTCCACCCCAAAACATGTAACTTAGGATCTTTACCCCAAGCTAAGATTCGGCACAGGGTTTATAGATTCATAGATGTTGGGGTCGGAAGGGACCTCAATAGATCATCGAGTCCGACCCCCTGCATAAGCAGGAGTCCGACCCCCTGCATAGGCAGGAAAGAGGGCTGGGTCTAGATGACCCCAGCTAGATGCATATCCAACCTCCTCTTGGATAATTTAAGTGTAATTTAGTTTAATTGGACAAGTTTAATCTAGTTTAATTGGACCTGATATGCACACCAGTTTTCTATAGCATGCTTTGTAATGTTCAAAAGTATATGGAAGACGGTAGAGCAATGCATCTTCTTAGGTTACTCTAATTTTTCTAGAAAAATTGTCTGGACACCTTACTTTCCATCTGAAAAGCTTGGAGGAAAACCCCCTCTAAAAATAACGTCAAAAGTGCGAATGTACTTTAAAGATATCTCTAGGCACTCATTTCTACTTTTCAGACATGAGATTGAAAAGGAGGCTGCTTCCAAGGATCAGGAATAGAATTTATAAATGAATATAGAAGAACAGAGCAACAAATCCTTTTAATTAATTTGGAAAATAGAAATTTATTGTAGATAAATATACATTAAAACTTATTTTGGACCTCTGTAGCCATTTAAAATCTCAACATCATGTTTTATTTGTAATGGAAAAAATTCCATTTTAATGTAAACTTTACTAACAGGCTATTTGAATGCAGTGTTAATAGAGATGCTATTTCCAAGGGAAAATAAAATATACAGTTATAACTTTAAATCAAGTGTTGATCCTAAGCAATTTAGGAAAGTAGGACTGGAAGGAACCTCATGAGCTCACCTAGTCCAGCCCTTGTGCAATGCAGGTTCAACCCTGATTAAACCACCCCAGCCAAGAGCCTGTCCCACTTGCTCTTGAAAATTTCCAGGGGTGGAGATTCCAGTCTCTCTAGGTAGCCTGTTCCAATGCTATGACCACCCTCACAGTCAGAAACTTCCTCCTAATATCCAGCCTACATTTCCTCTGCTACAATCTGAGCTGATTGCTTCTAATTCTGTCCCTACTGCCACAGAGTAAAGCCCATCTCCATCCTTTCTATTATCGCCCTTCAGGTATTTGAAGACTATTATCAAATCCTCTCTGTCTGTCTTCTCCAAACTAAATAACCCTAGTTGTTTCAGCCTTTCCTCATAAGTCTTCCTGTCCAGGCCTCTAAACATTTTTTGTGCACTCCACTGGACTCTTTCCAATCTGTCCACATCCTTCTTGAATTGTGGGGACCAAAACTAGACATAGTAGTCCAGTGTACTCCAGACCAAACACTACCCTGCATTACTTCAAATGAGGTGTCACTAATGCTGAATAGAATGGGATAGAGCTGAATTGATCTTCTTCTTCTATACATTCTAACTTCCATGGTTTTAACCAAAATAAACAAGTGAATACATTTAATTATTTTTAAATAAGTGATTTAAAATGCTGTGTTCTGCTGTGTAAGGATTTCTAAAATCATCCATGAAAAATAAACTGTCTTATTTAGAAATTATAGCAGACAACCTGAAAATGTGTTTAGTAAACACTTCAAAGAATTTATAGATATCTAAATTACTGTTTTTCCCATGTAGGAACATGTTCTTGATGAAGATGAATGACAATATATGACCTCAGATTTTTTTGACTGTACAGATTTAGGACAATGAGCATACACTTCAAGATGTTATAGAGCGAAAGTAATTTTATATGCTAAATGCTTCCATCTAACCAATACATGACTTGCAGTGAAGGTCCCTTTCTAGTTTGCAAGTCAGTCTTCTGAAGTGATGTAGGAGAGTTGCAAAAATAAAGGAATACAAAACAAAAAGCCTGGGGTTTTTTTGTTTTTGTTTTTTGGCGGGGGGTTGTTTTTTGCTGTGGTTTTTTTTTTTTTTTTCATTTGGTTGCATTGCACATTTGATTTGTTACTGTCACACATATATTGCCATGTGTATGTTATGCTAGGAAGTCGTAGAAAACTTAAACCCCTAAACTAAAGATACTCTTTCAGGTTCAGCATTCTGATTCTTTTGATATTAATGATAGATGCCTTCTTCAGTATCAAGAAGGTCAAGCATTCAAAGACTCATGCTTCCTAAAATGATGAGGACCTTTAAAATAATGTGTTTTTATACAAATATATTTATTTTGGATTTTCTTTCTTAACCTTCAGTTTTTGAAACTTTGGGTAACACTTCTAAGCTTTTCTCCTCAACCATGAGTATACAAATTTCTGTGTGCACATGACTTTTTCATTAAAAAAACCCCTAGGATTCTCATGAATGACTGCTGGAGTTGGATGTTTATGAAAATTACCAAATATTTTCAGATTTATAATAATATCCTGAGAATTTCCAACATTACATTCTTCTTCAAATAGAGTGCTGATTAGTTCTGAACAAGTGTGTAGTAGATTGAAGAAAGATTGCTCAGTGAAGTCTTCTCCTCAACTCCAAATCCTATTTCTTTAAACAAATAAGCGTCTCAGAGCTGGAGTTGTCCTGCTATCCCTACAGGTTGATTCATGGTATGTAGACTGTCTTCTGAGCATTCAGGAGCATGTCAGTCTTGGACATGCACATCTGAAGCCAGTGATCGTTCTAATCTTTCTACCACATTTTGTCGAATTGTTAATGCATTTTGCATGGGACAGAAATGGCAGTAGTCTGTGTATCAGAGCCAGAAAAAGAAACCAAAATTGTTAGAGTCTGCTGGAATCTGTGTTTGTTGTGTTTGCCTCCCCATGATTCTGTCAGTGCTCTCACTTTGTAGGAAGTATTCATTCCTGTCTCACTGTACGCCTCTATACCAGTCTGTGTATATTTGGCTGGAAAAAGAATGCAAATGCTTTTTCACAGTACACTAGGCTTGACATACGACTTGCCCAACTCTGTCCAATGATGCGGCTTTTGTCTTTCCCAAACAAACTCTCTCTTTCTGCAGCAACATTAGTTTTCATTAGTTTGGAAGGATAAGAGTCTTTGATTATCTAAGCAAAGTTCAAAGGATAATCTCTAATAGCATTTTCTTGCCTGTCCTCTCCTCATAACACAGTTACTTACTGTATCCTCTTTTCCCTCTGAGCCAGAGTGATTAGACAGTATTTCGGGCCTTGTTTGGCTGCCTCCATCAGAAAGAGAAATTTAATGATGATCAGGTATTTGTTTTGTATAATCTTGTTTGTTTGCAAACAGCATATACAGACCCTTGTTACAATCGAAAGAGAATACAGTAGACACCCAAGTTTGCTTTCCTAGTAACATCCAGAGGCATAGCAGGGCAGCTATGCTATTGAGAGCAAATTCAGGCTTGGATCATGAAACCCTAGGCTCAGTAGGTCAGTAGATGACCTCTACCTGGCCCACCCTCTGCAGAGTGATGTAAGCTACCTGCAAAGGCCCTGGAATAGTGCCATGCACACACCCATGTGCTGGGTGCAGAGCCTGAGTGTATGGGGTACCCATATACAAGGGGGCTCTGATTGACATGTTGGCGCATGTGTGGGACTGTGCGTCTGTAGTGTGACTGGACTGAGAGGTCTGTATTTGTTTTGGGGTGTGGAGAGGCTCTGAGAGATTGGAGAAGGGTGCTTGGTGAGGGAATTGGTGATTGGATTGCTAGGGTGAGAGTTAGAATAGAGTTTTTCTGGTTGGTGCACCATGGAGGCATGCCATGCTAGATTCCAGTAACCTGTGAGGCTCCATCTATCTCCTCCCTCCATTGTGGTGAATCTTAACTGGAGGTAGATGGGGTCGGATTCCCAAGTTTCTTTCTCTCCGGGTGTGTGTGTCACATAAAGCAGTGGCCTTCTACTTCCCATTGTAAGCATCACTCATTCCTTTTCTCCCTTACTTTTTGTCCTGGTCCCTTCTTGTCTGTGAGGGGAAGGTAAGCCCTACCAAGCAGTTGCCTGAGGAACGGACCACGCTTGGAAGACCAGAGACAGGGACACGAGCCAAATAAAGTTCCCCCTCTCCCTCAAAATCTACCCCATCCTTGAGGGAATCTTTTATATTGTTGTTGATTAGAGTTATTAAAGTTTAGCTGGGATAGGTATAAGATAAGGGTTGTATTGGTAAGGGTCATTGTGGGGACCAGGTATGTATGTTATTTATTTACCTGTTTGTTGTGATTTTAATAAACCATTCTATTTGTGTCAGTTTGCATCCTTTGTGAGTGTTCTAATTAGCCATAGCTCACTAATTGCTGTGTTAACTAGGTGGTGATCAGAAATGCCCTGTGTTACCAGATTTTCCCATTACTTTGGGGTGTGCTCATTTATTAGGGATACATTTCTAGGGTCTTGGTAATTCTATCAATGTGCTGCTTGTGTTACTTGTGTTTCTATACGGAGCTGTATATCTCCCTTCTGCAAGTCCTCACCTCCAATAGAGTTATCTTGCAGGACTTCGTTTCAATGGGGCTGGGTTCCTCCAGTCACCAAATCAGTCATACACACACAGATTAACGTGACATGCCTGACCCAGCCAGGGTGATCAGCATGGACAGGCTGACACCCTCATATGCCAAGAATCAGTTCATCAGAGCAACAATAAACTGCAGTCAGACACAAGCACACATGTAAACAGAATACCTCTGAATCCAGCTGGGTGTCCAGCTGACACCCTCATGGGCCAGCGTACAGTTCATAAGGGCACGTCTGAGTCAAACTGGGTCAATCAGCCTGTACAAGCTGATCCCCTTATGTGTTTCAAACTCAGCACGTCCCAATCTTTGGCCTCTTGATGAGCAGATCCCACAATAATTTTGGGCTTCACAGGGATCTTTAGCTTAGGTAAAAAAAGCGTTGCTGCAGAGCACGGGAGGAAAGAGAAGCAGAGAAGGAAAAATATACCCAATTACTACCAGTTTGACTATAAAAGTTACTTATTGCTAAGCATATGAAATATATAACGGTACTAGTAGTAATAGACATGCAAAAGAAAAACAAACACAAGAGAGAGAGAGAGATCTGAGATCTCACCAGTCCAATGCACTTGGGTATCAAAGCTGACGGGTAAAGTTCCTAGCATTATCCTTGAAGGGAGACAATCTGTTCTTCCAGTGTCCCGAGAACAACAGCGGGTGGTGTCAGCACATGATTTTTCTTCTTGAAGCACACACATTGCTGCTTTTTACAGATTTTTATACCCTCAGTTCAGCTGCTTCGAAGCACCCTCAGTAGTGTAAATCATTGTCTTTTCTATTGACAAGGGGTTATCTGGTTTGGACCATCTCAGGAAACTGATTGATAATCAGGAAACACTTAAGATTAGGGAGTAACCCAAATACTTGGGAGCCAGCTTGAAATTCCTATGGGTGGCAGATATACTGATGGGATATCTCATGGTTTCTTCAGGAACAATAGATAGCTTGCAGCATCAGGATTTTGGATTTTTACTTGTTGTGCACAAGCCTCAGCTTAGCATGACTTTTCCAGATCTTACTATAGTCTTTTAACAGACTTAAAACAATTATTGGGGTGCTCATAACCTTTTGTGGAGAGGACTCCCACCAGTCGTCTCGGGAAAGATATGACAACACCTGGGATTAGGGCTCCAGCAGGCTGGATGCTGTGATGAACCCTTAACCATTGTTCAAATGTTGCCCATACCCCCTCTGACTCGGTCTCTTGCCTCAGCATTCCCTAACCCGGCAACCGAGTTTTAGTCAATCAAGTTTAAATAGGCCTCCCATAGGGTGGAGTCTTTTGTAAATCCAGATTAGAACTGGTCCGATAAATGCTGAGCTGGGTGTGTGTAAATGTGGGTTGATTAGCATTTGGAGCACAGATTCCCCATCATGCAGTGCTCCCCTGCTTCTCTGATCCCAGAATTCACTGCAGTCTCTGCTTCAGGCTTTCTGTTCTCCATCTCTCATGTAAATGAATGGTCATCTGGTTCCATCTCGGATGCAAATGAGACCTAGGGCAGTTGTTTCCCTCTTATCACCCTTATCTGGAGGGTCTTAGGTGCATCTCTCACTGTATCTTAATCAGTTTGGTTTAGGTAGAGGAGGGGAGGGGGAATTCTTTGCGAGTCAGACTGCATCCTGTGCTAGGGTTCCCAAGAACACAGAGCTGAGATGTAACACCTGATTATCCTGTTAACTGACCCAGGGTCAAAAACCACCCCTTGTTGGCCTAGGCTCACTGACAGCTGCTGATTGGGTGCTTAATTAGTCCTAATTAAGTCGAGGGTCAGCAATGCCCCATGGGTCAGAGCAGGCTGCTACCATGCTGATTGCACCAGTGGCTATTTTTGCCCCTCCCCTCCAGAAGAGCAGTGCCTGGGGCTACTGTCCTGGTCACCACCCTCTCTTAATTACACTGGTGCCCAAAAGGTCTGTTCTTCCTGGGTCAAGCTCACTGCTGATTCTCCTCCTGCTGTTTGCCTTCCTCACGCATATCTGTAGCCCATGAATATCCTGCTTCCCAGGGAGAAACAGAGTTTATCCTCTTATTGACTATGCTTTGTGTCCCATTGCCTTGATTCCAGATGACTTTGCATAAAGGTTCATATAATTTTGTTTTGATGTAGTCTGAAAGAAAGGGGCTTAGTGCACCCATGAATTGTAATAGAGTCTATAGAGAAAGGAATGGCTTCATGATGACCATTAACACCTTCCTGCATTAATGAACCTGCAATAGCATTGGTGTAACCACAAAAAATATCTGAAACCAGAACAACATATTGTAAACTCTTGGAGCAGGTACCGTTTCATTGCTTGAGACATGTTTTGGGTTAAGGCATGCTACATACTTTAACTGTCAACTTCAAAGCAAAAGAGCTTGTACATTTTTAACCAATTCTTTTCTGACTTTGGAAAAGATCATGTGATTTCCTATTGAAAACTCTAGAGCCAAGATCATCTTCCTGGCTTCTCCTGACATTTCCTTCTTTCCATCAGCTTGCTGGCACCCTTCTTCCTTTATATCAGACATAAGCTTTTTGTGTGTGCCGTTAAGGCCTCTGCTACACATTACATATATTATTCAATTGTCTGGTCAGTCACTCAATACATTTAGACCAGGCACAGGTGCAAAGTAATTATTATACCATAACAATGAATATCCAGCTATTTTAAAGAGGAAGCCAGCTGCAAAGTTAGTGCTTGAAGATGTGTAACAACTCTATAGCTGGTTTCTATCCTGCTTTAATTTGAGCACGTCCTTGGGTCCTAAGGTCTGTCTTCATTTAGCTTTCTAATAGGTTCTTTATGTCTTGCATTTTATTGGCTTTAGACTTAATTTTTTTTCTCCACTGATAGCAGCCTTGATTATTCAGATGTCCATTTCTTCCTCTAACCTGACCATGTTTTACATTTTTGCTACCACATACAAAAGAGGGGGAGGGGGGCCTTTAAGGGGGATCCCACCTATTAAAATTTGAAAGTGCTACCTTTTCTTTTTTAAATGCCTCCTGTAACCTTCCTCTGCTATCTTGCAGGTGTTCAGTTGTTTTTTAGTGTGTTTGTAAAAAAACAAACAAACTTTTCTTCCTTCCTACTTTTGACTGTTTGATTGTTCTGTTAGCCTAATGCCTCTTGCCTAATACCTAGATCAGGGGCAGGCCCATAGGCCAAATTTCAGTTCTCCAGGCAATTCCATCTGGCCCATGTGGCCTGTCTGTTTGCCCTGGCCTGGGGCTGCCCCTCTGCAAGAAGGGTGCGGCTCTGGTTGATGACTACCCCACTCTGGCTTGACTACTCCTAATCCTGAGCCAGGGGGTGCTAGAGATGAGAAGCCTCTGTCTGGCAGAGGCTTTTACTAGCTACCCCATGGCTATTTCCAGCCTTCCTGCCTGTGAAGTGGGAATTTAGGTAAGGGTCCCACCAGGCCAGGACCAGGGACTCCCACTGGGGGAAAGGGTTGAGGGCACAGGGAGCTTGGGTTGGGCTGACCCCATATGCTGTTACTATGTGCAGTCAGGGACCGGGAGCTCAGGAATTGTGTGCTGTGGGGCTGACCCTACACCCTGCCACCACATGCAGCCAGGGACTTGGGTGGGAGCACTATGGAGCTGGGCTGGGTTGGCTGTGCATGCTGCTGCCACTTGCAGCCAGGGACTCAGACAGGAGCTGTATGTTCTGGGACTGGCCCCATACCCCTGCCACCACATGTGGCCAGGGACTCAGGCGAGAATGCTATTTTGTTGGTGGAGTGGGCTCCACATATTGCTGCCATGTGCAGCCAGGGACTTGGGTGAGAGCTACATGTTACAGGGACAGGTGGGGCTGGCTCTGCATGCTGTCACCAATTATGGCCAGGGACTGGGGTGGGAGTGTGGGGAGCTGAGTGCTGTGGGGCCAGGTGGGGATGGCCCCACTCACTGCCACCACATGCAGATTCAGGAATTCTTTTCCCCCACCCCACCTATACACCCCCCTCCCACTCTCACCCACACCCCACTACACACTCTCCACCTATACCTCCTTACCCTCCAGACATAATATACAAGAGTAAGACTGTATTTTTGAGCTATTATGCAATAGCCTCTAGATACGTTTGCCCTGATTTGTGTGCATTTGCATAGTGTAACTTATTTTATTTTAAAAAATAATAGATGTTTTTGTTTTTTCTCTGGTTTCAAGATGGCAGCACCCTCCCTTCCAAAAGGAGTCCTTACAGGGCACGGGGAGGGACCTCCAGTGGCAAAGGTCAGGGATTAGGGATGGGACTTCCAGTCCCAAGATGGCAACCAGGGTGCAGGGCACCCATCAAGGGGCGGGGCTACCCTTGCAACCCTTGATAGCTCACCAAAATCTGTTAAGCAGCCCTCCAGCTGAAATGAATGCCCACTCCTGACCTAAATCATAAGTCCTATAGGGCAGACTGTTGTCTGCTGTATTACTTGTTTGTACAGTCTATGTTACTAGGCCCCTGATCTTCTAGGCATTACCATGCTATTACTAACAACAAAACATTTGATCTGTTGTTAAATTGTGATTAAGTATTAGTACTTGGCATTCTTGCAATCTAATCATTATACACAAATTACTTGCATAGTTTTGTTTTTTTTTTCAACTCTCACTATAAATTAAATGCATATTTGTGCTTAAGTCCCATCATGAGCTCTGCATTCTTGGTGTCATAGTGAAGGTGGATGCAAACTATGCCTATTTATTAAGGGGCATTCTGACAAAACTGTAAATTGAAGTTCATTTTGGCCCACTGGGCCCTATAGTTTGTCAGCACATTAGGGAACTAATTAGTGGAATGCTGTATTAAGCCTACATTATTACTTGCACATTATTACATTCATGACTGAATGTTTAACCTTTTGTGCTTCTTGGATTCTGCTGGGAGTCTAAAGCCTGAAAGACTGTTAGAAAGTTTGGGGGTTTTTTTGCTTTGTTTTGTTTTTGTAATCAAGTGTTCACATTAGATTTTTATTTCTTGGCAGCTCCATGAAGAACATTCTTGGCGGTTGTTTCCTCCTGCTCATTTTTTACCATTTTTCTATGTAATGTAATTACTTAGAAATAACAAGAACAGTTTGGATCCAATGTCCATAACACAGTGAGATCCAACTACCTGCTATATTAAAATTTTACATCATGGAGCACAAAATGAATGTTTTTATTTCAGTAGCTATACTTGACAATTTACTAGTTCAAAACTATTTATTTACATTCAGCTTATCAGTAAGATCATAGCAAGCATTTAATTTGATTGCTTTAAGTCCTCTGCACATAGGTAAAGTACAAAATGCAAGAGCAGATGACCTCGACTTAATAATAAATCAGTGTTTTCGGCTTGTTTGTTTGTTTGTTTAGAGATAAGCGTTCACTGTTTAACAGTAATGACTAGTTTTAGGTACCTCAGGTCTTATTCTCTTTCCACTGCTTTTAATGACAGCAAGATTAGGCTTTTAAAATGTAAGAAAAGGGCATAAAAATGTGGCAAAGCATTTTGAAATAAACATCTTAATGATATATATATATACAATTTTGAAAGTAAAATACTTTAAATAGAGGATGACTGAGGAGAACAATATGCTTTCAACCCTCACTGAAAAGAGGCATGGGGTCAATAAAGGAACACTGGAAATTATACTTGATAAAATCATGTAAATTAATTTGTCATTTGTCCCAATTATAAAATTAAGTTAAATGCAGACTTCACAGTACATTGTTATTATTTGGAGGCTTAACTAATTAATCATTGTATGGAATTTTGATATCCTTCAATGCAATGCAAACATTTTCACAATTTAAGTACTTTGTATAATCATTAAACTGTTTCCTTACACAGTTTTCCACATTTTTGCCTTGGCAAAACACTATTAATTGATCTAGGAACAGATTGTAAACCAAAAGACAGTGCTTTCCCTCTATAGAAATCCCTTTTTACAAGAACATTTTTAAAGGAATTACTTAACTTTGTCTTTGCTGTAAATCCCATTGGGATAAAGTTATTTCCTCATTTTCTAGTTTCCATTTTAATTGAACTTTTCTAAAGAGGACCATTTGGAGGTCTCAGGATCCATACACTATAATAAGTGCTTGAAGGACAAATGTTAACTTCAATGAGAATTTTGAATAGAGAATAATAATTTGATCCCAGTGTTTCCAATGTTTTTCTGTAAAAGGAAAAAAAAAAGATCTTTCGTTCAAAGAACTAAAAGTCATGTTAGGAAATTTATACTTAGTTTATATTTAAAGAAACAGCTGAGAGTACTTTTTACCCTAGTGTAAAAAAACACTGACTCTTTATACACTAGAGTTATTTCATCTTCAAGAATATCCTTTTCCTGCCATGGTAAACTCTGAGGGTAGCTACAAAACAGACTATACTTTCCAGTGTGCTTTAGTAGAAATCCATGTAATAATCTGGATCTGGTAGCTTACATTTTTTCACCCTGGGTAAAGTATTTGAAGCAAAAAGAACTACACAGTCTTTTAGAGTAATAAGAATTTAGCCTTTTTGTGGCAATACCATGTCATAGTCTTCCACTAGGAACTCCAAGTAAATTCATGTAAAGTACATTTTCTGCCTTATCTCAAATCCTCAGTGCAGAGAACATGAGATGATAAGAAGTTCCATACTGGCTTGAACAACTGGTCCATCTAGCCAAGTATCCTGTCTCTGACACTGCAGGAGTGAATGCTTTAGAGGGAGAACATTATACTGGGTATATCTAGAGTGATCTATCCCCTATTCATTACCCTCCCTGACATCCACAATCAACATAGAGCTTGATTTAGAGCTTTTGACCTTGTGGGCCAGATGAATGGCACAGGGCTGGTTTGTAGGCTGGATTGACCAGAACTGGGCTCCACACTGCCTCCACCCAACCCCATGTGACTGGAGAATTCTCCATGTGGCTTTGGCTGGCTCCTATGTGCTGAGAAAAGGCCCTTCACTGGCACCTCACATCAGGATCAGGCCCTGGGGCACAGCACTGACTCCACCCAGCTCCCAAATGCCAGGACTGGGTGCTGGGAGCCTGTGCTGCTCCTGCCTGACTCCACGTGCAACATGACTGGGCCCTATGCCACCCCTGTTCAGCCTATCATGCCAAGATAGAGCTGCATGCACTGGGATCAGGTCATAGGGCTTGGTGCTACCTGCGCTTCAGGACTGAAGTACGTGCTTGTCTGCATGCTTGATCTATTGAATAGGACCCAGGGCTCAGCATGGGTCCAGAAATTTGGCAGTAGGAAAGCAGTGAACTGGCACTAGAGGCTGGATGTGGCTTGCAGGTCAGGGAATGAGCACCTCTGGTTTGGAGATACTTGAGGAAATATCTCTGCCTTTTCTGTATAATGGCTATTATTTAATCTACTGACCATGAATTTATCTAGTCCCATTTTTTTGAGCCTTTCTGTACTGTCTGCCTCTACAACCTCAGGTGGCAGTGAATTCCCCAAATTAACTACACCCGGCATTAAGAGTTTAAGGTGAAATAAGATAAGATTTTATGTTGTTTTCTAGTTGACTATTAAAAAGTACATTGCACTGGCTGAGCCATCAAATTGACCTATTCTCAATTTTGTTTATTATTAAAAGGAACTTGAATTAACTATTCCTCCATGTTAGATTAAAACTCAAAACAAATTAGAAGATTTAATATATTTGTTGGAGTCAACTACATGTATAAACTAATATGAATCTGATCGTGTAAATACATACATGAGTAATTGCATTAACTGTCACAGGACAATTTACATAATTTTGCAAGATATGAGCTTCTGGTATCTTTGTGAATAGAGTACATTAGAATGCATTGCATATACATTATATATTTAACAGCAGCTCTTAAACATTTTCATGCTAATGATTATGGAAAGATATAATGCTCAAGGCTAACTCAATACTTATAAAATACTTTGATCCTGAGTTAAAATTAGACAAAGACATGCAGTTCATGGAGAAATATATCTTTCTGGAAGCCCAAGTTATGTGGATCATGCTCATTAAAAATTAAATTTCCATCCATCAAGAAAATAAAGTGTTAGCATATTCAGATCCTACTTCAGAAAAGTATACAATTTAATAGCCATTTTTTAATTTTTTTTTAAGGTAGCTTGAAAGTGTGATGTTCCGAAGTGATTTACTAAGAGGATTCAGTGCAGGGGCATAGTAAGCTCCTTTACCTCCCTGGCAGATGGAGTGAAGGGACCATGTAGACCACTGGGGAAGGTGAGGGGAGAAAGGGGATGCAAGATGAAGTATTATCTGTGCCTGCTCTCTGCACTCAAATGGCAGCTGCTATTGCTATAGCAGCATAGGCATGGACTTGCCCTGCTGCCACTGGGGTAAAGACTCTCTGCGCAGCAGTTGTAGCAGTCCTTCCATGGAGCTGCCTCTGTTCCCTATTTGCTCTCCCTTGCCACCCATATGTGCTGCTGGGCACAGGGCTGAGCCTGCTGTGACAGTTTCCCCAGGGGTAGGGGGAAGAACCATTCCATTCATCCTCCTGCCCCCCAGATGCGCTACTGGGTGAGGAGCTGTGCCTGCCTGGCTCCTATGGCCAAGCAGCACCAGGCTATTGCTGATGTGGCAAGGATTCCTGGGATGAGAGGAGAGGGGGATGGGGATGGTAATGCTGGTGCCGGCATTTGGGGCTGGTGCTCCATGTACCACCCCTCCCATTTTGATGCAAGTTTGAGCAATATTTTTCTTCTTACTAAAATATTATGCAATTATAAACTTATTTCATGTAAAAGTGATATCATATCATAAGAATAAATATTCAGTTTCATAATACTCCTGCTGAGGAGTTTTAAAATACTAATGTATCAAAAGTGACTTATGCATAGAGATAGGATATGCCATTCTCTCATGTTATACATTGAGCTGGTAACCGGACAGAAACTCTCTTAGACTTAACCAGCAAATGGATGCCCTGAATTGTTATGTTTGTCCCTTTACATTTTATTATTGGATATTCAAACTGGTTATTCTCGCCTGTACCAGATAAGCCAAAATGTAACTACTTCTACCATATTTGGAGGGCTAAATTTTGTTCAGAAGGAGAACTTGCTGTTTGCAATACCATAATTTTAGCATTGCATAATCCATGAACATTTGATTCCATAAGGTTTCAGTGTTTCATTTGAAACATTTTATATTTTATATGTTAAAAAATCCTGCTAGTGAAGATCTAATCTTGCATGTATACATTCAAAATGTTATTTATCTCGGACAGTAATTCTCAACCTTTTTACTAGGCTCACTTCTCACTAGGCTCAAGGCATCCCGCAGAAAATGCTAGCTCTTAATTTTTACTCGGTTTTTGACTACAGAAAAATAATACAGTAATTGTTTCATTGCAAAGAACTTGGGAAGACCAAAACAGGTCAGAATGTTTTTAATACTATAGTTTCCTATTTGAAATCTCTAGGCTTATCTTGTAAATCATGCTTGCGCACTTAACCATACTAACATTATGGGACACCCTGTAACACCCTGGAAAAGCTCTCAAGTCAGTAGCCTGCCATGGCAACCTAGTTGAGAATCACTGATCTAAGTATTCATTTTTGTAGTACCTCTGTTCCTTCCAAGTAATTAAACAGAATAAAATAACAGAAACTGTGATACAACTTCAAATCTGCATCAAAATTACTTTGTTTTTTGTGGCTCAGGAAAGTTTTTATAACTGTATTTTATACTAGGGTATATAAGATAAATAACTATGAATTTCAAGCATCTTACTGAAGGGTTCTGGTTAGATCTTGTTGTGATCAGTGTGGAGACTGTACTGAAGTTTTGGAGTTCACTGTATTTGTACAGTTGGGCATAATGGCTACAATACAGTATTGCGCTTATTTGAGTGGATATTCTTTTAAAACTGTTCCAGAGACAGAAGATTGTTTTTATTTTTCAGCAAATGGATAAGAAAAGTCATGATCCATGGTCCTAGACATTTTGCAAAGAAACCGATTGCATGAAAGGCTGAAAAAGCTTTTTGCCTCATAATTCTGGGCTCCACAGTTCATCATTATCCCATCAAAAAGATTAAAGCAATTTAGAGCTTAGAAGCTTTATACCAGCGCTGTCCAACAAGATGCCCAAAGGCACTGAGGAGTCCTCAAACCTGATTCAATAATATTCTAGAACTCCTACTTACAATTGAGCATTTCATACCACTTTTACTTTCTTGCTATCCTTTAATTGACGTGTCCCTCTTCTGTGCCAGATTTCCAGTCCTTGAAAAACAGTTATAACAGATCTCATACTCATGAAAAGTACATGTACCATTTTATACAGTTTTGGTCTCATGTCAAGGATATGCAGAATTATATAATGAGATGTTTTGCTTTGCTGATTGGAAACATGAAATGTCCCCCTGTAAGCGTTCCTCTTGTCTTGCTGCTACCCAAAGCACTAGGATTAGTTTCAGACAGGTTGCAAGGTTTTATTTCTTCTGCATTCTGGGGAAAAGGGACTTTTGTAGCATTCTTCAGGTCTTCAAATATTCATACAGTACTTTTGAAAATTAAATGTAGCATTCAGAATTTACTTGCATTTTTAAACCATGCTAACAATTTACTGTTAGGACTGTGGGGAAAGATGTTTTTTTGCTGCCAGCAAAGCTGGCATGTTCTGTAAATTGGCTTCACACCTTCTGCTGGTTACTGTGCAAATGGAAGACAGTGTAATTTCTGCAGGTGTAAAGTTTTTCCTTGTCAAATTTGCATGTGCTTGCTGCAGAAAAGGCCAAAATTTCATACTGGTAATATTCATAATTATGCTCCTGGCATAATGTGCCCATATTATTTATTCACAGGGAAAATGGCAATATTCTGATTAGGAACTGCTAAAAGAATTGTACACATAAATACTAGGGAAGCAATAAAAGTTGTACCAGGTGTGCTCCCTGTTCTTTACACTTTTTGTAATGAATCTCCAAGGAAGGGAAATCCCCAAGAGCATTGCAAAGATGTTCATAAGAATCTGAGAAATGTAATGCTGCATCAAACCATGGGTCCATCTAGCCTTGTATTCAGTATTTCATACTGGCACAGGATGGGTGTGAAGAAGAAGAGTATTTATGCAGGGATTATCCAGGCTGAACCATTCCCTACCCCTCTTCCTTTAGAGCTTCCAGCATTTGGAGGCCTAGGAAGTCCTAATATGGCACACTTGTTCCTATATAGTAGAGACAGATTTTCAAAAACCCCTAGTTTAAATTGATTCAATCTTTGCAGATTAGTCTAACGTGAGAAGATTTAAACTGATTTGCAAGTGTATAGACATTCACTTTTGATTCCAGAAATGCAGGCATATGCATGGCAGGGGGGAAGGAGGAAGCTTCAGCCCAGTGGCTTCTGCCTAGTGCATGGAGCTCTCTGGCTGGCTTCAGCTCCCAGCTGCCTTCCACACACACAGGCTGCTCATCATGCCAGGTGGGTACAGCAGATGGAAGATGGTCAGGAGCTGGTCAGAGTTCCATATGCTGGGCAGAAGCTGCTGAGCTGAAGCTTTTGTGCTGCCCACCCAGAGTGGTGTGGCAGTGGCAGCAGCTGGAAGTGAGGGGGGTAGAACAGCCCCCGCCAGTGCACAGGTTCTGGTGTGGGTGCTGCACAGTGAAGGACAGGGGGCACAGCAGCAGCTGTGGGCACATGAGCGCTCACAGTGGATGGCTACTGGGGTCCAGGCCCACCAGTGCCTCTGAGCTGGCCTGGGCAGTCGCAGGCACAATTAACACGTTCCACGTGGCCAGCCCAGTTACCAAGACACCCGCCCGCAGCTGCAGTAGCATCACCTCCATACCATTGCCTGGCCAACCGCCACCCATGCTGCCGGGCTGGGCTGTCAGAACCACAGCCATCTGGGAAGGGCCCGGCCCCCATGGCCCAGCCTGCGCCAGCCCCACTGGGCTCTTCCCAGCTGGCTGCAGCTCTATGATAGCCCAGCCTAGCTTTGGCATGGGGAGCTGGGAGAAATCCAGCCGCACAACTCTTGCAACCCCAATCCAAGCTCCAGTTGACTGGGAAGGGCCCTGCTTCTGCAGCCCAACCCTGTCCAGGCCAATCCCTCCATGACCATCCTCAGCAGTGCCCATGGGACATTCTAGCTCTGCCCTACAGCCTCAGCTGCAGCAAAACACCCATCAGATAGCGGGGCCATGCTGGCTGGCGAGCTCTCACCCTGATGGGGGCTGCTCTGCCCTGCCAGGGAGACCCTGGCTGCAGTCCCCAGGGGGAGAGGGGAGGGAAGAGGGGAATAAGCCCCTGACCTGCCCCTTTAGCCTTAGGAGTCCATGCCAGGCTCATATCTGGCCATGTTCCTGCCCTTTCTCCAGCAAGAGAGCAGAGGGGTGGGGCTAGCCCTGCTGTCTTGAGCAGAGAGCACAGCTCAGCCTGGGTCTGAAAAGTGTGCTGTGATGCTGGGGGATTCAGGTTTAACTTAAACCAGGAAGGGGTCTGGGACAGAAGTTCCGTAAATTGGTTTGAGCCAAATCGGTCAAGTCTGATACTACATTCAACCAGGTTTATCTTAAACCAGTTTTGGCCATTTTCAAACTGGTTTATGAGCACTAAAATTCTATTTTGTTACAGGTTTAAACCAGTTTCTGATCACGTAAACTAGGTGATGCATAACTTCTCTCCCTAGCCATAATGTTTAATATGTAATGATGGACCAATTCTACATGAATTTGTCTAATCCTCTTTAGAATACAGTCAACTGCTAAAACTCTTAGATGTTAGGGTCAGAAGGGACCTCAATAGATCATCGAGTCCGACCCCCTGCATAGGCAGGAAAGAG
>NW_005841982.1:2631478-2632044 GCF_000455745.1 Alligator sinensis
CTGTCCCCAAATGATGATTTGATGGCCAGCCACAAGGTCACCTCTCAACCTTCTCTTGCGGAGGCTGAAGAAGTCTAGGTGCCCTAGTCTCTCCCTGTAGGGCTTGGCCTGCAAGCCCTTAACCATACATGTGGCCCTTCTCTGGACCCTCTCCAGGTTATCCACATACCTCTTGAAGTGTGGTGCCCAAAACTGGACACAGTATTCCAACTGCGGTCTGACCAGTGCCTGATAGAGGGGAAGTATCACCTTCTTAGTTCTGTTTGTTATGCATCTCCTGATGCATGATAAAGTAGTTAGCTTTGCTGATGACTCAAGTTCATCTTGGAGTCCACTAGGACTCCAATATCCCTTTTCTCTTCTGTGCTGCTGAGTAGGTCATTTCCTAGGCAGTAGGTGTGCTGGACATTTTTCTTCCCTAGGTGCAGCACTTTGCATTTCTCCTTGTTAAATCGCATTCTGTTGTTTTCTGCCCATTTGTCCAACACGTCCAGGTCTGCCTGTAGTTGTTCCCTACCCTCCGGTGTGTCCACTTCTCCCCAGTTTTGTATCATCCGCAAACCTGG
>NW_005841982.1:2632056-2652857 GCF_000455745.1 Alligator sinensis
TTTGCCACCCACCGGACTGTGTAATCATCCAAGTCACAGCCTCTTAATTTGTTCACCAGTATGGGGTGGGATACCATATCGAAGGTCTTCCTGAAGTCTAAGTAAATGATATCTACCCCTACTCCTGTGTCCAGGTGTTTTGTAACCTGGTCATAAAAAGAGACTAGATTAATCAGGTATGATCTACCTGCTACGAACTGATGCTGGTTTCCCCTCAGCATAATTTTTCCTGATGGCCTATCACATATATGAGCCTTAATAATCTTTTCAAAGACTTTGCCAAGTGACTCTGCACTCTCTCAGGGTCAATGCTTGGTGGTCTGGTGCCCTGCTGTTGTCTCTCTATGATCCCATTGTGAGACTTGTCTTGCCCCTTGTTTAGGAACACTGAGGCAAAGAACTCATTGAGGAATTCAGCCTTGTCCCCCATGTCTGTCACCAATTGCTTTTGTCCATTCAGTACTGGTCCTATTCTGCCCTGGGCCTTCCTTTTACTCCCTATATATCTGAAAAAACATTTTTTGTTATCCTTAACTTGGGATGCCATCCTCAGCTGCATGGTAGCTTTGGCCTTTCTAACTGCCTCCCTACACCTGAGAGCTGAGGAGGCATACTCCTCTTTAGTAATTTCTCCCTGTTTCCACTGCTTATATGTCCCCCTTTTTGCCCTTAGGCTGCTCTGAATTTCTCTGGCTAGCCAAGGAAGCCTCTTGGCCCCTTTTTCCCCCACATCGAGATCATTTCCCTCTGTGCCCAAAGGATCACTTCCTTAAGGCGCAGCCACCCTTCCTGAGCTCCCATTCCACCAAATCGCTTACCCTGCCATGTGTCATTGACTAAATGCCTGAGCTCACTGAAGCTAGCCAAGGAAGCCTCTTGGCCCCTTTTTCCCCCACATCGAGATCATTTCCCTCTGTGCCCAAAGGATCACTTCCTTAAGGCGCAGCCACCCTTCCTGAGCTCCCATTCCACCAAATCGCTTACCCTGCCATGTGTCATTGACTAAATGCCTGAGCTCACTGAAGTCAGCTTTACTAAAGCCTAGCACTTCCACCCTACTAGTTACCTTTCCCACTGTATGCCTTATGGTGAATTCTATTATTTAGTGGTCACTGTCCCCCAGGTGACCAGGGATCTGTAGGTCCCCTACCATGTCATCCCCCTTTGCCAGTAACACATTTCCCCTAGTGGGACCATGTACCTCTTGCATCAGGTGGAGGTCCTGCACATAGGATAGGAACCTGTGTGAACAGTGGGAATTTACTGTCTGTCTTCCAGCAGATGTCTGGGTAGTTTAGGTCCCCCATGACTACCGCTTCCCTAGTCTTTATGGTCTCCGAGAGCTGCCTCAGGAGTTCCAAATCTAGTTCTTCCCCTTGGTGTGGGGGTCTGTAGCAGACCCCTACTACCAAATCCCTTTCCCCATGTCCTCCATGTATCCTAACCCACAATCCTTCTACTTTATCCTCCTCCAATTCCATTTTGATAAGGGTCAATGTATAATGCTCCTTGACATAGAGCACAACCCCTCCCCGCCCTCCTCCCTATTCTATCCTTTCTGTACAGCTTATAGCTCTCAATGTGTACCACCCAGTCGTGGGTAGAGTCCCACCAGGTTTCTGTTAACCCCACTAAGTTGTAAGTGTTTTCTGCAAGCAGGAGTGCTAGTTCATCCTGCTTGTTCCCCATGTTTCTAGCATTAGTGTATAGGCACTTGAGCCCCGTGACTGGCCTCTTTGTTGCCCCCCAGCTCTGATGCCCAATGGGCCCCTTATTGCTTACCTGCTTATTGCTTACCTGTGCTGTACTGCTAGACGTCCCTTGGATTGCAGGTTTCTGATGTTCTCCTTCTGCCTCCCCATCCCCCATCTGAGCTAGTTTAAAGCCTGATGTAGGAGATCCTCCAACCTGTTGGAAAAAAGACTTTTACCTTTTGCTGAGAGGTGAAGTCCATCATGTCCCAGGAAGTCCCTTGCCAGGAAGTGTGGGTTGTGGTCCAGGAAGCCAAATCCTGCATAATGGCACCAACTCCTGAGCTGCAGGTTGACCTCTCTTATGCAGGTGCTGTGATGCCTACTGGGACCTCTGACCAGGAGGATGGATGAGAAGACTACCTGCGCCCCGTCTCCCTAAGCCTGGCCCCCAGAGCCCTGTAGTCACGCATGACATTTCTTGTCACAATGAGTTCACGAAATTAACTGCATGCTATGTGAAAAAGAACTTCCTTTAAACCAGCTTCATAGTAAGTCCCTTAAGTGTCCACTAGTATGG
The DNA here is from genome assembly GCF_000455745.1 of Alligator sinensis. Lineage (NCBI taxonomy): Eukaryota > Metazoa > Chordata > Crocodylia > Alligatoridae > Alligator > Alligator sinensis. Next base: position 2,634,328 of record NW_005841982.1, read on the forward strand.
TGAAAGAAAGTAAATAGTATATCCCAATTTATTTTCTCTACATCATTCATTATTCTGTAGACCTCTAATATATCCCAGCTCGGCACGTAGAGAAGAACAAGGTCATCAGGAACAGTCAACAGGGATACACCAAGAGCAAGTCATGCCTACCCAACCTTTTTTCTTTCTATAATAAAGTGACAGGTGGTGAGGATGAGGGGAGAGCAGTGGACATGGTATACCTTGACTTTAGCAAGGATTTGGACACTGGACTCCCATCACTGTACATAACTAGTTGAATCATTGTACTCAGTGGGTAACCTTCAATGACTCAATGTTTAGTTGGGGAAAAGGTATTAAGTGGAATTCCCTGGGTCCTGTATTTTTCAACATCATTAATATTTTGGATGATGGGACTGAGTACACACTTAGCAAATTTGTGGATTATACCAGGTTGGGTGGAATTGCAGATACTGTAAAGGGCAGGTCTAGGATAAACAAATACCTGGATAGAGTGCAGAAATTGCCTGCAATCAATGAGATAAGATTCAACAAGCATAAGTTAAAAATATTACACTTTTTGGATGTCATCCGTGCACTCACAAATACAGACTAGGGAATGACTGATTAGGCAGCAGTGCTGCAGAGAAAGACTTGGGTGGTTATGGTGGACCATAATCTAAATATACGTGCCAAGAGCGTGCTCTTGTTGCAAAAAAGCCAATAGCATCAGGTTATATTAACAGAGGTGTCACTTGCAAAAGCAAGGGAAGTGATTCTTCTGCTCTGAGCACTGGTGAGGCCTTACCTGGAGTACTTGCACCCAGGTTTGGGACCCACAGTTCAAGAAGGATGTGGACAGTTTGGAAAGAGTCCAGCACATGGCAACAAAAATGATCAGGGGTTTTAGAAGCAGGTCTTATGAGGAAAGGCTGAAAGAGCTACAGTTATTTAACTTGGAGAAGACACAACTGAGTGGGGATTTGATAAGTTTTCAAATACCTGAAGGGTGATTATAGAGAGGTTGGAGATGAGCTTTTCTCTGTGACTGAAGAGACAGGGCTATGAGCAATGGCCTCAAGATAAGGCAGGAGGAATTTAGGTTGGAGATCAGGAAAAACTTTCTGACTCTAAGAGAGTTTCAATGAACAGGCTACCTAGAGAAGCTGTGGAATCTTTGGAAACTTTCAAGGGCAGATCAGATGGATGCTTGGCTACAATGGTTTAGTCCAGGATGATCCTGCATTGATCAGGGGATTGGACAGATAACCTTGTGAGGTCCCTTCCAGCCCTACTTTCTTTTGATCTATGTGACAGAGACTCGTACTATATATTTTTTTCAGCTTGTTTTGAATTCCAGAGAACAGAACTTGGACCTGCTGGTCTGTAGTTCCTTGGATCATTTCTGGAGTCCTTTTGGCTTTACATTGGCTACCTTCTAGTCCTCTGGTACCAAGGCTATTTTTAGTGATGTTATATACCTATGTTAGTATATCCTCAATTTTGAGTTGGAGCTCAGTGCAAGGAGCAAAATGAAATCTGGGAGAACATACATGGCAGGGATTTAAAAGGTAATGTAAAGATAATTCTATATTATATACAACCAGAATGCTAGTGGGTAGCTGAAAATAGGCTATTAAAGGTAAACATGATCTCATGCAAGTCTTTGCACAGCAAAAGCCTGGAGACCCCAAAGTAAAAGGTTAATGCTGTGAAAATAACAGGATCAGCACTGAGCAAATCTCCTAAAGCACATCCATACAATTTACAAACTGGAGGGTTTTGTTTTTCTAAATATGCAATGCCTGACCATATGCAGTTAGTTGTTTTTTGGGCATTTTTACACATGGTCTGGGGTGAGGAGCCGGGGGCATTAATTAGAGTGGCTCCCAGGAGCCGCTCCAATTCGTTCTAATCACAACGCCTCAGAGCATATCTATAGGTGAGGTTTAAAACATCTATAGTAATCTACGTGTTATGATAGTTTCCTTTTTCATGCCTTTTATCCTTCCCTTCACTTTTAGACCCCCTCACTGTTGCTTTATATGTAGCTGGGAAAAGCAGACAGTTGGCCTTTTCCAGATACAATATCAAAAGCAAGTCTGCACAAAAAGAACAAATAGTGTTTTTAATTTAGTGGTAAGGTGACTTTTGTTTAATGAAAGACTCATTATTACAGTCAACCAGCTGCTCCTTTCTGAAAGCTGGAAAATGAACCTTGCTGCTAAGTTTCGGTTGCTTCACAAATAAGTCTAGTGAGTGACAGGTAATAAACCACTAGTTTATCAACATAAAATAAAGTAGATTAATATGACTTAGAATTCACAGATGCTATTAAGGGGAATATTTTTTGTGATATTTTTCAACAAACAAGTGGTTAGAACAAATTTTTGAACATGTCTATTGCTAGGATCAAATTTAATTAAAACTGCATTAACTGTGCTTGCAGTTTACTCTGTTCCCTTCTCCTTCAATTATAACAAAGAGTTTTCATAAACAAACAAACAAAATGCTATGCAAACATGATTTATCTTTGCATACAATGAATGCTTCAAATATTGTGTCTGGGATGTGTACTATTATTTCCGTCAAAAATAGATACATTCAAAGATACCTGGCCTAAGGCCTAATATGAGCAAACAGCACATTTTTAGTTTATAATAATGACACTGAGATGCTTAGTTTTTAAGTCACAAGGTAAGGGAGGCTGGCATCTTAGACTAATTGGTACCAAGGGAAATGAGTTTTTTGTAGGATTTCTAATGAAATAGGCTATCACTTATGAAATTTCATGCCTCTCTGAAACAGTCTCTAAGGCCATGAAGAGGCATTTGTTCCCACTGATGGAAAGTTTCTCTGAAATGTCCACTGATAGAAATCTTCCCAGGAGAGGGAATTGTACAGTCATTCAGCCTGCAGCTGTCCCCTTTCTCCTGCTTCCTGAGCCTTTACTAAACTGGTGTGAATCTGGTCTGGGGAAGGTGTGGGGAGCAGTGGCTGCTCTGCTTCTCTGTTTCCAGGAACATCATCTCCCAAGACTGGCCTGGGAAGCGACCCTCCCCCAGCTCCCAAGACTGGCCTGGGAGGCAACTAGCAAAGCCCTGAAAGATCTCTGCCTTCTCCCCAGATGGGTGATTCCTGATCTGCTGCTTTGCTCCCCTGCTGGACACTGGTGGGCACGGGAGTGTATAAGTATTCAATTTTGATGGGAGTTTTTTTTTTCCACAGGGGAGATTCTCCAGGAAAAAATTGAATGAATGGTTTTATCTCATAGTTTCTACCAAAACAGCGGCAAATTGCCCAATACAAATACAGTGCCTGTATTTGGCTCAAGATGCCACCCTGCCCTACAATAATAGAATGGATTATTTTTAGATATCTCCACTGAAAGAGACAAAGTTTAATTAAAGGGGTAATGCAGATATCTTTATTATAACTTTCCAAGAGGAATATAATAGCATTCTTAATCTGAGATCTTTTCTTTGATAATATTGCAATACACAATAGTTACTGTACAGCGATTAACTGAAATAATGAGTTTGATTAAAAAACCAGGAATGTTTTAAGCCTCATTGGCCACTACTGTGAGTTGTGGGAAGTCACTTGGGTTTCTTTTAGGTGTCTTTACACATGCTCTGGGGCAGGGTGGAGGGAGGGAGTTTTAATTAGAGTGGCTTTCGAGGGCCTCTCTAATTAAAATGCCCACAGACTTTCATGTATTCAGCATCCCACACTTTATTCAATGAGTTTTAGTTAAAGCATCCACGCTGCCGTTTTGAAGCGTGGGCATGCTGAATACACATGATGTTGAAGCTGCTGGTGTTTTCTAATTGAAGCATGTTGGAGCAGGCGTCGGAGTATATCTGCATAAAGCCAACGTAAAGAACTACTTGGAAGCACTTCGTACCCACCTTTTACATACTACACAGTGCAAGGCACTCAATAATTAAGGCCTTTGTATTTAGAATCTATGAAACATGCTTCAGAAGAATGTGAATGCACCCAAAATCAAAGAAGTCAAAATCTGTTATATTCCTAGTGTTGATTTTTCTTCTGACAGATCACTGTAATCTCATTGACCTCACAGTTAAGGCATGGATTTGGCTGAGCCTTAGCATTTTTGTGATTGAGCAAGTCTGAGAAGCTAAGCTACACAAATATCCCTATGGGCTGTTTGCATGAAATTTCTAGCACTGCTATTACTGATCCAAGAAGATCAAAGAACTGTGGGTGATTCTTCTGGTCAAAGTGAATGTTTTAAACTTTCCCCTCAGACAGACAGGCAGGGTAACCCTCAGTCATTGCTGCCTCAGCTTTACTTCCTGAAGATAAGCCTTTTTAAGAGACCTTGTGCTTATTTTTAGATGTTCTACGACATTTAGCAAAGGAGGAAGCTACACTTGTTAAAGAAACCATAACATTGCTTTTTTTCTTAGTGGTGCTTTTAAAAATGAGCATTTTTCAACCCTGCCTATCTCTTGGCAATCTCTTTTTCTCCTATATGAATAATATATTAACTTTCTAGGCTTTTATTTCTACATCCTGTTTTTTAATGATTTTAGTCATCCTTTTCTCTTTTTGTATTCCTTCATTATCCAAGCTATGTGATTATTTTGTAGAAAAAAACTAAGAACCACCATCACTTTTTTCTTTCTATTTTTCCCCTTCCTTTTGTCATTTCTTTGCAAGTCATCTTTCTTCTTTCTACCTTCATCTAGCTATTTCTCAAAAAATGCAGTCAATTATTATATAAAAGGTTATGATTCAAAGAAGATTATTCTGTATTCCAAGGAATGACGCTTTTTTTGTGTGTGTGTGTTAGAGCGTATTTTTCACAAGTAAAACTCTGATTTACAGAGTGAAAGACCAAGAATATTAAACAGATGTTACTTTTTTCAGCTAATCATTTCTAACCCAGGCAAGAGAAACAGTCACCCAGTACTAATTTAGGGTACATGCAGATGTTAGGCCAATACTAATACTAGGCCAATATCAATAGTAGAGTTAGGTCGACCTAAATACCACTCTATGGAGATGTAATCCAGGGTGTATTGAGATGGAGATGTTCAGTGGGATTATATCAAGCCAAAAAATGTCAGGCCCAATCTAAGTTAGTTCACCTATTCACCTTTCACCTGAGTAGTTGAACTAACTTAATTGGGAACAGGTTAATCTGATGCAGAGAGTGTCTGCACACATTTTGAAGTGCAGCCCCGTGGCTGGGAAAGCCCAACCACTTGTCCCAACCCTGGGGCTGCACTTTCTCACCCTTGCCCCACCATCCTGCCAGAGTTATTTTTAGCCTCCTGACCCTTTAAACCTCCCAGATGGACACCTTCCCATCCAGAAAACCACTTCCCTCCACCTCACAGACCAACCAATCCTCCACCCTCCCCAGCACCAGTAAATGTCTGCATACAAATCTCCCAGTCAGCGATCATGCAGCTTAAAGTAAGCCACATGATCACATGTACCAGGTGCAGTGAATATTTTGTACACGCCCTTAGGTTCAGTTAGACAGATATTGCATTTGTCATTAAAATTAAATCAATGAACAACAAGAACTAATATATATGTATAAAGGTCAAGTATGGGCTTCCAGCCTTGACAGTGTTCTTTTTTTCTTAGTTCTTCTCTAACTTGCTCGCTTTTATGAACCTGCAATTATTGTTTAGAAGCTATTTAACTTTTCTTTTAGTGCGCTGAAAAATATTTCCAACTAGGAAATACTTTTATCTTGTACAGCCTCACTAAGTTTATCCACACTTTTGCCAAGGGACTGATAAATCTCTCTTTGGCAAGTCTGGAAGAGGGGCACATAGAACTTCAGTTGGGGCACATTACTGATGCAAGGTTACTTACTAATGTTAAGTCAAAATAGTGTTTTCATACTGACCTCGTGGGCTCATAGGTCTTGTACATTAGTCCCTCCAAAGATTTACTACATCTATATCTATTTCTAGATCTTGTTTTGTTTTTATTTTTATTTTCTACCAAGAAAATTTTCTATAGGCTTTCATTTCCATTTGCTTGCTGTAATTGTATCCTTCCGAGACCTCTAGATTACACCCTGAGATGCACAGGCTAAGGTTACTAATCTGCCAGATATTTTTTTTTGACTTCTCCATATTATTTAAGTATATTAATTATAGTAAAGGCTGTGGAACTTAAAAACTAATAATGGAAAGGGAATAATGTACATTTGGCTGTTGACTTTTTTCTATTAATTAAAACTCTTTTATATGACCTGGATTCTGAATCCTGGGTTCAGATTCTTTTAAAGTAGTATTGCTGTTTTATATCTCTGTCATTATCCTTTTTTATGCATAATATAAGCATAAAATATACTTTTGCAAATATCAGACAAGGTAAATCCTTTTGAAATAATTCCTTTCTCATGTACCTTACATTAACTTTCTTGTATTTTCCCATACAATCTATAATTGCCAGGGTATATTCAAAGCTTCTCATCAACAACTGCCCTTAGGAAACTGAAGTTATTTCCAGGAGTGGCGCAAAGATTTTTGCCAATGTAGGCAAACAAAACTATGCACCCTCCCTTGTAATATACCTGGGACCTAGTGAGGGTGGGCACTAGACAGAGCCCTAGAGTGGCAGCTCAGTAGCATCACAGCTGACCTGTTTGTTTATGTGCATGCTGAGACTCCTGAGGCAGCTACCAATGAGCATTTGCAGTGTGTATGTACACCATTTTTGCCACCCCCTTCAATTTGCTGCAGCCTCCTGTGCTATCTGGCTGGTTACAGTGGCCCTGGTGATTTTCTACTAAGGAAGGGCCTAGGAAGTTGTGGTAACTTGTTCAAGGTCACATTTCAGGTCAGTATCAGACCTAAGAATAGAATTTATTTATTAATACATTCTTACAGATTTTTTACTCATCTTCATATTAACCAATGGATTTAAGGCACCTAAATTTAAAGTAGAGAGAAAAATAAATATACTAATAAATATTTTAAAACATGCTTCTATATTAAACGTGGCTTATGTAGAATAGGCAAATGGATGTCTCCTAGTTTTGTATGATGAACATAGTTTTCATTTACATCCTGGGGACTGAACAAGGGATCTTCAGAGATCAAAGTGTGAGTCTTTAACTTGAGCTAAAAAGAGCTTGAGAGAAACTCGCAGGTTCTGGGCATGAAACACAGGTGCTTGTCCAATCTCTTCTTGAACACCTCCAAGGTAGGGGAGAGTGCTACTTCCCTTGGAAGCCCATTCCATATTTTGGCAACCCTCACTGTAAAGAATTTCTTTCTGATGTCCAGTCTAAATCTACTCTTCTTCAATTTGTGGCCATTATTTCTAGTAACCCCACAGGGTGCCCTGGTAAACTGAGTATCCCCTATTCCCTGCTGACCCCCCCCGGGCTGATGAGTTTGTAGATAGCCACAAGATCACCTCTCAGCCTTCTGTTGTGGAGGCTGAAGAGATTCAGGTCCCTCACTCTGTCTTCATAGGGTCTTACCTGCAGGCCCTCAACCATACGAGTAGCCCTCCTCTGAACCTTCTCAAGGTAATCCACATCCTTCTTGAAGTGCGGTGCAGTACTCCAGCTGCGGTCTCACCAATGCTGCATAGAGAGGAAGTATCACGTTGCTAGACCTGCTTGTGATGCACCTACTAATGCAAGAAACAGTGTGGTTAGCCTTACTTATTACTTCATCACGTTGGCGACTCGCGTTCATTTTTGCATCAACTATGACTCGGATGTCCCTTTCCACTGCCATAGTATTCAGAGTGGTACTTCCCAGTCTATAGGTGTTTTAGAGATTCATTCTCCCCAGGTGCAGCACCTTACACTTATCCTTGTTAAATTTCATCCTATTCTGATCTGCCCACTTCCGCGTCTGTCCAAATCCATCTGAATGCACTCCCTGCCTTCCAGTGTGTTTACTATACCCTATAGTTTGGTGTTGTCTGTGAATTTGGACAGAGTGCAATTGATGTAATTGCAGAGTCATTGGCTATCATCTTTGAAACCTCATGGCTATCAGGAGAGGTCTTGGACAACTGGAAAAGGGCAAATATAGTGCCCATATTTTAAGAAAGGGGAAAAAGGAAGATCCGGGGAACTAGAGACCTGTCAGCCTCACCTCAGTCCCTGGCAAAATCAAGGAGCACATCCTTGAGGAATCCATTTCTAAGCACTTGGACAAGAAGCCAGTTATGAATCCACGCTGACTATTCCTCAAGGGCAAGTCATGCCTGAACAACCTGATTGCCTTCTATGATGAGATGAACAGCTCTGTGGAAGTTTAGCAAGTCTTTTGATAGTTCTTCCACAACGTTCTCACAGGCAAGCTAAGGAAGTATAGATTGGATGAATGGTCTGTAAGGTGGATAGAAAACTGGCTAGATAATCAGGCTCAGAGGGTAGTAGTCAATGGTTCCATGTGTAGTTGGAAGCCAGTATCAAGTGGAGTGTCCCAGGGGTCAGTTCTTTGGGCTGGATTTGTTCCACATCTTCATGAATGACCTGGAAGATGGCATAGAGTTCACCCTCAGCAAATTTGAAGGTGATGCCAAGCGTGGGAGACTAGCAACTTGCAAATGACACCAAGCTGGGTTGCTGCTTCTCCAATAAGGACAAGTGGAAAGTCCTGCACTTAGGATGGAAGAATCCCATGCACCAGTAGAAGCTGGGGGCTGACTGACTAGGCAGCATCTCTACAGAGAAGGACCTGAGGGCTACAGTGGACAAGAACCTGAATATGAGCCAACAGTATGCCCTTGTTGCCAAGAAGGTTAACAGCATACTGGGATGCATTGATAGGAGTGTTGCCAGCAAAACAAGGGAAGTGATTATTCCCCTCTATTCAGCACGTGAGGCCACATCTGGAGTACTGTGTCCAGATGTGGTCCCCCACTACAGAAAGGATGTGGCCAAATTGGAGAGAGTCCAACAGAGGCCAACAAAATAATGAGGGGACTGGGGCACATGACTTCTGAGGTGAGGCTGAGGAAAGTCCACTGCTCCACCATTTGAGGCTATGCACCCATTGAAAAAAAAAAAAAAAATATATATATATATATATATTTATTTAGTCTAGAGAAGGGGAGCCTGAGAGGGGATTTAATAGCAGCCTTTAACTACCTGAAGTGGGGTTCAAAAGACGATGGAGCTAGACTGCTCTCAGTGGTGGCAGATGACAGAACAATGAGCAATGGTCTTAAGTTGCAGCAAGGAAAGTTTAGGTTTAGGTATTGGGAAAAACTTTCTCACTAGGAGGGTGGTAAAACACTGGAACAGGTTATGCAGAGAGATCGTGGAATTTCCATGCTTAGACATTTTTAAAGCCCAGCTAGACAAAACCTTGGCTGGGATGGTCCTGCTTTGAGCAGCAGGTTGGACTAGCTGACCTCCTGAGGTCCCTACCAACCCTAATTCTCTATGATTCTAATTTTGTCCAGATGTCAAGGTTCATCTTTCTGTACCAGATTAAATTGCTTGTTTAATCAGGAAGCATAGCTTTGATCTATATTGTTACATATGTAGACAAAGGACCATTTACTCAGGGTTGCCCAGATAGACCACATTCAGCCCACAAGTGGTTAACTCACGGCCCATAGTCTCCTGCCTCCTTTAACTCCTCAGCTCTTTGCACTTCCTCCAGGACTATGGGCAGTGTTTCTGCCTGTCCTCAACTCCTTTGTCCATTTCCTGGTTCTGTTGTTGCTTCTCCAAACCTGGACTGCCAGGGTCTTTGGGCTCACTTTTCTTCCTCCACTTCCACTTCCTCCTGATGTCCCTGGGGACAGTGGGGCATGTGGAACCACCCATAGCCTTCAGCTGCTCAGAAGTTGGACAGCTCTTCTTATGTTACATGGAATCATTCATGCCCAGGGGAGGCAAAAGCATTCTGAATGATATCCCAAATTCACCTTGAACAACTAAAACAGCTTAAGATACCATTCATCCTTATAAAGCTCCATAAGATATTCAAATGGATCATAATTTATGAATGATAATGTAAAGCTTTTTTATTAAGTATAAAACAAATCTAGTATAATAGGTTTCTTGTTATTGGGCCTCCCAGAAAAAAAACTTTGCATTTTGTGTTGCTGCAGCCTACAACTGATGAGACTGGCAGGTCCTTTTGCATCAAAGAAGAAAGGGAACATAGGAAAGAGAGAGGGCAAAACATTGGGGTATTGGGTTTTGTCATATATCAGGTATATTATCTAGATGAGGAAAAGAAACTGAGGGTAGGTTGGGGCTATGCACCCATTTAAAAGATGTATTTATTAACACAAATGCACACCTATATATTTAATAAAATCATCTTTCATTCTAGCTTTAACAAGGCCCAGACAGCAGAGATGAGTTTTAGTTATAGCAATAGTACTGTATGTCTATGGCATAGATAAACAGTTAAAGTTACTTGTTCTACTCACTGTTATATGTTACACTTAACACGTTATATTTAGATAGTAGTAAGCATTAATAAAACTTAGAAAGTATTCTGAGCAGTTGCACATTAATGCTTACTATGATCTAAATATAGACTGCGCTAGTCTTGAACCAGCCCTTAGTGCGATCCCAGTGCTGAGACCAAAAGTCAGCTGATTTTCAGTCTTGGTCGTAGGATTGAACAGGGGCTAATTTTTCAGAGTTCCCGTGCCATTCCGGTATCACTCCTAGCCCTTGTACCACTCCAGAGCATTGAACTGGCTCCCATGTGATGCGAGGGCTGGGTGCTGGTCTCACTCCCATTCCCCACACTGCACTGGGGCCCTCAATTGACTAGGCTTTGGTGCAGTGGGTGGAGGGCAAGGAGAAGAGAAGAGCTCAATAAACCGCTGTTCCACAGAAGTAATACAATCAGGAGACTTCTGTGGTGGGGAGAGTGCCTAACAAATAGCTGGCTTTTAGGTTCCCACCTTCCCCCACTGCACCAGAGCCTTGCTGGTTCAAGGCTCCAATGCACTAAGGAGGCTGGGAGCCTGACAGCTGTTTGTCAGGCTTCCATCATCCTCCACTGCACCAGTCTCCTGATCATGTTACCTCTGTGGAACAATCCAACATTATTGGATTGTTCCACAGCATTATTAGCTCAAGAGATGTTAGGAGCTGGAGATACTCTTCACTTTAGGGCTAACTTTACTATGCGATGATGGGACTTTTGCATGCTTTGCTGCTTGGATGCTAGCACTGTAAGTGAAGTTAGCATGTGTTAAGTGTAATGAGGCCCTGACATGAAGATAGTCAAGAAATTTTGTCTTTCCTTTTCTGTGCTGCTTAGGATGCTTCCAACACCCGCCTCCACCTCTGCTTACTGAATTTTGCTCCAGCAATTGTAAAAACTACTATGGCAGATCTTAAAATTGCAAAACTTGCTCAAATACTTATGGTGTATGGAACATTTAAGATACACTATGAAAATGTAATCACAGCATAGTTTTGATTTCTTAGGGTATGTGCAGAACCTACATTTAGATCGACCTAGCTAGGGGTAAGTCAATTTTAAATGTTTAATTGTATAGGCATTCAGGGAGGCTTAAATTGGGCAAATCATGGCAAGCCTGATCTAAGTTGGTTCACCTTCTTAGGTGAACTAACTTGGATCAAGAACAGTTTAGCCTAATCTCTTGAACACCTGTACATGCTTGCAACATAGCACCAAGGCTGGGAAATCCCAGGCACTTGCTCCAGCCCTGGGACTGCACTTTTCTAACACCCACCCTTTCCCCTCACCCTGAGGTACTTATTCCAGTTTCCCCACGCAGATCCTAGGATTGGCAAATGCCTGTACACGCCACTTCCAGTCTGAGGTTATGCAGCTTAAAGGGAGCCATGTGAACATAGACCAGGTGTGGCAAATAACCGGTGCAGCAAATAACAAATAAAACCCTTAGTAACATTCATACTCCACACTTACATACCAGTATATGTGAACCACATACACCCTTACCAGTTTTGCCCAGGCAACTTTGGCTTGGTTATCCTTGGGATCTCCTTCTGCTTCTTTCAGTGCAAACCAGTCTTGCAATGAGCTTGGCACACATTGTCCACTGGCCTCACTGGAGCTCTACACAGGCTTTGATGGCCACCTGTGCAGAATTAATGGCCTATAAATAATAGAAAACATTATATAATTGTGTAATAGCTATATAAATGATATTAATAACACAGAAGAAGGTACAGAAGCTGCTGACAAAAGTAGTTTTATGGGAAATCCCAGTGGTGCATTAGGGAAGCTATTCATAAATCTCTCCTTCTCTAAGCAACTGAGGGTCAAAAACTGCAGCAAGAGATGCATTCTAACTTAGTAAAACACATCTGAAATTTAGATTAATAAAGTACCACAAATTTCTATCTCTACTTGGTTTATTTTTTCTTTCCCAAAACTCAGTGGTTTTCCTACTGGGGGAATTAACCTATTAGCCTGATGGTTTTCTCTTGGATTATTGTCCTCCAACATAAAATTCATGTTCATGACCTGAGAGAATATATACCCAAAAACTTATATACCTAGGGTGTACCAGTTTAGCTGGGAGAATTTATATAGGTTGTCCCAGAAACTCAGGGGGCACGGGAAGCAGTCTTGTGAGGAGGTGGAGTGGCACAGAGCTCCAGGCAGAGTGGACTGACAAGCTCTGTTGCCTGCCCAGCACACTGTCCCCTTCCCTGCCCACTTCTGAGAACCTGGGGGTGGGGGCAATCCTGACTTGGTGTTCTTGAAGTCCTGGATTTCTGGGATTTCCTTATGGTTGGCTTGTATATGCCCAAAGCTTTCAAAATACCCAAAAACTTCCACCTGTTTTTGTACAAATATACATGTTTGTGCAGCGTACACCAAAACTACTTCTTGTGTCACTAGTACCTCAGTATCTCTTTAGATAACAGACTCATGAAGCAAATCTAGGCAATTCTGGCATCCAAGGGACTTGTGAGATGGCATCCCAATAATCATAAGAGACAGATTCCCCATGCACATAAATTATGTGTGTTCAACAAGAAAATAACTCTTACTACTCAGTTTGAAAAGAGATCTCTCTTAATAACAGTATCAGGGCATACCTGATGTTCCTTCAGCATTTCTTTTAACATATAGAAAGCATCCATACATAGAAAATAAACCCTGAAATTATATTTTCATTTCTGATTCTAATAGTGTTGCCTTGGGAAAAAGTGTAGGATGTGATTTATTTGCACCTACTGAGTTCTTTCAATTCATTTCCTCAATTTCTGTTTCTTTGGTCACAAATGAATAACTTGAGTATGCACCTGACCTTAGCACTGGAAAGGGAGAGAGGGATTATTTTTTGTAAGATCCTTTTTGTCATCATACATCTTTCAGAAATATTTATTTTTTCAACAAAAAAACCCACAAACCCACCATTCACACACAGCTCTCAAATACCTTTTCATAAATTAAATTGGAATATCTTTTATATGTAAAACCTCAGGATGCCTTTCTCACTGGTGCTGACATATTCTTTAGAAGTTTTCCATGTCTTGCCTAATCAAAAGTCATTTAAGAACAAACAAGCAATGGATTGAGACTGTAACTGAAAAACGGCAAAGCAACAATTGTTGGCCTTTGAGGTTGGATACAGAGTACATTTCAAAGAGTACATTTCACGGCTGTATTTCAAGTGAAATTATGGTTCCACTGAAGCCAGTGAGAATTCCATCCTTTATTTTTCCCTTTGTGTTATACATTTTTGTATTTCTCTGACTAAGATGGGCATAATTAGCAGGAGCTCAGCTACTTATGCAGTGGATGTGGTTTTGTGGACGGCAGAAAGTATAAAAGTCTAGTTCTCAAAATCCCAACTCACAAATTTCTCCCAGCAAGATGAATGTCCATAGGGAATAGTTTACCTGTTCACCCTGCCAGTGTTGAACAGTATAAGTGAGGACTGTTATGCCTGGCAAGGAGGAGACCTATTTTTTTCCTTTTTTTTTTTTTGTTTTTGTTTGTTTTTGTTTTTGTTTTGTTTTTAGTGTGTGTGTTTTCATTTGCTTGGAATGATAGCTGTATATGATATTTTTGGATAATAAAGTATTAAAAAATAAAATCTAAAAAGATATCTATGCAACATCAATTCTTTCTATGCATATGCCAAAACATATATTCTTTAATAGTATGATTGCATACTAGTTGTCCTACAAGATCATTTCTACATTTAGGATGAAGTATGGAGGGTTCTCAGTGAATGAATTGGGATTCTCAAGTCTAGAGGTTGTTACCTGTTAGGATTGCCATTTTACTGCTATGTAATTGAAGGAAGAATAGGGACTCCAGAAGGAGAATTGATGATTGCTGAGCTGAATATGAAATCCTTAGTTTTGTCTTTAGCGCTCTTAAATTTCTTACTTGATTCCTGGAAAATTGCTTACACCGCATTTATGAAGTGGGCACTGTATATTCCTTTCCTGTTTTGAAACATCTGCTATTAAGGGGTAAGGTGATACTTACCATGGCAACAGAAATCGGTACAAGTTGTGGTTCAGTAGCGCTTGAAAAAATCAGACTCTCTGAATTTTTCACCTGGGTACCCAGCCACCGAGGCACCCTAAACTAGTTCTTGTTGACCTTATTCTCCATGTGCCTCAGTTACCCACCTGTAAATTGAGGATTATCATAATACTTTTGACTCTTTCTGCAAGAAGTATGAAGCACTCCCAGGCAATATCATGAATGAACAGTACTGAAAGGCTTGTGATTGTTGTATTCCATGAAGGGGTTGGATAATGTGTAAAAACAGATATAGATATATACAAATTAAAAAAAAAAAGTGTGGGGTTATGCATTGAATGAACAGGATGAAAAAAAAAATATTGAACATTTCATTTCATTCTCTAACCACAGCACATCTTGTGCACTGACTGTAAGGGTTCCTTGATGAAAATACAACCTTGTTTCTGACATTTCCTAATTTTGCATGTGTCTGCCTTTGCATTCTTCCCATTATTTTAGGATAGCTATTCTAACATAATGTAATTTTAGGATAGCTATTCTAATTTTACGTGTAACATGTGTGTATATATATTATTTATAACCCAAGAGAAAAGCTTTTTTCCATAGGTGCACTGAAGTGGATATTTGTAAATTCTTTGCATGATACATATTGTAAGAAACTTCAGTAATTCAGATGTTCACTTTTACGTTTAAAAAATAGAAGGAATTTTCCTGTTGCATTTTTTTGAACTTCTTAGGATATGTCAATACAGCTCAAGGCAGCACCATGCAGAAATACTTCATGGTAGCTTTCATACCTGAAGAAGAGTAGCTGCATTAGTATGGCACTGCATTTGTGCTATTAGCTCTTACTATTAACAGAATGTGTCAGCCAGCATATAGTGCCATATCTTGAGTGTGGACAGAGAAAACAATTATAGCAATTTAAAGGGTAAGAAGGGGTCAGATGAACCTGCTGTAATTGTTTCATCAGTTTGCAGTTTGGCATTCACTTATTGTTGGATAGAGCAATAATTCATCTCGATTTTGTGATTTTTAGCTTCCATTTACTGTGGATAGAATAGGAAGATGAAACAATTAAAGCAGACTCAACTGAATCCCTGTTTAAAATTCCCAGTGCTGTCTTTCACCAAATAGGCATAGTGTTAATATCCTAAAACTAAAAATGCCTGTTTTTCATGCATTAACCTGGCTAAGAGTTGTAGCATGCTGTTTTAAACCTTTAAGCTAGGTACAGACATTGCACATAAACCAGTATAAGTGATTGAAAGCTGGTTTAAACCTGTAATAGAGCAGAAGTTTACTACATGCAGACTGGTTTCCAAATGGAGGAACCTGGTGTAAGATAGATCTGGATGGATGTAGTATTAGACTTAATTGGTTGAGGTTAGAGCAGTATATCGAACTTCAACCCCAGATCCCATAACAAATCACCTTGGTTTGCTGTCCTCCAGTATCCCAAGTGCCCATTGCAGGGTGGCCTGCTAGCCTCAGCTGGTATTGATCTGGTCTGGGTAAGCCCTGGGCCAGGGCCAGCCCCAGGCTATCACAGGCAAGAGCCAGAAAAGCCTCTGTCTTCTGCCTGCATGGCTGGGCAGGCAGAGGGGAGGGGGGTTGGAGGTAGGAGAATGCAGTCCTCTTGTGAACAGGTTGGCCCTGAGACACCACAGTGGGGGCAGGCCCACATGGGAGGAAAGGAGCCCTCCGCTCACCCCCACCCAGCCTGGAGGACACCTGCAGCCAGGAGTTGGCTCTGAGCTGGGGCATCCATCACACTGGGAACTGGGAGTGGGGAAGGGGAGGAGCAGAGCCCCCAACATATAGGTTACCTATGGCCTGCTGGTTCAGGTCACGGGGTGGGGGGCGGGAGTGGGAAGAGGGCTGGACCATGTCCACACAGTGTGGTGTTCCATTTTCCCCTTCCCCACTCCCAGGTCCTGCCCGAGCAGATAGCTGCAGTCAGGAGCCAGTGCTTGGAGCCTCTCTTTTCTGCCTGCATGCCCACTGGTTGGGAACAGGATAGGAGGAGGATGGGAGAATAGAGCTGTGGCTTAGACCTACATGCCATGCTGGGAACTGGGGAGGGAGGGGGAATGGAGCCCCCAATTGCAGGCACCCAACCTGATGCCCTCCAGACCTGAACCAGCAAGCTGAGGGGGGAGGGAACCTGGCCCCCACCCCCTTTCCCCAGTTCCCAGTGTGATAGACATACATAGTTCTGAGCTGCTACTCCATTCCCACAACCCTCCAGGCCCCCTCCCTCCCATCTAGCCACTCAGGCAGGGAACGGAGGCTCCAAAAACTGGCCTCTGGCTGCAGGTGTCTGCCAGGCTGGGAATGGCAGGGAGGGTGGGGGGAATGGAGCCCCCTGTTGCATGGTTCTTCCCACTGTGCTGGTTTGGGGCTGGGGCCACATGGTAGGGAGCTCTGTTGCTCACCCTCACTGCCCCCAATTCAAAGTGTGCAACCACAAAACTCCTGCCAGTTCCCCTCCAGACCCAAGCCAGCATAGCTGGGTTGGCCCATGCAGTGACAGGCTTCATCTCTCACTTCACCCCCCAGCTGCTGCTGACAACTGGTGAGGGGTGTGGGGCTCGGACAGTGCTGGACAATTAGGAGTGACTGATTGCTTGGCTGGGCTTGGAAATCTCTGGCAGCCTGCAGGCCTCAGCTAGTGTAGGTCACCTCCATGTCCTCTCCATCAAGGGCAAATGTAAGTTCTATTGCTCCTGAACTAATTTAGGGTGCTTAGAAAAGCCATGAAAGTTACTGCAAATCTGCCTTGGATTTTTTTAATCTCTATGCCAAACCACAATCAACAGATGGACAATTTTGCTAATCTGTCTTTATTCTGACTGGCTTATAGCCAGTTTTTCACAGTGAGCAAAAAGGTTCTCCCTCCTCCCCCCCCCCAACTCTTCAATATAATTAGAAAGTTCCTGATAATAGCTGCTACTGGGAAATTGACTAGATATATAGAAAAAAAGTGGAGATATGACTTACTGTAAAACAACCAAAAGATTAAATGTGTAAAGCACAAACACTGCCCTTTTACATATGTTTTTTATAGTCTTGTTACCAGTACCTTTTTATTTAAAGTAAAGCTATTTTGTATGGTAAGTTTTTTAGTATGTGAAGATTCCTAGGAGCAGTGTAGGGATGTGCCTGGATGCCCAGAGCAATGTGAAAGTGGTGACTTTTAGTTGCCACCATGTTTGTGATTTGTGAGTGTGACTGCCAGCCCCCCACCCTCCCAGCACAACTCAGTGCCTGGAGTGGTTGCCCATATTGACCCTCTACTTATGCCACTGACCTAGTTTAGTAAATGCTGACCATCCCAAAGGAGACTAAGGGCATATTAAACATGTCTTGAATTACACAGAAATGATATCAGAACATGAACATAGGGAATCATAGCTGCTCATAAGCAGAAAGAAGTTGCAAACTGGAACATGTTTTAATGTGCTATGAAAACTCAAGTGTCACTCAAGGTCCCAAGAAATTCTATTTCACTCTCAGCATACAGATATAAGAATGAATACAAACACTTGACCAGAGCAGTTAAGGAACTAAAATTGAAGCACAACCGTGCCAAAGAATCATTTATTACTGTATTCCTAGGAAATTAGTTTTCCTTGTATATAAAGGACTTGGATCTAGAAGGCCTCTGTTATTTGCTTTGATAGATGATTTGCAATGGGTGATAGTCACTCCTTTGAAAAGGGCCAATAAAGGTTTAAATGGGATTTAAGCAGTGCTTAGTTTTTGTGTTGACGCTCTGCATAGGGGTGAATTTTACTCAGAAAACAAATGCCAAGCTAATCCCAGCCTAGAGCTAATCCCAGAGCTAGAGGCATTTTCACACAGAGAAAACATTCCTTTTTCTTAGGGATGCTGAGCCCTGAATGGCTTTAGATTTGTGTCCCCCCCGCTCCTTTTTTTTTTTAATGTATTTTGCATTTTGGTTAGAGGATTTAATAACTGGTAGCCAAGGCATGACTGGAGGCTTCGGCACCCTGGTTGGCAGTGAGAATGGGGTGGCAGTGACATGGTAGCTGGGTTGGCAGCACAGTTGTTGCTATTTTCATGTCCCCTCTTTCC
>NW_005841982.1:2652888-2662788 GCF_000455745.1 Alligator sinensis
GAGGGTCAACACCCCAGTATTCCCACTTCGTGTTATGTTATTGATAATCAGGGGCCTGAGCTGAAGGCTGTGCATGACTGGAAGGCCAAACCTAGGTTTATATGAACCTGGGCTGACATGTATATGAGGAAATGAAGACAGAGCAGCTATATTACCATGGTGACCCAGGAAGGAGCATGCTGGGATGGCATAGCTGCCACACCCTTATTGGGTTGCCTAACACTTCCCTTTGTAAAATACTGTTGTGCCTTTCTCTGAGATGAACTAGCACTTCCCATTGCTGGCAGGAAGTCTTAATATTCTTCAGGGAGAAAGCCTAGAGACTAGAGAAGTTTTGGGGTTTTTGTCTCATGAAATTCTAGTCATATTTACCAGGGCTGTGTGATCTAGTGTGGGGGATGGTGAGGCAGCCCAGCTGGGCTGCTTTCTCGCCCCACCGCATGATCTGGGATGGCAGCCCAGCTGGGCTGAGTTTCTTTCCCCAGTCCCATGGTCCAGCAAAACTGTTGAAATGGGGTCAAAACAGCCTCACTGTTTCTCAAAGCAAAACAGTGAGACTGTCTTGACTCAAAATTATATTCGATACAAAACACTGTTCCATCCAGACCTGGAAACTGAAGTCAGAACAGAGCAGTGCCATCCCTAATATTTACTTGAGCACAAAATAATCAAGAACAGCAGCTTGCAGAAATTATTTAATATTTCCAAGGCCTGACAAATGCTGCTACAGTGTAGTCCCCATAGTACATGCCTGGGGTGTGCCAGAACAGCAGAGAGAGAGCCATGCTAGGATTTCCCTTGCAACTCCCTCCACTGAACATAGCAAATGGGAGAAGCAAAGGACTTCTCCAGTCACCTGTTAGGAAACCTCAGGGAAAGTTTGTTATATTTGTCTGCAACAAAATGTATATCTATTTTTGTTTTTCTTAAGGAAAATAAAATTGTAAATTACAAATAAAAAGGTTATAAGAATGTAAATTTGCAGGATTACGCAATTAGAAAATGCTAGATTTGTTTGCAGTTTCATTTTCAATTTGGTCTCTTTAAGGGTATCTGTTGTCACTGTTAGTTACATATTCACACAATGTGCTATTCAGAACTTTTGCCTCATTCAGGGAGGATGAATTAAATTTACAAATCTAACTGCATATGAAACAATCACGTTTGCCTTTTTTTAACTCCATAGTCAAAATAGCTTTTAAAAGTAGGTATTTTTGCTTCTGTTTTCAATGAAAGGCTAATAATGATCATAAAATTTGGAATAGTATTGAAAAGGGTTTGACATGGCTGAAATGAAACTCTCCAGCAAGACATTCTTTCTGCACTACTGGTGGGAAGAAAATAATATTCGCTACCAAAAAAAAAAAAAAAAAAAAGGAAGAATGCAAGATCTGGAAAGATCTTGACATGATCCCACATTTACTCATGTGATGTATGAAAAAGATGGCCATTTTTAGTTTTCTGTTAGGAAGATAATTAAATAATCTACCAGAAAAGGGCAATTTGCTGAAAAGTTAACTCATTGTTCCTCTTGTAACTATATGGTATTCTTGTCATTTTTGGTAGAAAAAAATAATGTAAAAAAAAAAAAGTTGGTGAAGTTGCACATTACACTTAGACCACTAAATCTGTGAAATGTTAAATGGTGTTCAAGTTAGAATGTGTTGTGAGTAGTCGCACATTAAGTTTAGTGTTTTTTTTTTTTGTTTTTGTTTTTGTCTGCACAGCTCTGACAGAGGGCTGGCAAGCAAAGATGTGTGGCTGGGAGCTAGGGGACCTGCCTCTATCCTTGCTCTGGTTGGGGGCAGAGGCACAGTTGGAAGCAATGCAACCTGGGATGCTAAAGGACTTCAAATTGCTTGCTTTATCTCTGTGGAGCAGACTGAAGTTACACTGTGAGCTCTTGTAGCATGACCCAGAGTTGAGCCTGTCTGAAGTGATGTAACTTTGAGATGCTCAGAGGGCACTTAGCATGAGTTAATGAGCTCACATTTTAAGTGCCCTTGTTGAGGAGGAAATTCAGGCCTGGAGTCATGGAGTTCTATGTTAAGCAGGTCAAGCTGGGAACTTTACCTGACCCCACTGATACTGAGTGATATAAACCACCTGTGAAGGTATCACATTAAAGTGCCATATGCACATCAGAGAGCCATTCTCAGTGGAGTAGCAAATGGGATACAGAGCACATATATAAGCGCTCATGATTGATAGCTCAGTGTGGGGCTGGGTGTGATTGGAATGGTGATGGATTGTGATGGTCTTAGGACAGGGAGAGAAGTGTCAGGTGTGGCTCAGGGGTCTGAGGTGATTAGATTGTCTGAGGAGAGTGAGGAGTGATAGGAGGTGCTTAAGGTATTTGAGGAGTGGTGGATGAGTGTTTCGAAGTGTGACCGATGGCGATTCAGAGAGTGTGAGGGAGGCGACGAAGCAGAGTTGTCGGTGTGCCATGGAGGTATCTCACTCAAGAATTTGGTATTCTGTGAGGTTCCAGTCCTTCAAGTTATAACCCTCACAGAGGTAGAAAGGGTTGGATCTAGGTTGGCCATAATAGAGGACATTCTGGTTTTCTGTTACTCTGTTCTCTGTCTTCTGTTGATACGAAACCCGGTGCCTTTATGTCCTCTATTTTTTTTTCTTCAAGAGAAAAATAGAGGACATTATTGATACAAATCCTGATGCCTTTGAGTGCAGAGGACAACTGGACTGTCCTCTATGATGGCCACCCTAGTTGGATGTGAGGCTTTCTTTCTTTACCAGGTGTGTTTTGTACATAAGATAGCAGCCCTCTGCCTCTTTGTATTACCCCATCCCACCTTCTCCATTTTTCTATCCTTTTTTGGTTCTGGTGGTGGGGCACCCCTTTTCTTAAAGGAGTGGAAGGTAAGCCACTAGCTGCAGCAGCTCAGGTGCTGCAAGGATAGAAACCAGAGTCGGTGATCGGCGGCTGGAGTACAATGAACCTCTTCCCTTGAATAAAATTCCCCTCCCTTTTGCCTGAGTCTGTATTATACTGTTAATAATAAAAGTTGTTAGATCGCATAAGATTCATTAGTTAGATAAGAATATGATTATTTATAGTAGAATTTGCTATAAATATTTAAAATGTGAGAGTGTATTTTGAACTATTAAATTTACCAGTTGCTTGTGACTCGTGTGATTCTTACAATAAACCATTTCTACTCGTTTCCTTTAGTTATGATCTAAGTGTAACATGGAACTTTTGCCCATGCTACACATGGATCCACATCAGGCCCTGTCATTTGTGTCCATACATAAAATCTTCCCTGTACTTCTGCAATCCTGTTTACATGAAGTTTGGCTCTACATTACCTCAGGTGAAGTTTCTTTATGTGGGTTTTGTACTGTTACACCCTTTACATTGCATAGGCCTTGTATGTGGCTGTTGGATTGAAGGGGACAAAATTTAGTCCAGACATTCATTTCTTCTCTTATTTCCTTTATTTCCTTTAAAAAAAAACAAAACAAAAATCTTGCAAGTAGTTCTGCTTCAAAGCTGCCAGCAACATTAGACCAACCGAGTAGTTAGAACAAAGTTCTTTGCAAGCTTTTGAGCACAAGTTTCCTTCTTCGGGAAACTTATACCCAAAAGCGTGCAAATAGTTTTGTTCCAACTACTCAGCTGGTCTCATAAAAGATAGCACATCTACCCAAAGAACCTTGCTTTAACACATTGGTCCTTAGACCAATGCAGCTACAACCAGAAACTCTGCTAATATGTTAAGTACATTTTTATATAATGAGGAAAGTGCAAATTTAGGAGTGGCTTTATACCTAAAATAAACTGGATAACTATAATATCATCTTTGTGTCAAAATGAAATGCTACAGTAATTTAGGATTTGTACAGAATTATACTTACTCAGAAAGAATAGTGATGCCGCATCGGTGGAAATATTTTGATGTAGGAAGAGTGCCTGAGTTGGCACTTTAATCAATTCAGGTCAGTAGATGGAAAGCACTTGCACTGAGAAAGTTCAGTGAGCTAATGGAAGGTAACATTCAGTTCATGAAATAGAAATCCAATACTTATATGCATTGAAGAATTCCTTCATGACCCTGAATTGATTTTAATGTCAGACTCAATTCTTTATCAGATTGAGTCATTTTTGGGTAGAATTTGCTTCATCTCTATTCAGTAGTGATGTCTTTTTTTTCCTTCTAGAATTCAAGTGGGTAACACATCTTGTTCATCGGCTGTAAACCTGTTTCCAGCTGTTTCAAAATGTATTCCATCTCTTGATAATGACTAGAAATCCTTGGATGGTTGGATCAGCTTCACTTTTTTTTCTCTGGGAGAAAAATGAGCCAATGCAGATAAAGGACAGGTTTTCCCAGATTTTGCATGACAGTTGGGAATAGGTTTGTGTGTGGGGAAAATTCTGGTTACAACTTGCTTAGAGAACTTACCTGAAATGAAAGTACCTTCTGCTGGTTTGTTTTTGTTTTTTTGTGTGTGGGTTTTACTGCAGCTTTCATGGTTTAATCTTCTAGTTTATAGCATGCACAGGAACTATAAATGCATTGTAAGGAGAGAAAAGTGAGAGAGAATTTTAACCCATTTTTTTTGTCTTGCCAAATACATTGTAAAAATTCAAAGACTTTGACTTCTCAAAAAAAAACCCAAACCAACTCCCACTTAGCCTTATCGGGACACTGGGTTAATTAACTTAACCCACAATCCTTTACTTTTGTACCTGGGATTTATCTCTCTCTTCAACCCCCTCTTTCTGTACAATAGCCTCATTTGATCCCATGCTAAAACAGCCTAATTGTTAGGAAGTTTATGCCTTTTGAATTATGGCCCTGATGTTCAAACAATGGTTATTAAAGATATCACATTCCTGATGTCCTTAGTTTTCTCTCTGTATGCTATATCTTGTGGAATGGCATACAAAGGACTTTCTGAAGATTAGCCTTCAGGAAAAAAAGTAGGAAAAAGCTCCCATGAAGAGAAAAAGTTTGGTTTTCTATAATGTATATTTAGTTCATTTTTCAGGCTTTCTAGCAGTCTTGTAACTTCCTTAAAAACATAGATTTTAACATGTATATACCATATTTTATTGAACGCAAGATAATCCGACAATAATAATATTCTATATATGGAGAATTTATACATTTGTTATAATTTCCAGGTATAAAATCAAATTATCGGAGGTTTGCCTTGAATTTATCCTCCTCCCACTGCTACAGGAAAGTCAGGGAGCCTCCTTGCCATCTGCCCCACCCCTCCTCCCCAGCTTCTTCCCCCTGAAGCTCCTTCTTCCATCTCCCCCTTTTACTA
This sequence comes from Alligator sinensis, assembly GCF_000455745.1. Classification (NCBI taxonomy): domain Eukaryota; kingdom Metazoa; phylum Chordata; order Crocodylia; family Alligatoridae; genus Alligator; species Alligator sinensis. Next base: position 2,658,190 of record NW_005841982.1, read on the forward strand.
TCAGATTCTGTTCTCCCTGAGAACATGGAAGCAAGCAGCAAATTTGAAAACACTGACTTTGTATTATGGTAACCATAGACTTAGTTCATCCAGAACTGATGTATTTTGCATTTTTTTTAAACTTCTGCAAATTTTAGCACAGGTAATCTATAAATATACCCTTGAGCAGCACTTTTGTACAGATATATACACAGAGGTACAGTTTTATATATATTTTCAAAAGAAAACTGAGCTGCTGTACTAGTGATTTCATTATGCAAATAAAAAGGTTTGAGGAGAGAAGGCAGCCCTGCCTGATGTCCGACTCCAGCACAATCAGGGGTATCAGGGACCCGTTCACCAGTATCTTGCTGCTCACGTTGGTGTACAGTGCCTTTTATCCAGGTGACAAAGGTTGTGGGACTCCCATCTTTTTCAGTGTCTCCAGTGATAAGATACCTGGTTGTAGACTTTTTCCAAGTCAAGGTTCAGCATGGCAATGTTCTGTCCCCTCTCCCATTGGTACTGTAGTGCATTGCACAGCTGCATAAGGGCACTGTGTATGTATCACCCCACCACTGTGCATGCCTGGTCCTCGTGGATCACTGCACCTATAACAGACTTAAAATGCTCAGCCAAGACTTTGGCCATTAGTTTGTAGTCAAAGTTCATGAGTGTAACTGGGCACCAGTTTCTCAAGTCCCACCTCTCCCCTTCTTGTAAAGAAGGGTAATGAAGCCTTCCTTCATCCCCACTCCCAGGTGGCCCTCTTGTAGGTGCTCTCTAAAGACCTCTAGCAGGTCCAGTCCCACCTGGTCCCAGAAAGTAATATAAATCTCCTTGGGCAAACCATCTCCCCCAGGAGTCTTACTATTCCAGAAGCTGCAGAGCATCATGTTGACCTCCTCCAGTGTCCACTCCTCCACCAGCCTCTGTCCCTCGTCCTCCCCAAGAGACCCACATAAGTCTTTGCAGGCAGTGCTGCATTGCCCCAAGGCTCTCTGGTCGTGATGTAGAGCTCCTGGTAGAATGCTGCCACCGTCTCCAGCATCTCCTCATTTGACCGGTGTTCTGGCCCCGTTCTCTCTACCAGGCTGGACATTGCCTCTTTCTTGGTTTCCTTTATCTTGCTAAAAAAAAGCAGACCACTTTTCCCCACCTCCCCCTCCACCCAGGGAGCCTGGGCCAGGAAGACCTTCTTCCAGGTCTGTTCCTTGTATCAGGCCATGATCTGGGTCTTCACCTACCTCATGGCCTCCTGCACATCCCAACCCCCAATCGCCTGCTTGTGCAGGCTCTGCAATTTGCAGTTGAGGTGTTCCTGTCATCTTCTCTGGAACCAGGCTCACCTCCTTCCAGCCTTTCAGAAAAAGTCCCTCATTCTCTCTTTCATGCTGGCCCACCATTCTGTGTAGTTCTGGTATCCGGGTCAGAGGGTTTTCCATCCTGCATAGTGCTACCTGAAATCCCACTGTATCTTCTCATCTACCGGAAGGTCACATTTAGTTTCCACACAACCTTGCCTCTCTTGGGATGCTCTCCCATTTCTGCTTTCACTGTTAGGAGGCAGTTGTCTGAGAAGCAAACCAGTGTGGATTCGGCCTTTACTACCTTCTAAAGCCAAAAGACTCATGATTTATCTTGTAGTTCATTGGGCTGGGCCCCAGTAGACTCAACAGCATTGCAATCCATGGTGACCCCACAGCTCAGCACTGCTCAGTATATGTATGTACTGCAGATACACCCCCCCCCCCCACCCCCACCCACCCACAAAAGATTCATGTGCTAATTAGTCCCCACTCATGACTGGAACTGGGTGTTCTTATCACAAACCTGGGATCCTCCAAAAATGTATATGCAACCTGGTCCAGCTCCACCTCATGGAGGGTGGGACAACACTAATGTTATGTAACAGTCAGGAGGACTATGGCACAGGGATTCTGTGTGAACTATTTGGGAGCTGTTTGGGACCCTGTGATATATATGCCAGGTATTTAAGGCTGGTGAAGAAATAGGAATCATTGAAAAGGGGAAAGAAAGGCAAAGCTTAGCTTTGGGAATGAAGAGGAAGTTAAAATGTATTCAGTATAGTGGCTCACCACTGAGTTGGTGCTGGGGGAGTTGTGGGAGATAGCTGCAGTGTACCCTTCCATGTATTTTATTCTGATGAGCTGCACTAAGCTATTCTTGTGGTAGATTCTTATCAGTATGTTTGCATAGTATGGGCTATGTGTTGTATAATCATGCTCAGTGCTGGCTGCGTTTAATCAACTTCTCTAGTTGATTTCCATTACTGAGCGTATGGCACTTTTGGCAGCAGTTTACTGATAGGTAAAATATTTAATGAGGTTTCCTTGTATGTGAATATAAGAGTAGCAGCATTTTACCCCATTCTTTTTGAGGGGGGGAAATTGTCCTATTTGAATAAATACCGTAGCTGTAAATATTTTGCATTTTCAGACTGACTAATTTTTTTTTAATTGAAAAATTAATAGGAAAATCTAAAACCTCAGTGGGGATTTCTTTCTTTAGACCTGAAAATTCTTTTGTGCATGTTGAGATGGACTGTGGGCATTTTTGTTAGACAAATAACTAGGGCTGTGTGAAGCTTAGGTCACTGATTTCATTTGAAGGCGATTTGGCCTGATTTGGTGGTCAAATATCTGAATCCAAATTGAATCAGGAGATCCATTAACCTCTCTGAATTGAATCAGAAACCTCCAATTCGATTTGGAGAGATTTGACAATTTGGCCATAGACAGCTTTATGTTTTTTCTGTGTACCTCAACGTACCAGCTCATGAATGCTGAGGTGGTGGGGCAGATAGAGCATCCCATGGGAGCACAGGGGGGATCCCTCACGTGCTTGGTGGTGGACCTGGAAGAGGACCTTCCAGGTCCACTGCTGAGCACATGGGGTACCCCCCCCCAGCTCGGTGACTGGTTCCTCCTGGGTCTGGAGGGACACCCGGGGTCCCCCCACAGCCAATTGCTGAGTTGGAGGGGTGTGTGTGGGGGGGGGGGAGTCCACCGCTGAGCATGCGGGGGACCACCCCCCCCCCCCCCCTCCCATGGGACACTCTATCCACCCCACCATCTCAGTGTTCATGAGCCATGCCTGGTACCTTGAGGTACATAGAAAAAACATATAAAGCTGTGTCTATTGCCAAAACTCTGATTCTCCAAATCAGAATCGAATCTTCAGATTTAGCCGAATCAAATCAGGACAGTGATCCGAATCAGTGAATTGAATCGCTGTCCCCCAAATCGGGCCAAATCCGAATCGAATACTGCTCACTTGGCACACCCCTACAAATAACTTTTATCTTTGCTGTGTAGGTGTCAGCTGTGCCATTTAGGTATAGCTACACACTGAGGTTTTGCAGAGATGTGTCCTGCCTTGTGCTCAGGGGACTCATGTTGCTTCATCCATACTTTCATTATTTGCCACATATTTCCCTAATTGCACCAAACTGGCATGAAAAGAGAAGGGCGGAGTTATGTTATGACTACTTGCTTTTCCCCACTTATTTTACAGAGCCTCCAGGCAAATAAAGAGTGATCGATGCCTATACACTTCTGAATACAGAAACTGTAATTTTGCTTTGTTCATCCTTAAGTGGTCTAGGCAAGTAAGGAGATAACTCCATGTCTTCTCTTTCCCACTCCTTACCATCCATGAGGAAGGTGAGGAACAGCCAAGGGGCATAATAACATCTTTGTTTTTCTGTCTGCTAACTGAGAATTCTGTACTACATTATGCCATTTAAAAGACTCGGATACTATGAAAGTTTCATTTTAGGAGGTTTAACAGATAAACTGTTGAATATATGTATATGAACTGTCTAATATTTATATGGCATAAACATTGGGGGGACATTCTGCCCTCAACACAGCAGAATTTATTAAAAAGGTAATGCTGATGTTGCTTTTAAAACTAAGCTTTAGTGCCATGTCACACAGCTTGTTGTAGAAATACTTCACAGTTCAAAAGAACAAAATACTTTTTGAAATATGCATTGGGAAATAGAAACACATAATGTTCCTTACTTATTTAACGAGCTTTGGAATGCAATATCTCATCACCACAACACATTAAAAGTCTGTTTGTAATATAGGCAGTCTGCAATGTCTTCAGAGAGATGCTCTGACTACAACAGAATGCAAGAAGCATCCATCAGAGAACAAGATTACAAAGGGGCATTTTACATTATTTAGCACATAGCTGAAATCCACCAACATTTGGATTCAAATATGATGAAATGCACATGAAGCCTTTGATGAGAGTACACTGTGAAGGAGATATTTTGTAACACAATCAGTTTTTAACCGTATTATCTTGTGACATCCAGTGGCTTGTGAAAAAGGGTTTCTTCTTTAAACAAAAAAAAAAAAAAAAGAGGAAAAGACAAGAACTTTACAGCTTTTTTTTTTTTTTCAACAGGACAGAGATGAAGATAAACCAATGCTAGTGGACAGTACAGAGATGTTGTTTTTATTTTTTCAGTATGGGTTTTTTCAGTCATAATGAACAAGCAACTATGATTTTTTAAAAGCTGATGTATGAATTTTTTTTAACTTAGATGTATGGCAAAAATGCCCCTTATTTTCTGTGTTCTGG
>NW_005841982.1:2662798-2665273 GCF_000455745.1 Alligator sinensis
TGGTAGGATGGCACTGCGGCATGTATAGATAGATGTCTGGAAGAGGTATACTTGCTTGACTACTGAAATGTACAAATGGTCAATGCAATCAGGTTCTACGTTCCCTATTTTGCTGAGAAATGGCTGTATGGTTCTTTTTTTTTTTTTTTTTTTTTTTAAGGGGAAGCAAAATTCCTATCTGAAATGAACTGCAAACTTCCATTTGCCTGCCATGTGTGTAAACCCACTCATCACTCATTGTCATAGTTACCATATTTCCATTGAAATTATTGTTTTTTGGAATAAATGCTTTTAATTCTGAGAAACTTCAATCATTGTGAGCAAAAATACTCAGTAAGTAAAAGCAGGACTAAAACAAATACATTGAACTTGTGGAGTCAATTATTTTGTCACTTTTATTGGCAAGAACGTATGTGACGTATACAGTTATTTATTATACAGTATATATTCTTGAGAATCATTTTGTGATTTTTCCTTTGTCAAACCTTTCTGTAGTTCAAGGAAAAAAATTGTTCACCAGTTTCTGCAGCTTAAGCAATAACTGTCTACTTGACACAGTAATAATCATAGAAAACTTCAGAGGAAGAGATAATCGATAAAGAGATAGATAAATACTCACTGATCATTTCCTTTTCAAAGACTAATCTCAGCACCTGTGTTTCTGTCTTTTTATCCCCTAAAAATCTGACAGTCTTGGCTTGCCTAGTTGCCTAGTTCTTTCACTGAACTGATGATACATTGAATATTATGCAGTAAAAATCTCTCAATAAAAGCTCCTTAGGATATGGAACCATCCCAAGTACATTTTGCATGTTTAATCAGGTAATAAAGATCTCACTTTACAATAAATATAACTATAGAGACTGGCCTGGTTTTTTGCATATTGCAGCTTAATTTGCTTCATGAAATATAGATGAACAGGGCTTATAATATAGTGACTATATTGTGTTTCCTGCTGCCTTCCAATGGATGGAAGTAGAGTCCTCCTGAAGTGTATATAATAAGTTCCAATTATAGCTGCAGCTAATTTCAGATCTAAGAGAGGTTTTCTATCTCAGTTTATTCTGGCAAAACCTGGGTGGCTCTGAAACAGTATCATGAAAACTGGAAAAGTTGTGTAGAGCCCCAGTCTGTTATACTAGCTATATATGGAAGCAGGTGATTGCATATACAATTACCAGTTTTGCATACTGTTACCTGTCATTTCTGTGTTCTTGGGGGACCTTGACACACAGTACACAGTCTGTCTAACTCACTAAGGACTCTTCCCCTCCCCTGTCTGAACCAGAACTGATCAGAAGAAGAACTTACAAAAGGCAATGAAGATGCAGTGAAAGACGCACCTAAATTTCTCCAGATAAGGGTGACAGGATTAAGACAACTTCCCTAGTCTCATTTGCATCAGAGATGGGAAAGGGAGGCACCTCCATTAGTATTCAGGATGGAGAACAGAGATTCCAAGGCAGGGACTACACTGAAATCTGGGACCAGAGAAGCAGGGGAGCACTTCATGATAGGGAATCCCTGCTCCAAATGCTAATCAACCCATGTCTGCATACACCCAGCTCAGCATGTATCAGACCAATTCTAGTAGTGACTCCTTTATTGGTACTCAAAACACTGAATCCTGTCTGTCTGCATTGTGAGCTTCCTCAGAGCAATGCCACCCATAGCCAGGAGTGATCAGTTCCTATCATCCAGCATATGAGCCATTGTTTACCCAGAAACAAACCTGGTGTTCTGCCTTGAGCCATTGTTCATTCCATACAAAACCCCCTACCCAAGCTCAAGTTTCTGTCCTGGTGCTTGGATCCAAACACTGCACCAGTTCCCCTTCCCTGCCTAGAACACCTTCACTGATTGTGCTGAGGGCTCTGCCTGTCTGCAAGCTACAACAAACACCTGGGAACCTTGACTGGTTCCAGCTTCATTGAGTGATAAGGCCCTAACTCTCCCCACCCTCTGCCTCCCCTTCTCACCTACTTTCTAAACCTCAGACTTGGTTTAATGTCTCTCTCTCTCTCCTACTCTAAGCACAGCTTTCTAAACCTGACTTTTGTTGCTCAAATGAGCTAGACTTCTTCAAATACCCAATTGAAACTGTGTAATATTGTAACTGCTTTGTTTGTTTGTCTCTCCTTGTATGGCTATTACTACGAGTGTCATTATAAATTTCATGTACCTAGCAATAAAATAACTGTTATGGTCAAGCTTGTTGCCATACTGTCTCTGACCCTCATTTACTCTTCCTCAACCTCCCCATTTGCTCTGCTTCTTTTACCTAAGCCAAAGATCCCTGTAAAGCCCCAAAATCCTGTGGGATCTGCTCATCAAGGGAGTTACTACCAGGACACTTGTGACAAGAGATTGGGACGTGCTGAGTTTGAGATACATAAGGGTATCAGCTGAAAGTGCTGCTCAGACGTGCCCTGTTAACCTGTGTGCCTGTGTCTGACTGTATTTTATTGTTGGCCT
>NW_005841982.1:2665283-2692283 GCF_000455745.1 Alligator sinensis
GTGCCATATGAAGGTGTCAGCTGGAAGTGCTGAATAACCTGGCCTCACTCAGATGTGCTCTGTTAACCTGTGTGTGTGTTCAACTGATTCGGTAGCTGGAGGAACCCAGCCCCATTGAAACTAGGCATGCAAGGTAGCTCCACTGGTAGTGAGGACTTGCAGAAGGGAGAGAGAAAGCTCCATATAGAAACACAAGTGACATGAGCAACACACTGATAGAATTAGAGACCCCAGAAACATAACTTTAATAAATGAGCACACCCCAAAGTGACGGGCAAATCTGCTAACAATACATAAGAAAATGATATCATAGTATTTGCTCATACCTGCATGTTTTGTGTAAGTAACAACCTATTTCTTTTTAAAATTTGTTTTGGACTATTGGTGCTCCCCTACCTAATGAAATTGGTTAGATTAGTCAGAGGCAGAGTAAAAGATGCTGCCTGTGTAGGTCTATTTAGGCTTCAAAACATCTTCAAAAAAAAAAAAAAGGGCAGTCCAAATAGGATTTAAAATGTATCCCATCCATGAGAGCTGGGTATTTTTGAAGGGCCAACCTCACTGTCTAAGTGAAGAGTTAACAATGTCTTTTTGTCTCAGACCAACATGGCTACCAAGTACACCCCTGAAACATGGAAGATGACGAATTTTAGCCAATTTTGGATTTTAAACTTCATTGCAGAACAACAAGGAAGCTTTTTTTTTTTTTTTTTTTACCTCCCTGCCTGCCATCTGACACCTTCAGGGAAGTAATTCTACCTGATCAAGACATCAAAGAGCTACTCAACACAGCTCACAAAGACACTGTCACGGGCCCAGAGGGACAGCCTTCACTCTTCAGCTCCCTCTGTGCAAAAATGTAGTTTATTACTTACCTATGGGGACTTTTTACCATCTTGTACCATCTACATTTTTCCCAGAACCTGATGAAGGGACTTTGATCCCAAAAGCTTGCAGGAAAGGACAATTTTCTTGCCATTTTCCAGTTGGTCTAATAAAAGGTATAATTTTGGAACCAAGAGTTCTAGTTTGTTGTATGAGTTAACTAGAGGTAACTAATAGGAAACTCAATGTAAGCGGCATATCTCTAAGGAGGAAAGAAAAACTGCTTAAAAAGCTTTTCCTGCTTCTCATCATGTGTGTATAGTATAACTCCTTGGCACATTTAATCATGCAACTTCTTCTCTAATTATTTGAAAGGCAGCATTATTTCTAGGATGTAATTCTAAGCTGGAGTCACCGGAAACAGGTGAATAAATCTGGAAAAGTTCAAAACCTGATGTCAAAATAACAAAGAATAAACAGTGTGCAGTTGTTACGCATGTCTCTCTAATAACCATGTCTATCTAATGAACATAACATAAAGTGATGAAATGAGGAGGAAAGATCAAGTAAAGGTTAATTCAATGAGTGTAATGGGAGGAGTAGTAATAAAGATTTGCATCTGAAAATATCACTGACGTGCTTGAGGATGCTGAAGAGTACTATATTAAATACCTCTTGTTTTAAAGAGCATCATGAGTCTGTGTCACAGCAGTTCAGACACTTTTTATTAGTATAAAACAAAGTATGTACAGTACTATGGGCAACATTACAAATGTGGGGATATAATAGCAGTATTGACAAAGACCACACAGAAAAATTAAGGACCAAAAGAATAAGACTCAGCTTTAATAGAAAATGAAGAAATCACCCAAGTGTTTTTCCTCGTTGATCCTACAACGTCTCATTGTTCCAATACTTTAATATATTTAATACCCAGTGACTACATTAGTGTGGTTTGGTTTTTTTTTTATTTCAAATTTCCCAGCTTTGCTGTGCTAGTGATAGCAATGGAGGAAGTACAACTGTAATCAACTCACCTTGGTTTCAGTGGGTTTAGATTACTAATTGTCAAAATGCCACTAGCTTATCTTCATTGATTTACAATAGCAGCAGTGATGAGAAATTTGAGGCAGAATGAAAGATAGAACAGAGATCCAGGGGAGAAGAGGGAAAATAGATCCTGAAGGAATAATCAAATACTGGATATTGTCATGTCTATCAAAAGTCATGTCTATCAAAGGGTGACATTCTAGTCAACCAATTTCTAAATGGGGTGGCAGCAAGAAGTATGCAGGGCAGTATGGATTTGGGAAATACCACACTGGAATCAACTTCCCACAATAGTTACAACTGATTTTTTTTTTTTTTTTTAGGAGAGTGGCCACACGTCAAGTGTATATGAGCAGCATCTGGACTTACTCAGTCCAGTATCAGTGCAGTAAGAATGCAGTAACCCCATCAGTGCAGTAAGAATACATAGGATGTAGCCCTGTTTACTTTTCTTATTTGTTAAAAATAATTTTAATGGGCACATCTACATGTGCCCCTAACTGCACATTTGGTACTGCACAGTCCTACTGATGCAGTTATTTTTAGATGCTACGCATTGGCATCATGGTTTTTGCCTGCTGACGCTACGTCTCCGTAACAATGAGCTACATCGCCATAGCTTGTTACTATGGTGACGTAGTGTCTCATGTAGCTGTGCCCATTAAGGATCACTTTAGTAATATTAATATACTATTAGTAAAAATAGTATAATTGTGCGGGCCGGGAGCCGTCTGAGGCCTTCGGGGGCACGCGGCGGCCTGTGGCCAGCAGCCCTGGCACGTGGGTCGGGGAATGCAGGCCAGTGGACTAGAATTAGGCACAGACGCGTAGCGGTTGATTAAAGATTATTTTACTTACACCATAGATGGTCGCGGTGCAGGCAGGAGAAAACTTCGCTTATGTTGCAGTTACAAAACCCGTACAAACAAGACCCATAGAAAACTCGAGCCTCTTGAAATAACTCGGGCAGAGCTCTGGATACACACACACACGAAGCTTGCTAGGCTCCGTGGAACATGTACGCAGGGAAGGGGTTCGTCAACGGATAGCATTTCGGCGACGGGGAGAGGCTACAGGTTGATCAGACCCCTGTATCCTTCTTAAGGCACACACTGGGTTCGTTAGGCTCCGCAGTGCTTAGAGTTCTTCACAAGATGGATGTGAAGTCCTCCTCCTCCAACTTGGGCGGAAACCACTCAAGCCTCTTATACGGCTAGCAAGCCAATTGCTAGCCGCCACGTGGGAATAATTTAGAAACAGCCAATAGAGGGACACAAATTTGCATGCGGGTGGTGGGAACTCCTTTGCACCAGGGTTTTCTCTATGCAACTGAGAATTGCACCGTGCAAAGAAAGCTCCTCGTGGCAGGAAATAATTCTGCAGTGCTGAAGCACATACAAAATCATACCCTTGGTTTATGACAATAATAAGGCTGAACTGCTGATTATTTACCTGCCCTAGTAATGCTTTACCCTCTCAGTATCCCATTCGCATACCCTCTCCTCCTGCCTCCCTTACCCTACCAAATGATTAATGGTTCTTATTTGGTATAGGAGGAAATTAACTTTCTCTAACATTTTAAAGATAGAAGACCTAACATTTGTGAACTTCATTTGCTAGATATAAAAATACGTTAGTTACATTTCTTGCAGAGTAGCTCAAAGGCAACATGAAAACCATTTATCTCCTGCATGTACAGATGGCTGGAAGGATGTTGTCTCAGACAAAATACTGAAGGACACAACATTTGCTATATTTCCCCCTTAGTGTTCTGCTTCCAATTTAGATGACAGAATATTTTAGAAACATCTGGCAATACTAAATGAAGAAGTAACAAAAAAAAAAGAGAACTTTCTGAGATCTAATAGCAGAAACATTGTATTAGTACACATGCACTATTCCTTAGTACTCAGAACATATGAATAGCTTGGCAGAGTGAGCCTAGACTATCTAAGCAAATTCAATCTTACTCTCCAGGGCAATAAAAAATATTATTCTGGCAAAGATTGTGAGTGCCAAGTCCCTTTTAAGTGTTTGCATCTGAGAACTAATCAGTGCTAAGTGCTACCAATTTATAAGACTAAGATACATAATGTGCCTTCCAATACCTCTCAACTCCTATTCAATTTTGTGTGCTAAAACACAGGGTTCTCAAATGCTTCATACTCTTGATTGTATTTTGATACAGACTGTCCTGCAGACCACCTGCCCTCCCATTTGTAAATCTGTTCCAGTGGGAAATAGACCAACTGATTCCAAGCCAGAATCATTTAATCTATTTTATGAGGTTTTTTTAATGCAGTTTAGCAGCTGGAAATAAGTAGGAAGAGCCAATGCAGATGATGCTATTACCTCTCTGTGAGCCATGAATGGGTCCACAGGTCACAGTTTGGGAACCTTTGATACCAACACATACAATAAAAGTTTGTCTAGTGCTCAGTACTGCATTTGCTTGGAAAAGTCTAATTTGCATACACAATTGGAGAGAAGAAAGGCAGTGATACACTGGTGTTTTGTTTTGAAGCTGTTTCAATGCATTTCAAGCTCAAAACAGCGAAATCGAAATGAAATGAAAGCCTTCAAAACAGCTTCGAAATGAAACAAGGGCACTAGAAGTGTTTCCAAAGTTTCAAAACATGTTGAGTTTCCAAGCCAGGTTTACTTGGCTTCAGTGTGGGCCCCCAGATCTGTGCGTGGGATGACAGCATATTGTTGTTGCTGTCTGGGACAAGCGGCCGCAGCAGTCTCCCCGGCACTCTGCACAGGCTGCACCCAGTGCCGGTCTCAGCTGGTAGCAGCAGCCTCCTGTCATCCGGCATGCAGATCAGGGGCCCACACCCCGGGAGGAGTCCATCACAGCCCTGCAGCCCTCCCGAGGGTACGGGGCCCCGATCTGCGTGCTGGATGACAGGAGGCTAGTGCTGCCACCTGGGACTGGTGCTGGGCACAGCCTGCACCCAGCACTGGGAAGATTGCTGCTGATAGCTCAAGGCAGCAATGGCAGCCTCCTGTCATCCCACATGCAGATCTGGGGGCCTGTGCCCCCCGGGAGGAGTCTGGCACAGCCCTGCAGGCCCCCAGATCTGTGTGTGGGATGACAGAAGGCTGGCCCTGCCGGCAGGGGCCAGCGGCAGCACCAGTCTTCCTAGCCAGGCAGCAACAGCAGCCTCCTATTATCTGGCGAACAGATCCAGGGCCCACACCCCTGTGAGGGGTCTGGCACAGCTCTGCAGGTACAGAGGTTTCTGGGAAACTGCACCTCAAATTGTTCAAAGCAAAACCCATGACACTTGCTGGCAGCCTGCTGTCATTTGGCCTGCAGATCTGGAGGCACACACCCCTGGGAGGGCTGCCCTACATCTTCTTAATAAATATGTATTCGTTGTATATGTGAATAGATATAAAAACAATAGTTTATGTATAGAGCAGTATGACTTTAGAATAAGATAATACATTTAATTAGCATATATTTTTCCAGTACAGTTCTACAGTACACTTGCTATTTAGAACTATGGTCCATTGCTTATCATTGTCTTGTATTTATCATTTTGTTTTCCTGGTACTTACTTTATATGGGGTAATAAATGTGATCATTTAAATCCATTGAGCCATGTTCTTTAGGCAATTACATACAATCACTGTGGAACAAGCTTCCTGTCCCAGTTTGAAATCTTGAATCATGCTCTGTTCTTAAATTCAGGTAAAATACTTTGGGGGTTTTCTCCTACCCCTTCCTTGACCATCCCCACACCCCCAATTACATTAACAGGATAAAGCCTTGGAAGTGTATTATTATTATTATTATCAATATTATTAGTGAATGAAGATATTGCTGATGGTCTTGTGCTGAATTATGGGATGTGTCAGGGGAAAAAAGAACCTAGAAATTGTTTCAGTCTTCCTCATATCATTGGCTTATCTCTGGGAGAACTCTGAGGCCTTCCCTGGTTTAGGGTCTGGTCGCTGGTATTGGAGCTTCAGCTGAGGACTTCCCAGGGTTTACGAATTAAACTCTGACTCGGGGGTGGGAGGGGTCTGTGGCAGTGGCAGCCAGAAGCTGGAAGGAGCTGCCACCGCTGTCACTGCTGCCTGAACTGCTTAGAAAGGTAATGGGCAGGCTGGGGGCTCTCATCTCTTATAGAAGGGCTCAGCCCCACCCAAACCCTGCCATATTTTGAAACCTGGGGCTTCCTAGTTCTCCAATAACCTTCCTGTTAGCTTGTGGTGGACAACCTCCCTCTTCTATAAGGTTCAGCTCCACTGTGTCTTCACAGGCGGCCAACTTTCTAGCTTTATACTTGTCAGTCCTTTTGAACTGCTTTTGTGTGACTGATAAGCAGAGAATGGGACCTTAGCTTCTTAGACGTCCAGATCACCTTGCAGCAACACCCTTCCTCTACAGTCACTGCTATGAATCTGCTAGCAGAATGATGAAGACTGTGCACATATCTGAGGTGTTTATTATTGGTGAAGGATTTGGCTTGATTGTTTGTCACTACTTTTTTTAATGTTTCATTCCTGCAGTCTAGCTTGAAAGGCTTCTCTGTGATATGGGAGCTACAAATCTCATTGCATGCTGTCAGAGAAGTCCCAGGGAATCTGACCGAGGAGGGCAGGAGAATACCACAAAGAGGAAGAATAGGGAACAAACATTTTTAAAATCAAGTTTAATCCAACCATAACAACTAAAATCTCTAAAATGATGCTAGTATTGTTATTGCATTCTAACAATAGGGGTAAAACTAAGGTTCTTCAGGTACTTTAACTCTTCATTTTTATACCTTAACATGTTGGATTTCTTTTATAGATAACCAGAGTTTGTAGTGTATGAGGTTACAATATTCCTTCTAGAATGTTTTACCCTGAAGTTATACGGACACATATGCTCAACATTAGCTTTATCTTTACATTTTTTTTTTTTCTGGGAATCAAGCAAAATATGCCAAGCATAGAATAGTCTAATTTCCTACTGAATTTGGCCAGTGAATTTCAGCAGTTTATTCTCCCTGTTCTCTTGACTCTAAAGTACTCTCTCCTTAGAAAAGACTATTTGGCATATTGCTTTCATATCTTTCTTTGACTTCCTGCACTTAATAAGCACCCAGAAACCTCATTGTCCTGTCAGTTACATATTTGTATGTTTGAATAAAACCCAAGAGGTTCATGTTCAGATTTTTCCCATATTCTAAAAGGTAAGAAGCACTGTTATTTTCATTTATCAAGCATGGAGGCTCTGAGGATAAGTTCAGCAATTCCAATGAGGTGTTCAGTTAGCATACTAATGGAGTCCATCAAAGTACCACACAGATGTAATTAGTGAAATGATTGTATATGTAAGGTTAAATTTAGTAATCTAAAATTAAGATGTTAATGTTACCTGCACACTGACATCACACAGAATTTGCACTGGCCGCTGGAAGCATAGTTTTCATTATGCAGATTCAGAATCATAACAGAGATGTTGGTGTATAGTCAGTTTGTAATAACATTAAATATACATTTGCATAGTTACTCCATATTAGTAACCTCTCTTTAGAATCTTTCTGTTGGACAGTTAGCATTTTATAGTAGTTATTAATCATCTCCTTTCTGGCTTCCATTTTTATGTTAGTGAAATCTATATCAAAAATACGCCATTCATATGCAAGGCTTTTATGGTGCCAACCAAATTTCTGAATTTGAGTTCCCATTCTCTTCACACTCCTGACTAGAAGAAAGGCTATACTTTTTTCAGCAATTATTTAGTAAATGTAGGTACTAGATTGGTTGAATAATAATTTTACTAATACAGCCCTTTCTTAAATTTATAATTTGGTGTTTTCTGTAATTGCAGTTGTTTATGAACTATACGGAATTTCTGTAGTACAAGATTTGCCATAAATAATCAACCTAGTAAGCATCCATTATGTGAAACTTTTTTTTTTTCATTGGGAAGTGGCTATTTTCTAAATAAATTACCAAAAAAAACCCCTAGGATATCTAAAAATTCAATGTTTTAACTGAAATTTTATTAGACATTTTTCACATTGCTTTTGAAATCATTATAAGAATCTTTATTTTAAACTATATATATCTCTCCTAACTGAAAAGTAAGCTTTTAAAACAACGTTGATAAAAATGTTAACATTTCTATTTAAAAAGTGAAAACATTAAAAAAATGAATTGACTTTGTTTCAAATTCTGTGAAACAGGAGTATATTTAAATATATTTCCCTGAGTTTTAACCAGATTTAGTTAGTGATTTGTCTTGAAATCATGTTTAACCTTAGTTATGAGAGCGTATTGTTATTAGTGACTGTAGTATGAATGGGATGGTCCCATGAACAGATCTAGAATTTTGAAAACGGGGTTGCAGATGGTGAAGTGTGTATGAAACAACAGTTTTTGCTCCCATTAAAACTAAGCTAGACATTTTACTAATATGCTAGGGGCATAGGGCAGAGCCAGGCAAAGTCCAGCCCATGGGCAGAATTGGGCCTATGGCAGACTCCATTGCCCCACAGTCCCTGCCTGTGTCACTGCAGCTGGTTTTCATGGAGACCCCTGAAGTGGCGAGGTTGTGAAAGCACAAGGCCAAGTTTTCCATGGAAACTAGCCCAAGCAGCATTGGTGGTACAGCTGGGTCGGGAGCTACTCTAGGGCTGGGACCGGGACCTGGTGGTGGTAGCAGTGTGGGCTGGGCAGGGGTGTGCAGGCAGCAGATTGTGCCTCTGTCCCAGCTCATAGAAACCCTGGCCCCATATTGTCATGGCCCCGCTGTTGCTGGGGCATCTATGGAAACCAGCCCCAGCAACATGGGCAGGTGCTGCTGAGAATTGGGGTGGATCAACCATTTTGCCCATCCTTGACCAAGGGCTATATTATGAAGTTTAATACTGAAGCAAAAACAAATATAACTTCATTGGAATGAGTCAAAAACAATCTGCAGGTCTGTGAAATAGGAGCTTCCTTACCAGAAGCATCTATCAGACAGCAGAATTTCTAAACAAAGGTTAGCTTGATTGGTTGAACATCACGACCAGTAAAATAAGAGATGGTCATTAACACCTCTGGAATAAAGAGTTTAGAAGGGATCAGTTAAATTATGAGCCATGAAGGCATTTAACTCCCTTAGCACTACCTGAGTAGAAATCCTGCTGCCACTGCCAGGCAGTTAGTGTCAAACTTTGGGTGAACCAGGAATCAAAGGGACATGCCCGCCCACCCTAGACTGAAATAATTTTCAGTGGGAAGTATCTTTCTAGTTTTTGTGTCTGTATAGTGCCTAGCAGGCTCATGTCTTGATTCAGGATAGGTGTCCAGAGTTGTTATTTCAATATAAATAATAATCTAAGGGCAATGTACTAATCATCCAATTATGCTTTTTGGTTTCACTTGGATACTTATCGTCTTTCTTGATGTAAATGAGCTAAATGGATAAATTCCCATATAGTGCTCTAGTAAGTCTGGGACACATCTTCTGTTTATAACTTCTGTGTTTGATTCTTATAAAGGTTCTGACAAGGTAACTCCAAAGGAGAAGTTTTAGGTAAGAAAGGTGGTTTATTAAATGAGTAGTACAGAGCAATCTAATGATCAGTGGAACACTGAACAATAGTTCTCTCATTTTTACACAGATTGTATCAGTGGTCCTCAGGCTTCTTTGATTCAGGGCACCTCTCCGTAAGTTTTCAGGGCCCTGGTTGAGAATCACTTGTTCTGCCCCAGTTTCTCAGAGATTCTCAAATAAGCTTCAGCTGCTGTTGCTGCTTTGGCTGGTTGAAGCTTCCCCGCGAACCTCATGTTAAGTCAGATGGGGAAGGTCTGGGACTGGAGTGTGTGATCCCACCTGTATTAGTGTTATCTGATCACCCTAAAGCAGGCTGGAGCACCCATTCTTACCACAGCCTTTCCCAGCCCTATCCTCCATGTTCCTCCTGGACATAGAGGTAGGCAGACAGAGGAAGACGATTCCACCTGTCCTGTGTACCTCTCTTTCTGGGAGAAACATGCAGGGTTGAACTGGGAAGGGCTATGGCAAGACAGAGCACTTTCAGTTGGATGCAGCAGCAGCAGTGGTGGTGGTATTACCTGCACCATGACATACCTGAAAGGCTCTCATAGCACACTGGTTAAAAACACTTGATTATATCATTCTCTGTTCCCAGAGGGTTTTTTTCAATTCATAATGTTGCTGAATGATTTGAATATATTCTCACACGCTAGGAATGCATTTTATTAATCTAAACTGGGTATATGTTAGTAAGGAATACATTAATTTAAAACAAAAATCAGAATATTTTTTTCTTGAATATATAAATAATTCAAAATATAAGTGCATCACCCTAAAAGTAAACATAATTCACCTGAATCTATTGTCATTAGTAGAGTGAATTAGAAGCAATTTCACTTAACATGGGTTTAACATTGTATATGCCAAGTAATGTGAGACTGTACCTTAGTGTACTGTATCTTCAATAGCAATATCAATTTTAATATAAATTCTGTGTAAAATTTAACAGCACAGATGCTAACACTTGGAAAGTATTTTGTTGTTTAGGAAACATCAACACATTTTCACTCAATTATATCCATCCACTGGGGGCAAAAATGGAGTACTTGAAAGTTATTTCATAATATTGTCTGGTGATGAGAGGGTGTCATGAATAATGAGTCAGCTAACGGGTTGGAACGGATTTCATTTAGCTATTAATCAGTAATCTCTTACACACGTTGTACTAAAGTATTCTATAGTCAAATAGGCTTTCAGTAGAGGTGTTATAGTGTGTTGGATGTTACTATAGTTTTTTTGGGCCCTTTATTTTTATTTAGCATATGATGATATGGTGATCACAAAGCAAGAAGAAGCATATTCACAATTTTATGTTCAAATTTTGCAGCCAGCTGATTGCCTCTGGTGTAATATTGTGCAGATCCAACAGCGCTCCATTAAATGCACAGATAGGACATTCAGAGATGATGTGATTCAAAGTTTGAAAAGGGGCACCGCTGTTACAGTTTGGTGAACTAGTCCAGCCCCATCGATGTAACAGAAATCCATGTCTGCCATGTCCTATCCTAATTCAGTTTAGAGAAGACCAGAGAGATCTAGGGAGATCAAAGCCAGCTGGTCTAATGGTGGGATTAATAATAATAATTTCTGTATTAAGGTGTCCTGATTCAGCTTAACTTCTTTTGTATAATTCTTAACTTAAAAAAAAACGTAAGTAATTCCAATACAAGGCACCCTAAGATGCCCTGTTCTTAATTTCTATGTAAGAAAGGTTTTTAAAATATACTTCCATGGCTTTCTCTTGGCTTTTACTGGCCTCTGCATTTCAATGGATTTTCTGCAACCTCTACGACAACAAGAGATTGCTTCCTCAACTTGCGTTTTTTGTCTTTATTCTATAATCAGCTTGAAGAGCATAAATAGTGTGGCCAGTGCCTCTGAAATAATAAACTACATGGATTTTTCAGAATGCCTAGGTACATATACTACATTAACCGTTTTGGGAACAACTGAACAAGAAGCTCCATCATGTACTGTTCTGAATCAATTATTATTATACAAACCAGTAGAATTAAAAAAAATAAACAGATGTTTTAATGTACTTTGCATAGTTATTCTAATAGCATTTATATTAATAAACTATTGTGCAGACATTTTCAGAGTTTAGTAAAATTCAGACTTCTGGACTTCAAAATAGAAAACCGTTGACAAATGAAATGTAATGACCTTTTAACCAGAATGTTAGCCCTATGGATTTAGCAGAAATCAGAGTAACTCATGTACACAGTATAGTGATCCTTAATTTCAGTAGACTGGTAGAAGAATATGTTGTATTTTAGGGATTTGAATACTGAAGTTGACATGCAGAAATAAAATGGATATAAATAATAATGAATAATTAATTAGAGGCCTGTTCTTAGCCAGTGAGATTCAGCTACTCTCCTTTGACTTCTGGCTGAGGATCTGGCCAAAGAGTTTAATAAGCTACAAAGCAGTCAGTGATGCTTTGTAAAGATTTACAATGGAGAACAATATGTTGCTTTACCTTAGAAACCAGTTTTTATTGTTCCAAACCCCCACTTTAAAGGAGAGCCCTATTGAAGATTTACATGTCAGACCACCGCATGTAATTAGATCATTGAATTCAAATGTTCTTCCAGGGATTCAATCAGGATATAAAAATACTTCCACAACCACTTTTAGAATAGAAGATACCCTATTAGTGAGCCATTCCTTTTTAAAAAATACAATAAAAAGAGTCTCAGTTTGAAATGCATAGAACGTGCATTACAGCCTTAGCTTTTTTAAGACTAGGGCGTTTAAGAATACATTTTGGGAAAAGAAATCAAGTCCTTATTCAAGATTGCACTTTGTTCTGAAACAGGAAGAAGAGATGAATTAATGCCTATTCGTCATGCAGGAATAAAATTAAAGAACAAAGGGAAATACAGTTTAACAAATACAATTAGAAATTTAGAGGAGCATAACTTACCAAAAAAAAAGATAGTGAAAGAACTACTGGAACATAATTGCTAATAAGTGATTAATTAGTGGACAATGCACAGCCCAGCAAGTGTCAAGCTCCATTAGAGAATGAGACAGCCTGACAAAGGGATTTGATGTTCTACACAGTGATAATATATGTGTAGGAGTAAATGATAATTAGGAAGTCTATTCATAAATGGAAATAGGGAGCATTGTATTATATTAGAAAATTCTGACTTTGAGATATGACTAGACTTGTTTATATTAGATTTTTGCCTCCATAACAAGATCTGTGTCAAAGTATCATGGTTCCCTTTTGTAGGAGTCCATACAAATACTTCTTTCTGTTTCAAGGTATTCATATTGTATGTAAGGCTATTTAGTTTTTTATCCCTATTGAAACGTAATGGAAACTGTATTTCAGGACGATATTCAGTGTTTGCTTTCTGCAGAAAATTTCAATTTTTAATTCAAAATGAACATCTAAATATAAAACATTGTTATTAAAAAATGCTATTGTGGGGTCGTATGGTATACCCTGTGATGTAATTTGGATGCGTCTTATCTCTGTTTTCCTTTATGGACTACATCCCCCTTCTTGGCCTGAATTCCCCAGGCCTGGATTGTATGTGTGGTGGTATGTGGCCATTAGCCTCTCATGATACACCACAATCTGTTTGGGGAATCCATCCCATAAAGAAGAATGCTGGCATTAGGCAGCCTAAGTGCATCTCCTAACATAGTAGCAATGCAAAGTAGAAATTTTCTTTTTCTTCTGTAAGTCTTTAGCCAAATTCTTTGGTTTTCAGACCAACATTTGGATTTTATTTTTTTTTCCAAAACCTTTTCTTTTTTGCAGAGAGAAGAAAATGCAGAGCTCTAATTGCCTACCTTAGTATTTCTTAAGAGACAGAGGGAGATGTCTCCTAATTGATTATATGAAAGGGAAAATCTGAACTCAGTACTGCAAAGACCTGGACAAGTGTTTATTTTTATTCCTTTTAATTCTTTTCCTGAAAAACTCACAAGATGATTTTCACAGGCAAAAGTTTGCTTTCTTTCACAATAAAAAAACCTGTCCTGTGACTTGACTATAGTAGCCTCTGGCAGATGTTACAATTAACACATGATTAACCTGTTAATCATTCCATAAATAGTAACCCTCCCACACGTTCAAGAAAATAATGGCACAACGAAACAGGAAATGAGCTATAAAAATATTCCTACGAAAGATGTAAACTATTATTGTGGTTGGTTTCCATTACAACTGAAATTGAATTTGTGTGAGGGCAATCAAAGCAGACTCGAGACTTTAGTGTGGAGTCTTAAACTGGGCCCAGTGAGATCTCAGAGCTGGTTCCCATAATCAACTGATTGTCTCAAACCCATTCAAGTATGGTCCTGGGGCTGGAGCCCACAATCAGCTAATTCTAGGTCCCAGGGTTGGGACCTGCAAAAGAATCTGGAAATGGTCCCGGTGCAGTCTCAGGTTTGGGACTGTACTGCAGTCAAGCTCATTGTCCCAGCCCTAGGACCTCATGGACATCTGGAACTGGCTCTGGTGTATTCACATGGCTGGGACTGAAAATTGTCACCCTTCCTAGGACTGCCAGGCTGTGGGCACCCAGCTTTCAACTTGTTGGTGCAGGGGGAACCACCTGCACTGGCCAAGTGGTAATGGTTCTTTTGGGATCTCATGCCTGATCCCAAAATCACTTGCCTTGCCATTCACATATAGCAAACCATAAGGTATGACTGTTGGGATTGGTGATCAGACCCATATGCCAGGGATCCCAGTTACAGCCACTCAGTCCTATGCTAATCTATTCCACACTGTTTTCTTCTAACAGTGAGAATATTTTTCCTGATATCCAATGTGAGCCTATTTTGCTGCTACTCTCTGCAAGTATGCGTCCTACTCTCTGCAGCAATGAAGAAAAGGTGGTTCCCTCTTCTTTATGACCACCCTTTCAGACATTTGAAGATTGCTATCATATTCCTTCTTATAAGGTGCTTTTCCCACAAACCAAACATGCCTAATTGTTCAACATCTTCTCATATGGCTTTTCTTACAAGCCTTTATCATTTTGGGTTTGGGGTTTTTTGCCTGCCTTTGGACTCTCAATAATTTGTCCATGTCCTTTTTAAAAATGCAGAGTCCCAAACTCACACAATAGTTTAGCTGAGGTCTAACAAGTACCAAGTAAAGAGTCACTATCACCACCTGTGTGTTATATCTAATGCTCCTGTTGATGTAGACAAAATCTGTACTTGCCTTTTTCACAGCTGCATCACACTGCAGATTCATGTTGAGTCTTCAATCTACCAAGACCCCAAGCTGTTTCTCTACAGTGCTCCCAGCCAGCCTGTTGTCACCTGTTTTGTATTTGTCTTTGATTAGACTTCCCCAGGTGTAGGGCCTTGAATTTGACAGTATTGAACTTCATCCTGTTGGCTGTAACCCAACTTTCCAATCTATTAAGCTTCTTCTAAATTGTGCTCCTGTCTTCCAGCATGTCTGCAGTCTTTCCCAGTTTTATGTCATCTGCCAATTTGTTCAGGAATCTCTCTAGTCCAGTACTGAAAAAATGTTGAACAGCACTGGGTCAGAGCACAGAGACCCCCTGTAAAGATTCCACTTAAAACTTGCATTTCTGACATGGATTATAATTCCCCTTTGGTTGCAGCCATAAAGGCATTTGTCTTTCTACCTTGTAGTAATTTTGTCTAGCCTGCTCTTTTCCAGTTTGCTTATGAGAAGGTCAAGTGGGACTTTGTCAAGAGCCTCTTTCTGAAGAGGGACACTATGTTAGCCCTTTTCCAGTCCTCTGGTGCCTCACCCAACTCTCACAGCTAGCTAAAAATAATTGTGAAAGACTCTGAGATTCCCGATGACAGCTTCTTTAGTACAATATATATAGTGTGTGTGTGTGTGTGTGTGTGTGTCTGTCTGTCTGTTTGTCTGTGTCTGTGTGTGTGTGTTTATGGATGTGTGTATATTTTATATATATATATATGTGTGTGTGTGTGTGTGTGTGTGTGTATGTAAAGAGTTGCAGTTGCATTATTCTGTGCTTGTAAATAAGTATCCAGATTTGATATAGAAGGAGCATATATTTACTGTTTTATATTGACTTTGGATGTATATGCATGTCCATGAAAATTAAGTAGTTTTGCATAGATTGTAAATTTAAATGATAATCTGTTACAGAAGCAAACCAGTTTCAAAAGTGTGCACACAAATACACCATATAGTACCCCTGTAGCTTTTAAGATTAATATAATAATGACCAAAAGATTCACATTGTTTATATCCATCTCATCTCAGAACATCTTGCCATATCTCTAAAGCATTTGTCTGTTTACAGCATAACTTTTTAATGCTTTTTCTTTTTCTTTTTGGCTAATATACTGTAAAGATGTAAATTTACATTCCATTTTGAATAATGCACTTCATATTCAATTCCATTTGAACTTAAAAATGTTTTAATTTCCATGTGTTTTTTCCCTTGCGTTAATTAGTACCTAATTCATTATCTCCGCTGTAAATCCATTTCCTCTGTGATATGTTTTTCAACAGGCTTGTCTTGCATCTCTCTTTCTGGAGGGTGTGTGTGCATCTTTTATTGAGCTGCAGATGTTGATCTCACATAAGTAGTCTCAGATTTCTTTATGTACAGGTGCTCTCTTTGTAGAGATAAGCTTTGTAAAGTGTATCAAAATAGTGATAAGGACTGCAAATTCTGTTCCTACTATTGAAAGTGGAGTGTTTTTTTTTCACCTGCACTTTTAGACTGTTGACATATGATTTGTGTCTGTGTGTTAATGGAAAAAGGTGGGGAAAGGCTTGCCTTTCACTTTTTGCCTCTACCGGCTATACAGCCTTTTGGATCAGAGCAAATGGGTTTCTTAATGCTTAAGAGAGAGTCTGGTGTATAGCAAGTGCCTTATTGGATTAAACCATTCATCTGTGTAGTCCAGTATCATGCCTTAGGAGCATATAGAGAGTGCTAGACACTGCATAATAGACCAGTATGCTTTAAGTTACCCCAAGGGAAGCTGCTAAACTCCAGGCAGTTAAAGGATAGCTCATGCCCTGAGGGCTTAGTACTCTTGTAGATTTTTATTGTATTTAATATAACTGTGAATGTTGTTGTTATCCATATACATTTGGAATATTTTTTAGATTTCTTCTAAGCACTTGGTCTCAGTAAAACCAGTGAGTTGCTCAGGGTTAGTTGTTTTGTTTAAAACCTGATTGCAATTTTTTTTTCTTTACCAGTTTTAAATTTAAAATGTTCCCTTTCATTGCAACTGCATGCTCTCCAATGAACTGAAGTGTTTTATATTGATGACCTAGCAAGTTTTATGAGTACTCTGGAATTTTGTGTGGAAAAGATGGTGAGTAGTGAGGTGGCCAAATTTGTGATGACATAATTATTCAAAGTGGTAAAGGCCAAGGTAGACTGTGAGGAACCACAGAAGGATCTTGCAGTATCTTGCAAATGAAATTCGGCATAGGTAAGTGTAAAATGATGCCCATGGGTAAAATTAACCCAAACTATACCTATATTATGATGGGCTCTACGTTAGCTGTTACTGCATGGGAAAGATCTGCAAAGCACTGTGATATTTTTCTGAAAATATCAGCTCAGTGCTCAGGAGCTGCCACCAAGGCAAACAAAATGTTGGGGTTTATTAAGAAGGGAATTCTGAACAAAACTGAAAGTATCATCATGCCCCACTATAAAAACAATGGTGCATCCACACTTTGAATACCATGCTCAGTTTTGGGCCCCACCTCAAAAAGGATATAGCAGAACTAGAGAAGAAGGTACAGAGAAGAGCAACAAGGACTCGAGCAACAAGGACTTGGGGGTCGGACTCGATGATCTATTGAGGTCTCTTCTGACCCTAACATCTAACATTTATGAATAAGGATGATTAGTGGTATGGAGGGGCTTCCATATGAGGATAGACTAAAGAGGCTGGGCCTATTCAGTTTAGACAAGAGAGGCTTGAAGGGAGATGTGATAAGATTTCATAGATTTCATAGACATTAGGGCTGGAAGGGACCTCAGAAGATCGAGTCCACCCCCCCGCCCAAAGGCAGGAAGTCAGCTGGGGACATAGGATCCCAGCAAGATAAGCATCCAATTTTTTTTTGAAGGTGTTCAATGTAGGTGCTTGAACCACCTCCAGTGGCAGGCTGTTCCAGATCTTTCAGACAGTAAAGAAATTCTTCCTTATGTCCAGCCTGAAACGGTCTTGCAGTAGTTTATAACCGTTCGACCTCGTCATGCCTTGGGGCGCTCTGGTGAACAAACGTTCCCCCAGATACTGGTGGTCACCCCTGATAAACTTATAGGTGGCCATCAGATAAGGGTTTACAAAATACTAACGAGAAAGTAAATAGGAATTTATCATTTAACGCGTCTCACAATAAAATAACTAGGGGACATAAAATGAAACTAGTAAGCAGTATGTTTAAAACTAATGAAAGAAAGTTATTTTTCACACAGAGTGTAATTGAAATGTAGAATTCATTGCCACAGGATGTTGTAGAAGCTGACAGTTTAACTAGATTCAAACATATCCTATTTACTCTCCCTATTAGCATCCACTCTGTGACAATGTGTGACACAGGATACTGGGCAAGATGGACTAATGGTCTGACCTAGCAAATGCCAGTTCTTATGTTCTTTGTTCATGTGTTCTTAACAACTTTTATACTGTCTGTCAATCATGTGCATAAAAAGGAAGCAGATCGAAGGGAGTGTTGTCTCCTGTCTGTGTATGTGAAGGCCAAGCAGTGTCTGGTGAATGTCTTCCGCAGCTGTGCGAACGACTAAAGCAAGGCTTGAGGGCCTCGGAGGCCAAAGTCCAGTGTGATTCAGCGTTTGACTGTGGTGACGGGAGATTGGAGGCTGACGAAACATAAGTGAGTGAATGCAGAGTGGGTGTGAGCCTAGGAGGCTAATATCCACTTAATGTTCTCTTTGTGTTGAGAGTGGACGAGGGCCCCAGGAGGCCAATATCCCATTTGTGGATTTGTGTGTGCAAGGTGACTGACATCCTGGTGTGGTTTGAGTGCTGACTGGAAGAGCAGTCAGGGTTGTGAGTGTGTGGTGAGAGGTGTAGCTGCAGCAGAGCTATTAGCAAGTCAGAGATAGAGGTTGCTCTTTGGAGCCCTCTCTGGTAATATATTTATATATATCTCATGGTTCGATTGAATATTTTGGTGATTTAATTAGCTTCATTGGTCACGTTGTTGTTGATTGTCATTGTTGTTAAATATTTGATCGTTACCCCTTCTCTCTGCGTCATCTGGTTGTTACAAATTAACTGGGTAAGTATCAGATTGGAGCCAGGCTGTAGGCCAATAGTCCAATGACAGATAAGCCATCCACCAAGGCAGTGCTGTCAAAACAGTTGACTTGCATAATTAATTAATTAGGAAACAGCCTCCTCAACAATACCAGGGACTTGTACTTGCCTGCTTTACTAGCTCTGCATTCACTGGGGGTTCCCCAGCATGCGTATCTATGGCAGCACAGAGGAACTGAATGAGGTTGGCAGCTGCAGAGACCAATGCATGAGAGTCAATGTGTGATGCATGTGAACAGCAAGGGCCATAATTTTTCCCCAAATAGCCTCAACCTTCAAGCCTTACATTGCTATGTGTCACTTCTGAATGTAGGCTGTCTCTGTATAATTCCTAACCACTGGAATTCATGGAAATCTACAAGTTTAAAAGAACCTATTAAGTAAAGAATGAAAATTATCAGAACAATGCGTAACATGAAATTCTTTACTGAAATTCTTGAATAAATTATTGACAACCATTTCAAGATCCAAATGTAAGATTAATACAGTAGAATATATGCAACATTTGTATTATAATAATGCTTAAGGATGCCAGCTGAGATCTGCACTTCAAAGGCCCTATGGTGTCAAAAGCCTGATTATAGCACAGTGATAAGAACATTGCCCTGGGAGGGGGAAAGCCTTGGTTTCCCCTTATCCTGGGACTGCTTATGTACTTTGTATTGAGGCAATATTAGGACCTATGCAGAGTGATATGTGCCATGTATTGAAGGTTGGAGTAAGCTCTTTTTTTTTCTTAAGGACAAATTTAGAAAGCATTGTAGAAAATGAACCTTGTGTGTATGTAAACACAGCCAAATATAACAGTTCAACAATAGTTTAGATTTATTTGCTTCAAAGGACTGATTCATTACTACAACTGAGTAGTGGTAAGTCATCAACTGGGAAACATTTTACTTGTGTTGCAAGCAAACTGTCCTTTTAAAATCATTGGCACCTTGGGTTTTTTACTTTTGATTTTTGCATTGCTTTTTTGCCCCCATTCCCTCAAACTTTGCACTTACTGATATACCTTTTCTACTCACAAGGTGTGTCTACATGCATGTTTTAATGCGCAGTAGCCTATTTTACTGTGTATTAGTGTGTCATGGCAAAAACGATGCTAATATGCTAATACACAATAAAATTAAGCTACTGCACATTAAGCATCACTAAAAAAAAAGGTTGTATTTTTTTGCTACTGTGCGTTAGGGTAGCTTAATGCACATTTAGTTAATATCTCACATTAGAGGTACTAAATTTAATGTGCAGTAGCAAAAACATGTTAATGAATGTGTAGACTGTTAATGAATGTGCACCCACAGGGCAGCAAAATGTCTCAGAATGATCTTATTTATAACTAAAATGATCAGAGTTTCCTATCTATTCTCCCAACTTACTTCATGCTAAGAAAATAAAATGACTTGTCCTTTCTCCTGTAGATATTTTACATACAATACCAGAGTCCTCAGCTAATATATAATTTGTGTTCTTCATTCCCTTTGGGATTCATATTGGTGAGGTATTTTGGTAATCCATCTGACACATTTTTTATAGAAATGTTTATAATTTATCTGTGTATTATAGTCAGAATAAAAGTATGTCACTGAGTTACAGAACCAAGTAATTATATATAAACAGAAATAAAATTATATTCAATAGAAACAAACATGACAACTGATAAATGAAACCCCCACCAATATTTCTCAAGCAAATGGCATAACTATAGATAGCATTGTATTTGGGGATGTTGTATTGAAGGTTTTGTTTCTTTTCACTGTCATTGAAAGATTCCAGCTGAGGTGAGTCTCTAACTTTTGTTGTGCCTATAACACACGAAGTTACCAGCAACTACAACTTACTCCCCTCAGTCATAGGTGATTGTGTCTTCTGCCAGCTTGGATGTTTGGTTCCAGTAGTGTAACTATGGGCCCTAACTGATGGGGTGTCAGAATACACCCCTCTCGATCCCCAGGGCCATGTCCACATGAGCGTGGAAGTTTGTTTCCTTGGGGACAAAAGCAGTGTCACACCTTGTGCCACTGGTACTTGTCCCTGGGGAATACCTGTGCCATGTGCCCTCTGGCATGCAGCAGGTTACCACAGATGGGGTAGGGGAGGCTGGGGCCAGCACTAGGCTGGTCCCAGCAGCCTTTCCTGGGATCCTCCTGGGGCTGCATCTACAGTGATCCTGTTGCTCAGAGCCTGGACAACATAGATGTTCAAAGGTTTGGAAGGCAAGTCATATGAGGAGAGGCTGAAGAAGCTAGGCATGTTCAGCGTGCAGAAAGGGCGCTTAAGAGGGGACATGATAGCATTGTTCAAATATTTGAAGTGCTATCATAAAGAAGAGGGAAATCACCTTTTCTCTCTTGCTGCAGAGAGGAGGATGTGGACCAATGACTGGAAGTTGCAGCAAGGTAAGTTTGGATATTGGATATCTGGAAAAACTGCTTCACTGTTAGAACAGTGAGGCACTGGAATAGACTGGTCAGGGAAGTTGTGTACTCTCCATTACAGGAGGTGCTCAAGAAGAGGTTGGAAAGCCTCTGGTCAGGGATGGTATAGGTGTAGTTATCCCTATGTTCTACCATGGGCATTGCATTGTGTCAGGGTTGATGTCAGTTTTATGTAGAATTTTGATTATGGTTTGTATGGGATGGTTAGGGAAAGGGATGATCCTGCCTCAGGCAGGGATTAGACTAGATGACCTCTGAGGTCCCTTCTAGCCCTACTTCTCTGTTACTGTATGACTCTGTGGGTGTATCTACACATTCATTAATTCACCATAGTTACTGCACATTTAGTTACTCACTAGTAGCACTACTGCATGGGTTTTTTTTGGTGATGTTTACGGCACAATAGCCTAATAACACTGTGCAGTAGCATATTAACATAGTTTTTGACCAGTGCGCTACTGCACAGTGTTATTACACTACTGCACAGTAAGCATCTTGTGTAGACGCACCCTATAAGAACTGAAAAATGGAAGATGCAGTAGATGTGGAACTATTCAAGTCCTTTTTATGTGGGTAACCAAGGAAGGCCCACCTTCAGGCATGGTAGCAGCCTTTAGGATCTCAATTTCCATGTTCTCCTTCTATCCAAGACTGTGTTCATTCCATTTAAAATGTCCATTGTGCCTGTTTCAGGAATTGCTCTCTTTAAAAAGATGTGAAGACTTTTGTTTCATAAATTAGCAGTTTTTAGGCCCCCTTGCACAGAAAAATCTTCTGTGAAGCGCAAAAGAAGGCTGAGCCAACTCATTGTCTCTCAGATGCTATAGAAAGGTAATTATTAGGGGGCAAAAATCAATTTAATTTAACTTTTAATCCAAGGTTAGCCACCCCACAGATGGTAGGCAGGGAAGAGCTGGAGGAGTGGACTGGGCTCTGGCATCTATCAACCAGGCACTCAGACCCTTCCTAAATAAGGAACTATACACACAGATTAAACTTCAATGAATTCAATGATTTATTTAAATCTATCAACAATTCCTATAACATACCAAACACCTTATCCTAACAAAATAGGATATTATACTATATACATATATATATATATAAAATTGAGTTACCTTTTATTTACAACAGTATATAACAAACGGATACATACAAACATAAAACACAGGGAAGCAGGGGTGATATTTACCTGTAGGGACTGTGAGGTCATGCTACTGGGGGAATAGGGACAGACAGACTAGAACATGCAGTATCCCTCTCTGTACTCTGGATGTAAACTAGTATTGTTGATCTATTCTGTATCAGTAGTGGGAGACTTTGGCTTCAGGTAAGTATCCTTCTTTTCTCTGCCTCACAGCAGGCTCCACCTGTCAGGCACAAACTCACTCGAGCCAACCTTCCAAGCACTCTCCCAAATAGAAACCCCCTCCATCTACCACCTCCCAGGCACTCCAAACTCACTGGCACTCTCAACCACCTCCCAGGTACTCCAGGCACGCTTTTAGATGCACCCTGATGCACCCAATCAAACGTTCATTCTGACTCTCAGTCACAGTGGGGGGACATTTCCTTTTATACTCCTGCTGTGCACCACGCTCTCCCTTGCACACGATGCTCCTACAGGTAACTCCACACAGCCCCAGGTATTTTTTTCACATGTCACACTATTTCTGCACCTGACACCCTATTTTGGCCACATGGCCCTCTACTGTCCAGTACTTGCTGACCACAGGATCACCTAAAGGTCAACTAGGTCTTCAGCCTTACAGGTCCACCTTCCTGTACCACATGTTTGTACATTCCTCTATTGGATTAACTCAGTGAACACCTTTATCATACTTATAATACACCTTTATAATACATATCGAACATGTAGCTGAGTGGAAATCCATCGTACCACATTACCTGTTATTATATATATATGTGTGTGTGTGTATGTGTATGTAAATGTGTATATATATACATTCACACACTCACATACTGGAATATATGGAATGTATGGAATATATATATAAAAGAACTAAATATATCCTTCCTGGTTAATATTAAACCTCATTTTGTGAGGAAATAATGAATTTGAATTCCAGCAGCAGTTTGATCAAGACCCAAAATTTCTTTTCAGATTTTCCTCATGTTTGACATTCATACATGAAGTAGGCAGCAGTATGTTCCTAGGCCTAACACAGTTAGTGCCTGTTGGTAGGATATACTCACTCATATAGGTTAACAGGGTTTAAATAGTAAAGGGGACTGCACCTGGATATGCTGGAAAAACATGTGTGTTCCAGTGTGACCATTTGAGCTATGCTGGTGAATGTTTAACTATTCAAGGAGACGAAGTAAAAGGGATATGGTTCAGAGAGGTATCAGTACACTGATCTCCCCAGTTTGGGAATAATAAGCAATAGGCTAATGTCCTGTCTTTGACAAAATATTAAATTATAGAAACACAACTAGTCATTTTAGGAAGCAGTGTAAAAAAGTAATGGGTGCCATAGGGCAGACAGGGATGGTGGAACCTTGTTGTGCTTTAGGCAACATATTACAGCGCAGGAAGAATTCAGATTCAGAAAGGAAAGAGGTCATCTTTTACAAGGCAGAGTAATTCTAATTTGACACCAGTAAAAACTAGATATAGTCCAATGAGTGACCTAGGCTAAGACTCAGTTCATCTTCCTTCATAGTTCCCTTACCCATTATAGTCCAATAAGACAGTGGAGTCAAGGTGAAAAGTGCATTCATTTTGTGAACATCATAGACCTGGAAGATTTCCTAGACAGCTGTGTTTGTGTTCTATCACACTAGACATGTGTGCTCTTAAGCTCCCTCTAACCTGAATAGTCTGCAACATTGGCTATGACATGCTTTATGGGCACAGGCTCTTTGTCTGTTACCCCTTCAGAAAAGGAGGCTCACATCCCAGTTGCTTTAGCAATCCAAGACCACTGCTGATTGCCAAACTTTGCAGTGGCTTACACTCACTCTTCCAAAATTCTAGCCTTATGGAAATGGTGGGTTTACTGCTCTGTTATCAGAAGCAATAGTTGAAAGTATGTGGATACACAGGGTCCATAAATACAGTTATTCGTTACTTGAACCCCGAACAAAATAATAAGGGCTCAGACAAAGTAATAGACACAAGAGTAAAGACAGAGGTTCCTCTGCTCAAGGTCAGACTGCTCACCATACGTGAGATCAGGAAGGAATTTTACCCTATGGTACACTGTGTTTTCAAGAGGTTGTACAAAAATCTATTACATTTTTCTTGACATGGGGAAAATCCATTGATCTACACCTAGCCCTCCTCAGAGAAATTTGGAGAGAAATGGTATTCCATTGGCTTTCACTATCCCGTTATTCTAAGGTGCCTCAATTTGAATGAGAGCCATTAAGGGTGGTCCTTTTCCATTGGATGTCCTGTGTTGTTGGAATTTTAGGTTGAACATGGCCGTAAAAGGACAATACAAAAGGCAAACAGCTCAACCTGCCAAATGGAGTTTGCAGTTGGTTTGGCATGGTCAGAGTCCCAATCATAAGAATTCACAAGCTCTAATTAGATAGACTCTCCAGGTTGTTATAATGAGAGATATGAGACAAAATACACAGAAAGAATAGGACCAGTGTGGTTGGAATACTTGTATTTTACATCAGAAAATGATCGTTTTACATTCACAAACAAAAAAACGTAAGTTTGACAAACTCTTCAGTGGTTTACATGTGCCCTGTCCCAAAATTTCAACTCTGTAGAGACCCAGGGTGCCTATAGATGTGCCTGGGGGGAGGAAGGGATCATTTTAATTAGAGTGATTTTCAGGCAGATACTCTAAAACACTGTGGTGTTATGTGTATTAAACCCCCACACATTTAAAAATGATCGCAGGATACTTTAACTAAAGCTCATTTGTTGATTAATTGGGCCTGCTTCTACATGTTCTAATTAGAACATGATTAGCATATGTGTACAGATATCCTCAGTGTTTACAACTCACCCTTCAGG
The DNA here is from genome assembly GCF_000455745.1 of Alligator sinensis. NCBI lineage: Eukaryota > Metazoa > Chordata > Crocodylia > Alligatoridae > Alligator > Alligator sinensis. The sequence goes on from NW_005841982.1 coordinate 2,690,461, forward strand.
CACAAGTGACGGTTGAAAGTAACTGGACACATAGGATTCCTAAACCTTTCAGGGGTACCAGAATTATAGTTGAGAAATAAATCTGAATCTTGAACATTTCTTAGAAATGGAAAACCTTTAGAATAAAAACTACATATTGCATTGGAGACGGTGTTTCCCAGGGAGTAGAGCATCAGCCTCAACCTTAGAAAAATTAGTTTCTATACCTCATGTTGTCCCTGGCCTTCTGTGTGATGTTGGAAAATCACTTCATCACCATGTGCTTCAGAATCCCCATCTGTAAAATGGGAATGATGTTTCTTACGTCTGTTGTAAAGTTGTTTGGGATCTCTTGATGAGAGTCCTGCAATATATGAGGTAGAATTGTTTTTGCTATGATGAATGCGATGAAGGCCATAATTCCATGCTGAGAAATCCTGAGTCTATGTATTGTGGTGGTGGTGGTGGTAGTGTTATACTAATAATTGGAGTCAGGCCTCCAGCTGAGAGAAACTGGCAATTCCACTTTGAACTCAATGCCAATTTATACCATTTGAGGGTCTGACCTTGAGATCCTGAAAGCTGCTTTTTCTCCCTCATTGGAAATAATTATGTCTGGGGTGGGGGGAAAGTAATGCATTTCTAACTGGATGCAATGTATGTAGTTTCTCCAAATCACCATTTATTTTAAAAGATGGTCTTTAATTAATCCCAGATATTTTGTAACAACTAAATAAATTGCACATGGGGAGTTCGAAAATAATACTACGTTCTAGCAAAATGGCAGTAAATTATACAGTTGTAAAGGTTAACCATTTAAGTAAAAGCAAGGATGCTTCTAGAGTCTTGATCTTTCTCTTTTATTGTTTTATTTTTTTACCTAAACCTTTCACCCCACACAGCACTACTTGAAACACCTTATTGTTAATGTAAAGGACATGAAATATGCCACCCAAGTGAGATATGCATCTTTTCTTGTAGTCTGTTTCAGAAAAGAATAAGAAAAGCTAACAAACAACTAGCTAACAAAAGACCATCTTCAATAAAAGATTTAGGTTTTATGGTTATATTATTTGGAGATTCCTAACTTTTAGGTTTCTAGTCCCAATTGGAACAATTAGAATGCAATTTGAAACAAAGAACTGGATGCCTGGACTCCCTATAGAGTTTATTAGGAGAGATTTCCTCTATAGACACCTTTGAATGGCAATCTGGGAAACCCACATGTGAGCAGAGAACCACCTTTAGAGTATGTACAGAATTTGCTTTTTTCATCATTTAATGCACTTCATTGTCATGACTTAACAGAAGTGCACAGCTTTACAGCACTTTAAAAATGGATAGTGCTTTAAATTATCACTTGGTAATTGAGGTATTAAGAATTGAAACACTGTATTTTACAGCTTTTTAGCAACTTAAATAACTTCTGTACTCTGGTCAAATTTCTGACGAGTGGAGAAGCCCTAGGAGGCTGTAGAGCACCCCGTGCCGCTTAATCCGGAAAGTGCAGGGAGGCTCAGAGGGCCCCCCACCAAACGCTGCGCTTCTGTCATCTTTAAGAGCACTGTAATTTATAGTGCTATAAAAATGCTATAAATTGCAGTGCTCTAAATTATGGAGCATTTGTCTGCGCACCCTGACCACATCCAGATGAGTGCAGGTGTTTGGTTCCCCTATCCAATCCGGTGTACCCTGCCGCTGCTACTTGTCCCTGGGGAATGCCTGTGCCATGCACCCTCTGGTGCAAAGCAGATTACCTTGGGTGGGATAGAGGAGGCTGAGGCCAGTAACTGTGCTGACCCCAGCAGGGTCCTGGGGGCTGAAGAAATTACAGGCGTGGCATT
>NW_005841982.1:2692314-2696182 GCF_000455745.1 Alligator sinensis
AGCCTAGCTGGCAGCCGAAGCATAAGTCTGGCAGGCCAGGCTCTGGTTTTGGGCAGTCTGTACTGCCCACCATGTGTGCCACCTTGCTTTTCTTCCACAGTGGTTTTTGTGACCCTGGCATCTCCTGGGGTGAAACCCCACCCCTCCTCCCCACGCTGCAAGGTCCAGTGTGGGAAATGCCTGAATGTGCATTATGTGGTATTGCAAAAGGGTCTGCAGCACCACATTCTGCACAGCCACGCAGTAGACTTGGAATTTACCTGAATGCTGCAGTTGTAGAGGGTTTGGAGGGATGGACAGACAAGTCATGTAACTTAGCTGTCTGAGGTTGACCTGAAGGTCAGTTCTAAATATCAGTGTAGACATCAGGGTTGACTGTGAAGTTTTGCTAATAGGTTAGACAATGGATCATGGATAGCAATCATTTTGCCTCAGGCAGGGAGTTGGACTAGATGACCTCTGGAAGTCCCTTCCAGCCCTGCTTCTCAACATTTCTGTGTTTGTGCAGAGCTTAGCCAATGTGCCATAATGATGAATAGAATCTCTAGTAGCTGCCATAATCCAGATACTGAAAAAAATAATTTAATTTAATCTTTCCTTTACTATATATATACATATATTATAGTTGGTTGGAAGGACTAAAAATTATCCACCCAAAACAAAAGTATTAACCTCATCTTGAATTTCCTGCTGTTACCAAGAATGATCTCTGCTTCTGTAGTTACTTGAAAAAAGTTAATAAGACTTGTGTTGATTTCAATAACGCAAGAGAATATGTTTTGAATGTGTTGGTAAGTTCCTAGTTTATACACTGGGTAGTCAGTTATTACCTAACTTCCATTCACTTCAGAGATGTTAAGTTCATTTGAGGTTGCTTTCCCAATTATATTCACATGGCATTTGGGCTGCACTAATAGCCTATTTATTTTATGGAGTTTGTTAAATCACTCACAGTGTTTTCACAATTCAATTGTTTCATTTCTTGAGTTATTTATAATATTGTGGATAGTATTTTAGTTATGATTGTGGTCCACAGTGAGGAACCTTTTCTCACTGAGTATAATATAGTGGAGTCTCTTATTTATTTTACCATAGGCTAAAAGTATGGGAAAGGGTTGACTGAGATCAATGATGGAAAATAACTCAGATTGCTTCATACCACCATTGAACTTTAATATGAGCCACAGGTGATATCTTGAATAAAACATATAGAATTATTTAAAAACCCACCATATTTTTCTTCCTGTGCTTGTTTGCAAAATGTTTGCCCTTTTATCTCTGTATTCAGCAGTATTTTGTTCCATCTTTTCCAGAAATATTGAATCTCACAAGCAATACTTGTGACAAATATGTAAAACAAATGCGTAATAAGTCATGCTCATACAAACTCTGATCCTGGAAAGTAAATCATTTCAAACATGTGCAGGATATAAAGGATTCAGACTCATTGGTTCCATCTCAAAGTCATGAAATGAATCAACAGAGTTACTATAACTAACATCACAGCTCACCAGAAAGCAATATCAAACATAATGATAGCAATATTTTTTCACAGTAGTGCAGAATAAAGAGTTAAGATCAGATGCTTAGCTGGTATAAATTAGTGTCATATGCCCATATGGTCGAACTGAGCAGAGCTGTGTTGGTCAAAACTAAGACTAACAACCTGCCCCTCAGTGTTTTTGGTGCTTCCTGGAACTATGACCCCTTGTCAGTATTCAGAAGAAGGTATTGCTCCCAGATGTAATTGGTTTGTATAGCTACAAATCCTTTGCTATGTAACTGGATCAGCATGCATTGTCCCATGCAGAACTTCTCATAACTCTGTTTTCGTAGTACAGTTGTGCAACTTGATAAATTGAATCTTTTGTAATTCATATAAACCTTCAGAAATGCAGTGCAAAGAATGCTCTGCTCTTAGGGGTTCAAGGTTTATTAAATCAAAGATTGAAAATACAGTTTACCACACCATATATGATTACAGGAAAAAACTCAACTAGATTTCTGTAGACCCTGAGGCCACGTGTGTACAGTCTTTTTCATGATTAGATCTATAGTGAGGCTTTCACTGAACATAAAAACCTATTATATATGTTAGTTGAAAGGACAAAGTAATAAGTGATCCTTTTGGTATCTCCTATCCCATTCTTCGAAGCGGGGACTGTAAGAAACTTTGTAGTGGACTGCTGTGACATAAACCACTGAGATGGGATATTTTAATTTAAACCTGTCAGATATTGACTCAAGCCTTGTAGAAATTAAAATTTATACTTTCCCTTTATTCTACCTAGTATAACTGTGGCTCCTGAAAAGCAGGAAGTCAACACTTTCAGACCTTTAATTTAATTTTGTTACTTTTCTCTAAATACCTTTCAATATACCAATCTCCTCTATACCAATAATGTATCTATTATTGGGCTAATATAATGGATTTTCACCATCCTTAGATCTGTCTAGTGATGACTCTGTACACAGAGTACCAATTGGTACCATATTGCACGTACAACAGATATCTAATTAAATGACTCTTTTCTTCCATGTGTTAGCTTGCCATTTTATATCTTAAAGTTGTCTCTATTCTTTTAATATCTGTTTTATTTTAATCTTTTTTATTTAGCTTACAACTTACCGATGTTTAAGACATTTAAAATGTCTCCATGGAGGAGAAGAATCTGTAGAACTGACAAAAATTAATATAAAGCTCTCAGAAGAAAAGTCTACATTGGCTAATTTAATTCTGAAACAAGACCATGACCCACTATTAGCTTAAGTGGGAAGAGATAAGCAATGCATCTTTCTCTCTTCTTTGTTATGATGCTTTGTTTGACTCTTTATTGCATTGTTAGTATTTTTTACATTGTCTTGTATTTTTAACTGCATTGCATAACAAAGTTTTAGCCTATTCAAGACTTCAGTGAATAGCAGTCTGACAAATCTCAGTAGTTATTATTATTTAATCTTCCTAATTTAATTTTCTCTGGTTAAAAATAGTGGTATAAAAATTAAAGTCTAGAGATGAATTGATATTTAAGCAGTAGAGACCTTTAGTTCTACCTACTAACCATTTCCCTGAACTCTTTAGGGATCTCTTCAGAAATTCTTGCTTACATGGCTAAAAGGTTCACCTTTCACCTTTTATATAATAAATCTTGAGGTGTGAGAGATGGAAGGAGTGGCATATCATATATATGATTTGTTTTTAGTGACTGCCTTTTTTCATCCTTTTCCTTCAAGGAGATAATTATGGCGTTAGTTTTCTAGGGTTTAATCCAGGACAGACGCTATCCCTATTGGGGACTGTTCTGGCATGTTCAGCTGCAAGGCCACTGCCTGCTGATTTTTGGAGGAAATTACCAGATAATTCTTTGGCTCTTCTGAGTTAGCAGTTATTAGCAACCAATTCAAACTACAGATGTGGCAAAGAGATTTCATTTATAGACTGCTTTTGAACTGTTCCTGCCTATGGAATCCTATGTTCCGGTTCTAAACAACTCAAGAAAAGTTTAGTGGGCCCCCTGGAATCTAACTATAAAACTATAAAAACTGCTGACTTAAAGGCATCCAGTTCTTCCAAGTGACTCTGCACCATCTTAGGGTCTACGCATGGTAGTCTGGCACCTTGCTGCTGCCTCTCTACAAACCCAGTGAGAGACTTGTCGCGCCCCTCGCTTAGGAACACTGAGGCAAAGAGCTCGTTGAGGAGTTCAGCCTTGTCCCCCCTGTCCATCACCAATTGTTTCTGCCCATTTAGCAGGGGTCCTATTCCTCCCTGGGCCTTCCTTTTACTCCCTATATATCTAAAAAACAATTTCTTGTTGACCTTTACTTGGGATGCCATCCTCAGCTCCATGGTAGCTTTGGCCCATCT
>NW_005841982.1:2697868-2728601 GCF_000455745.1 Alligator sinensis
GACAGATGGGCCCTTCCGTACCTCTCAGGATGGAGTTGCCTATGACGAGCACTCGTCGCCTCCTCCTCTGGGTCCGCTTGGATCTCTTGACCTGTTCGGAGCATGGAGAATGTGGTGTTGCTTCCTGCCCAAGGGTTTCCTCCTCTCCTTCCATCTCCTGCAGGGTCGCCAGAGCCTCGTACCTGTTCTCCAGTCGGACTGGAGGAACTGGTACCTGTTCGCTGCGAGCAGCTCCGGTCCTGGATGTGACCGTCTGCCACTCTGCTGTGGAGGGCACTCCCCGGGATGCTTCTTCCTTGGGTGCCTGGTCCTGCAGGGAAAAAAAATAGCTGTCAATTTCATCCTCCGCCTCCCTGATACCTCTCAGCCTGCCAACCTCATCCCGGAGCTCCCTCACCTGCGCCTCCAGATCCCTAAGATGGGCTTCTGCCGGACAGGTGTGGGGGCCCCCAATCTCTGCCCCCCCCAGCCCTGCTGGGGATCCCCCGCAGGCCAGGAGGTAGGGGGACATCAGCTCCCCCATGGGCTCGGTCTGGGTGGAGGCCTCAGACCAGCCCTGGGTGGGCTTGGCCCCCTGGGCAGAGGCCCTAGCAGCACTCCTTGTCGACACCATTCTGTAAGCTGCTGTTTGTAGATCTGAGTGGTGTCTACACCCTACCCATACAGGAGTCTCTTTCCTGGCCCTTCCTTCCCGCCCGCCGGCGCGAACACCTGCGCAAACGCCGGAGCACTCTGTTTGCGCTGCACGGCTCGGGAGTGCGGCTCCCTACCGGCTCAGCTATATGGGACCCAGGGGGCTTCCCCTCCGGATCCAGCTCAGCTGTGCCGGGTCCCTCCCCCCCACTTACCTTTGGGGGATCAGCTATTGCTGCCTCCGCTGCCGATTCCGCTGCTGCTGCCGCCTCCGCCTCCAGTCAGCAAGTTAGTAAGATGGCACACGTGCGTGCGGGACACACGTGTGCCTGGATCCTCTCCTTCCCGCTGCTGGTTCCCGAGTGCTGGGAACTACGTCACCCTGTGGCTTTTAAAGCCCGGGGTTTGACTTTCCTGCCCCAACAGCCAATCAGGTGCCCCGGTCTACCCGGAAGTGCCAGCCGGCAGTCCCGCCCCCTACGCTCCCCCGCTGGGGGGGATCCGGTGCCGCCGAAGGCAGCTCCCCAAGGGTTAGCCCTGGGGGACAGTCCCCTCCCTAGCCCACCCTGTTTGCATGCTCTGTTCACACTGCGCGGCTCGGGAGTGCAGCTCCCTACTGGCTCAGTAGGGACCCGGGGGGCTTCCCCTCCGGATCCAGCTCAGCTGTGCCGGGTCCCTCTGCTGCCGCCTCCGACTCCGGTCAGCAAATTAGTAAGGGGGCACACGTGCGTGTGGGACACACGTGTGCCTGGATGCTCTCCTTCCCACTGCTGGTTCCGAGTACTGGGAACTACGTCACCCCGTGGCTTTTAAAGCCCGGGGTTTGAATTTCCTGCCCCTGCCCCAACAGCCAATCAGGCACCCCGGTCTACCCGGAAGTGCCTGCCGGCCGTCCCACCCCCTACACTCCCCCGCTGGGGGGATCTGGTGCCACCGAAGCCTGCTCCCCAAGCTCTTTTACTTTTCTTGGCATTGAACTTCATCAGATTCTGATCTGACCAACTTACTGGTCTCTCTAGGTCTGCCTGTAACTGTAACCTACCTTCAAGCATGACCACATTTCCCCATACCTTGGTGTTATCCATGAACTTGACCAGTGAGATCTTCATCCCAACATCCAAATCATTAATAAACGTGTTGAAAAGTACTGGACCAAGCACCAATGCCTGTGGGACACCGCTGCCCACTTCTCATGAGGATGACATCGATCCATTCACTATGACTCTGTGCAAAGTCTTATGTTTTCTTAAGACTCAGATTGTATGATAGGCACCCTAGCTTTTAACAATAAAGGAATGAAAGTTCAATGTTTACCAGTCAAATCAAAATCAGTTATTGGAACTTTGGGTAGGATAAAATGAACGTCATAGCCATACCTGATTTACTTCTGCTTTGAGCTTTGCAAAATCAATAATATTTTTTTCCTAGCAGAATAGGCAAAAAACCAAATGCAGCCTAGCTATTACATTATAGGGCCTGGGAAATATAGACATTTTATTTATCTGCTTCTGCCATCTACTTGCCCTCACTACATCTTCCCTTGAGCTCAAAATAGATGGGATGGTTTGAGTAAGTATCCTATGAATCATTTAGTTTTGAAATATATATATATATATATATTTCTTTTTATATATCTCTCAGATATAAATAGACATTTCTCAGTTTATTGACAAAGAATGAACAAGGCTGCCAAATCTCCTTAAGATCTGACAGTACATTATCTAATTACAGATCAATATAACCCAAGGTATTAATGGAGATTTATGGAACAAAATCCTACTACAGTCTCATTAACATCAGACTTGGTTAAAGTAATTTACTACCCTGATTCGCTTTTTTCAGAGCGGTACTTTTATACATAGGAAAACTAATTGTGTAATGCAGATAAATCTAGCTCTGATTTTAAAACTGCATTATGCAGATATTAAGCATATATGAACTATATTTCCACTGCCCCTTAAGAAGATTTGAAAATGAACTGAACTTTTGTTTTAAATGAATAAATACAAAAGTATCTCAAAATTCTTTAAAAGAATACATTTGCTTATGGAACTCTGGAAAAACCTTTATAAATCAGTCTTCTTTTCCCTATATTTTCTAAAACCCTGTTTCAGACCTTCTATTTCTCTGTTTCTTAGGCTATATGTGATAGCATCTAGAAACTTTAGAGCAGCATTAGTGATCCTGACAGTTCAATATTAAGAAATTCTGTCAAGGATACCTGAGAAATGTGAAAAAAATGACAACATTTTCAGTTCACTTTAAACTATCCTTTTCAAAGTATAATTCTCAGTCCTTTAGAACTGCGTTATGAAAAGAATTAGGCTCTATCTTGTACCCCATTAAAGTGAAATTCATAGAATAATGGAAAATTAGGATTGGAAGGGACCTTAGGAGGTCATCTAGTAGAAGGTCCTGCTCAAAGCAGGACCATCCTCAACTCCATTATCCCAGTCAAGGCTTTATATAGTTAGGTCTTAAAACCTCCAAGGTATTGTTCCATCCTTAAGTGTAATTTGTCTAGGTCTCTGAATTCTAGCTCTTCTCTCCAGTATATCTACTACTCCCGCCATCTACTACTCCAACCTATACTTCCTTAGCATACTTGCAATAATGTTGTGGGAGAGCGTAAGCCTTGCTAAAGTCAAGATATATTATGTCCACTGCTCTTTTCACATCCACAAAGCAAGGCATCTCATCACAGAAGGCAATCAGGTTGGTCAGGCATGACTTGCCCTGAATCCATGCTGACTGCTCCTAATCACCTTCTCCTCCAAGTGCTTAGAAATGGATTCCTTAAGGGCCTGCTCCATGATTTTTCCAGGGACAGAGGTGAGGCTGATTGGTCTGTAGTTCCCCAGATCCTCCTTCTTACCTTTCTTAAAGGTGGCCATTATATTTGCCCATCTGTGACCTCTTCTGATTGCCACAAGATAATTGCCAGCGGCTCTGCAATCACATCGACCAACTCCCTCAACATCCTTAAGTGCATCATGTCCAGCCCGATGAACTTGTACACATCCAGCTTTCCTAAATAATCCATAACCTGTTCTTTTGCCACTGTTGGCTGCTCACCTCTTCCCCAAACCATGTTGCCAGGTACTGATCTTGCCTGTGAAGCCTGAGGTAAAGGCATTAAGCACTTTAGCCTTCCCCACTCCCTATTCAGTAAGGGACCCACACTTTTCATGATCTTGTTGCTGACATACTTGTAGAAAACCTTGCTATTCTTCATGTTCTTTGCTAGCTGCAATGCCAATTGCACTTTGACCTTCCTGATTTCATCCCTGCATGCCCAAGAAGTGTTCTTAGACTACTCTTCCCTAGTTGTTTGTCTAGTTACCATTTCTTGTAAGCTTTCTTTTTGTGTTTTAGCTCCCTGAAGAGTTCCCTGCTAAGCCAAGATGGTCTTCTGCCATATTTTCTAGTTTCCTGTGCATTGGGATGGTTCATTCCTGATCCCTCAGTAAGATTTTAAAAAAATACAGCCAGCTCTCCTGGACTCCTCTCCCTCTTCAGATTGGCCTCCCAATGGATCTTGCCCACCAGTTCCCTGAATGAATCAAAGTCTACTTTTCTGAAGTCCAGGGTCCTTACTCTACTGTTGTCCTTTCTTCCTTTCCTCAGAATCCTGAAGTCAATTTTCTTGTGGTTGCTGCCCAAGTTGCCATCCACTTCTACTTTCCCCACCAATTCTTCCCAGTTTGTGAGCAGCAGGTCAAAAATAGTATAACCCCTCTCCAACAATTGCACCACGATATTGTCCCCAACACTTTCCAAAAACGTCACTCTAATTACAGGGTAACCTAGTGCTAGCTATCTCTGCAGGAGGGACTTTCCATCCTAGCAAATTAAGATTACAAAATACTTCTAAGGAGCTACAAAAAAATACTACAGTTTGTCTTCACTGTACATCTACAAAGCCAAATTAGTGTATTGGCCACACATTTTTTAGATTCTAAAATGCATGAAAATTAAGATTCTTCTTCAAGTATTTTCACATTGGACTACACCTCATGATAAGCATGTACCTGCTAGAGGCAAGTCTGGAATGTTTTAATATTAATAGTATCCATTGGGGTCATACATATTCCTTTCATGCTCTTCTGCTTCGCTTCCTGAGAGTATAAAGGGTAGAGTGATCTCTACTGTCATTCAGTTCCTTTTGACTGCTCTTGGCAGAGATGGAAGAATTTTAGTGTCTCCATGGAAGAAACTGCTGTTCCGTACTGTAACTCTTCTATTTTGAAATTCTGCTTAAGTCCTGCAAAAAAGCAAATATTAACATTAGTAGTGTGGTGTATATAGGTTAACTAGAACTGAATGTTCATCTTCATGACATCTGCCTACATCACCTGGTCTCTAATTTCTTCATCTCAGGAGTGTAATGGTCATATCAAGTGCCTCTATAGGTCAGTGGATAATCAAATCCTACTGAAGTGAGTGACCTCTACTTCTACCTCTACCTCTTGAGTTGCAGAAGAGTCTGCTGATCCTGGATTGGTCTTGTCAGCCATCTTTGGACCCAAACATAATAGTCATGAATGACAATAGTCCTAAATTGTGAGGGATTGCCTAAAACTCTGTCTATGTCTAATAAACTGGGTAGTTGAGGCTATGTTTTTATCTGGTTCCTTGGGTCTGTAAACTGCCTTACTTAAGAGAGAGTATTTTAAGCCTCAGCCCTCTACTAGAAAAAAGTTTCCTAAATAATCTTTGGTTCACTCTTACCACTGCAGGACTTCAGAATAATCCAAGGAGCAGCTCATATTCCAGAAAAGAAAACCGATCACTTCCTGTGCTGCTACTTTTCAGTCTACCCAATGTCAAAGATATTGCTTATTAGGGATTTGTGGCTGATGTTCAGAACCCTGCACTTCTTTGCTCCCCTCTCTTCTTTTTCCAGGAGCTATGGTTTGGAATTCAGGTGAATCATTGGCTCTGGCAAATTATTTGAGAGGGCTACATCATGCCATTCCAATGTGTTCCTCCTCTGCCCCTGCTCTCCTTTTCTCTGGATATGTCTACACATGCCTATTAATGTGCAGCAATAAGCTCTGGATCTTATTGCTGTGAAACTTATTGCTGCTGGGTACACATTTGCACATGCACCCAGGATTGCAGCATATTGAGCTGGGAGAGAGCAGCCTCAGCTGGGGGTCCCAGGAGTTAGCCTGCCAGCCTGGGGCTGCTCCCCCCAGATCAATGTGCTGCAGGGGCAGGGGGGAGCTGCCTGGGGAACGAGCCTTCTTCAGCATGGAGATAGCCATCAAGCAGCCCCAACACTGAAGCACTCTTGTGCCCCAGCCAGCAAGCGCAGTATCTTCACATGTGCTGCTGCAGAGTTTTTTTATGTTTTTAGTACTTCTTTACAAATACTATCCTGCTGCAGAATAAATTAGTTTACTGCAACCTAATAGGGGCAAACATGTAGATGTCGAGACAGTTACTGCACAGCTAATTAATCTATGGTGTAGCAAACGTGTTATGTAGATGCGGCCCCTGTCTGCTTTTACAAGAGCCACATTCCATAGGAGAGCAGTTCTCCAGCTAATTATAATAGAAGCATAGAAAAATAGTTGTTTTACCCCATTTCATTTCTTATTTTGAAAAAGAAGGAAATTTGGCGTAGTAGATCTCAGGCAACTAAATACATTTTTATGTTACTCCCAGTTTTACAAAGTACCTCTTACATTGATCATACATTTACAAGATTCCATGAATTGCTTCACTAGCATGAACCTACAAGATACATATTGATGTGTCAATAGAACCAGCACAAATGAATCATTATTTCCCTTTTGCTTCTCAATTCTTCCAGGATATTTCAAAATGCTCGTCATTTGTAGTTCCTCAGTACATTTAGATGGGGAATATAAATCTGCCCTTAACTAGACAGTAGGTTACTGTGGGGAAAACCAGCAGGTCTGGTATCAGAAGCGAGTTCTTCAACTTTTTCCATCATAGGGTCTAAAAATGAACCTGAACAAATCAAACATAGGCCTGTCACAGTTAACTGAATTCATCAGAGAAGTTATAAAGTCAAGGGCTATGAAAGCTTTCTTTTTAAGGAACAGATTTCAAAATGTGTGATATGAGTCCTACAGAGCCATCTTTGCTCCTTGATGATGATATAGCTCAGATTATTGGGCATGCACATTTGCAGTACCACATGTCAGGTTTTGCCTTATACCTTTCCAAATGTGCCTCATGTCACTATGTAGACCAGTGTATAGTAAACAATATGAATTTTCTTATAGGATTGGGTCAGCAGATCTTATCTTCCATTTATTGGATATGTTACATCTCCACAGGGTTTGTCAGAAACATGCTACTTGCTATTCCTGTCCACCTGAGCAGTGAAGACTTTGATCACATAATTTGCAGAAGAAGCTTAAGGTTCATTTAAGTCTTTCTCATGCATGACTCTGCTATCCAACAAGTATCCAAAGTCTTATATATATTCCTAAACTGAAGGCAATATATTTGTCATACAGAGGCTTTCCTCCAATCATAAATTGTTACAACCCAGCTTCTAAGAGACACGTTCATAAACAGACAGAGAGGGGCAACGCCAAATCCCCTATAGAAGGAAGTGAGACTTCTGTGGGAGTGCGGCATTAATATTCAGGTAAATCTAGAAGTTCTTAACTGAGTAGGAGAAATTAATGAACTGGAATACTAGTTAAGCAGAAAAAGCAGTCCCATGAATGATTCCTGAAGGACTACAGAATGGATCAGATATTTCAAGAGTGGAGAATTTCTCAGGTGGATCTCCTGGTATCCAGATACAACAAGATCTGTCCCACGTTCTGCTCTTGAGAAGGGAAGCGGTAGGATCCATAACAACTACAGAGGCACAGCAAAGGCTGCTTTGTACCTGAAGCAACTGTGATACCTGGCATAGTACCAGGTACTGAGGTGTGGATTGAAATGGCACATTCAGCCACTATTGTGATGGCGTCTATTTTTTGTCATTCCCCACCCCCACCCCCCGCATCCAACAAAGGCAGCCACCAGGGTGGCTTCCCATTTTGACTTGCTTTCTATTCCCACTGCTGAGCTGCACCTTTCTTTTCCATTTCCAATTATTTGTGTTTCTTCACCAGCCTTAAATGTCTGGCAAACATCATCAACTGGGACCCCAAGCAGTTTCCCCAGAATCCCTCTGTCACCCCCTCAGCCTGTTGTATATGATTAGTGTGGTGCTGCCTTCCATCAGGTGGAGCTGGACCAAGTTGCCCTGTGCCTCATCTGCATATAAATTTTGTGAGGATCCCAGGAATCATGAAAATAATATACAATTCCAGCGATGAGTGAGGGGGGCTAATTAGCACATGGATCCTTTGTTGGGGGGGGGTATCTAGAATACATACTCATACTGAGCAGTGTTGAGTTGTGGGGTCAGCATGGCTTGAAATGCTGTTGCCTACTAGGGTCCAGCCCAATGAGCAATATGGTAAACCATAAGCCTTTTGGCTTTGGATTAACATCATGCATAGTTTATACTATATACATGTAGGTGCCAAAGTATTACTTAAAAGTGTGTTTAGGTAGTACCTGTTCTAAAACTTGCAACAGTTTGAAAAAGTTAAATGCATCAATACTAGGTGAACTAAATGTGTTGGTATTATATGCAAATTACTATAGCTGTGTTTATTTCAAGGTGTTTCCAAATTTGCTCTGCACTTCAGTGTGCTCAGGGAGAGCAGGGGCTGACAGTAGCAAGGAGGGGACAGAGCTAGATTGGGAAGAAGTTAGAGGGGAGGCAGAGGACAAAGGGGCTACCTGGTCCTCAGATTTATTTTCCCTCCTGTAGCAGTGCCAGGGGGACAAATTCAAGGCAAATCTACTAATTACATTCTATACCTGGAAAATTATATCAATTATAATTTTTCCATATATAGAATCTAATTATTTGGGGGGGGGGGGAGGAGGCGGTGCATTATATATTTGAGTGAATATGGTAGTTTGTCAAGGTTCTTTGGGTGAATCTGATATCTTTTATGGTAGTTTGTTGCTTCCATGTCACATTATTTGTTAGGAAGTACAGTTTACCTTTATGAAGATAAGAATGCTTGTCTTGCATAGTTATTATCCTATTTTTCTTGGAGTGAGTTGTCTGTCTCTATTGAGACAGACATTCTCCAGCCCCGTCCATGTTGTTTTTTTGGATTTGGCTAAAATTAATTTAGTCTCTCAGCTACATTGTTTTTTACATAGCATATTCAGAGAATAAGGAGAGATTTAACATTACTATTAGATCTCTTATAAAGAAAGGCTTGTCACAAAAATAAACATCCTAGAAGGCAGTGGGGAAGTGTAATAATCATGTTTCAATCAACAGACATTCATATTAATTTATTAAATATAAGAAAAATACCCAAATGTTATATTAATAGAAAACTTGTTAATTTTATGCTATTGATTCTAGTCACCTAGTATGCATGTACTATGAAACTTTTATGCTTTTTTATGGTACCTCTCAAACAACTTTTAGAGTTCATTCTGGGAAATACTAGAAATTTAATCACACAGAAACAAAATTCTTGTGGAATGTCTTGTTTGAAATATACCCCTTTTGAAAGGCCTCCAAATGTACCTGTATCCACACCTTCTGCTTCATCCTTCACACACACAATGGCGGTGGTTTCTTTAATAGTTCTTGTCTGTGTGTTTTGGATTGTGCTTTGTTTGTTCATGCTTTTTAATATACCATAATTCCAATTCTGCAATTTTCAAATTTGCTGCATTTATCATACTTTGCCAAGAGTGCATTATTAATAAAGTAAGTTTAAACAAACACTGAACGATAATAATAATAAATGATAGCATAGCTATGGTTTCCAAGTAGTGCATTAAATCTGGTTTTATGGTAGTTAACTTTGTGATCAAAGTCATCAATTACTATAAAAATGTCAATTTAAAACATTTTTCTCACTGGATATTAATCCTATTTCTGGGATTTTGCCTGTGTCTCTGGAATAAATAAAAGATAACACTGAACTAAGGCAGATTGACTAGAATTGAAAAACATTACTACCCTCCTACATTTTTGTCCTTACCTCTAAATATCTGTTTCCTTCCAAGAATGTAGCACTATCAAGTCATATTGTATTGCTCCTGAGAGCAAGCCCTTTGAAGAGTTCCAGGAATCTTTTAAAACTAGAAGGCATTTGTCAGCCATTCAGATTCATTTTCTGGTCATTTTTTCCATGTCTGCACCCATCACAGCCCTGCTTTTGAATATGTGAGCTTCTAATTTAATAAGACAACTTGTAACAACGGATAGAAGTGGAATGTATCCTTTTTTTACCCCTCTATTTTCTGATGCAGTTTCATTTTCACCAGAAGAAAATAGCTTTATTGCCTTCTGTCATGACAAAATATACAATTCTTAATACATTTATGCAAAGTGATTTTTTTTTTTTGCCAATTCAAAACTGTCAACATTTTTAATTCATTTGGTGTGCAGACTTTATTTCTTTGAACAGACTATGTATGTTAAAATTCTTCTTTTTTCACTATAGGTAGCTCACTTTTCTCTCTATTGGTAGTATAAGGTTTGCTTATACTACCAATCATTTCTTACGAACTTTGGCCCCCAGGTGTGAAAGCATGCTGACTCTGGTCTCAGTTGAAAATATTTAACATAGATGGCATACCCCAATATTATTCACACAGTGGGAAGTTCTTTGCTCATTAGACATTTATTTCACAAGTATTTGGAAGCCATCTCTTTCAGCTTTTAGGGAAGTTTTCTTTCTTATGTTTACCTTCATATGTGCATATCAAAGTGCAGTTCAGAAATCATTTCCTTCACTTATGCCAAAATTCTCACTAACAGTTTTAGTTATTGCTCTCACACAGAATCCTCAGTGTTATGTTGGCCTTTCAAAAAGTATACCCTAGTCCTCAGTTTTATTAGGGCAACTTTGCAGTCCTGCAGCAGTGGAGCACCCCCCCCCCCCCAAAGTTGTCTAGTCATTGTAATAACGTTCATTCCCTGTAGCAGTGTAGAGCCAGGAGAAAAGGGTATGTCTGACTCCTCATTAGACCAGATAGAGCAGTCCCTTGAACAAACAGCTCAACATCAGAAGTGATTAGTGGCTTAAAGCCACTATAAAACTCTTTCTTCACCTTCTTCTGAAGCAACTCTTTGCTTCAGTTGGGGTCTTAACATGTTCCCCCATATTGCATAATAAATTAGGTAGAAATCACGTGTACTTTTACCACAAAGATGTTTGTAGAAAGGATAAGTCTCCAAAATATAGCTGTAGAGCAGGTTTTCTCTACAAAGGGACACATGTTTATATGACTAGTCCTTCTGAAATATTGCTCTGCAATATTTTAAGAACCAAATCCTTTTTGTCAAAGAGTTGCAAATTGCTTTAGACATAGGGTATGTACTGATGTTCACTGCTACAGTCACATGACTTGCATCAAGCTGTGTGATTGTGGATTAGGAACAGTGTATATACACATTTGCCAGTGCCAGGAGCTGTGCTAGGAACATCACTGTGAAAGCAACTTGGGGTGTGGGTGTGGGCTAGTGGGTCTATGGGAGGAGTGGCGGGATCAGGGGGACTGGCAGGTCTGCAGGGTGGAGGCTGTCTATCTGGGGGTCAGGCAGTCGGCGGCGGGGGAGGGGCTACAAATAGCCCAGTCAGGGTTGGAGGAGGAGCTGAAAAGAGGTCTGGAGTGAGCAGCTGGTCTTTCCCAGACCTGGGACTATGCTCCAAATAGGAATAGACATTTGATAAATTCAGCTCACTTGTTCCTAGTCTAAGTTAGTTCACCTCCTCAGATGAACTAATTCAGATCAGGCCCACCATTTCCCCCCAATTTAACTTACCTGAATGTCTGCAGAAATTGGCACTTAGGTTAACCTAACCCTAATTAGGTTGATCTAAATGTAATGTCTGCACATACCCTTAAGTGACTGCTGAGTTATGAAGACATTGGCAACATTACAGGAAACATATAAGTATAAGTATATGTATCTTATAACTCAACTGAAAACAGCTGATATGCATGCTACTAGAACTGCTTACATTAGCAAGATTTTCCCCATAAAATATTGTGGAGGAAAATGTGGCTTTTAAACGCATGCAAAGCTTCTGTTGACTTCAAAGCTTTAGTAAATCAGTACAAAGATTCAGTCCCTGGATTTAGCCCACATCAACAATGCTAATGCACCTAGTCTACAGTCAGAAAGCTAACTGCAAATGTAAAGTTATGCAGACATTTGTCTTAAACTGCAGATACAATGCATATAAATAAATCTGTGGACCTCTCTATTATTGTAAACTAGATTGTCAATGTTTAGATCACATAGCAACCACTCATGTCTGTACAGTGTCTAGTGCTCATTCGACACTGAATACATTCTAGCCAATAATTACTGCTGTCGTGAATCCATTCAAGAACAATTGGTCATATATATATGACCAATCATTCCTGAATCAATTAAAGGCAGAAGTACTTATTGGTTAGAATTTATTCAGTGTCAAATGAGCACTAGGTACTGTAGAGATGTGAGTGGTTGCTATGCGATATATATATGCTAGATGTATATGGTTGCTATGTGATATATATATCTATATATAGACATCTATCTAGATAGATAGATATAGATATCTATAGATATATCAAAATGTTTTTCTCAACTGTGAATTGTACACTATTGCAGCTCCAACACATAAAATATTCATATGCAACCTATTTCCAGGAATTAATATATTTTTAATTTAAGTGGAGTAAAAAAGCATATCATTCCCTTTTACCAGGTAATAGATGATTTTACAATTTATTAAATAGTCTATTGAAAAGTATATATTAACAAGTTTTGCCTCACGATCATGGGAAAGTAGGGATGGAAGGGATCTTACAAGGTCATCAAGTCCAGCCCTCTGCTGAAGGCAGGATTGTTCCTGACTAACCACCCTAGCAAAGTGTCTGTCTAACCTACTTTTGAAAACCTCCAAGGATGGAGATTATGTAACTTCTCTAGGTAGCCCATTCCAATGCTTGACCACCTTCAGAATGTCAGAAAGTTCCTCCTAATCTCTAAGAGGTTTAGGTTGTAGCCGTGTTGGTCTAAGGATATAGGCAGACAAGGTTCCTTGGGTGAATTTGATATCTTTTATTAGACCAACCCAAATGGTTGGAGAATAGTTATTAAGCAAGCTTTCGGGTTCAAAAACCCTTCGTCAGGCTCAGGAAGCTGCAGCAGTTGGTGCGTGCTCTTCCTGGATGGAATGAAAAGTAAACAAGCCAGGGGCTGGGCTGGGCTGGGGAGTCAGTTGCCAGGCAGATTATAATGTATCAAAAATCCAATGTCTATGTTTAGTCCCTGATCTCTAGTATCCAGCAGGTTGATGAAATGGAGCTCATAGGCTCGTCTCTGGGATGTGCTGTGTAAATTTCCCTTGAGGATCAGGACTGAGAGATTGGAGAGAGAGTGGCCCTCCTGTGAGAAATGTGCCCCCACCGGTAATTGGGTGTTTCTGTCTTTGATGGATTTCCGGTGTGCATTCATTCTGGTGCGCAGTTGTTGTCTGGTCTCTCCTACATATCTTCCATCAGGGCATTTGGTGCATTGGATGAGGTATACTACATTCCTGGAGGTGCAGCTGTAAGATCCTGGGATGCTGATGGCTCTGTTGTGGGGTGTAGTAATAGTGGGGGTGGTGGAGATGTGGGGGCAGGTTTTGCATTTCTTGTCATGGCACGGTCTGGATCCTTTTGGTGTGTTCTGGGGTTGAGGAAGTTTGCTTCTGGTGATGAGGTTGGCGAGGTTCGGTGCTTGTCTGAAGGCTAGGATGGGTGGCTCTGGGAAGATCTTTTTAAGAATAGGGTCTTTTTCTAATATGGGTTGCAATTTTTTGAGGATTTTCCGTACAGGTTCAAGGGATGGGTGATAGGTCATAACCAGCGGTGTGCGATTTGTGGGTGTTTTTCTTCTGTACTGCAGCAGTTCTTCACGTGGTATCCAGGTGGCTCTTTCAAACGTGCGATCTACCTCTCTGGAGGAGTGTCCTTGCTGGGTGAAAGCCTTTTTAAGATTGGTGAGGTGGCAATCCCGGGTGTTCTCTTCAGTACAGATGCGGTGGTATCTGAGGGCTTGGCTGTATATCACTGCTTTTTTGGTGTGTTTCGGGTGATTGCTGGTTCTGTGCAGATATGTATGTTGGTCTGTGGGTTTCTTGTATACTGTGGTCTGTATTTTACCCTTCTGGATACTGATCCTTGTGTCTAAAAAGGGGATGTTGGTGTTGGAGTATTCTAAAGAAAGTCGGATGGAGGGATGGTGACTGTTGAATTTCTGGTGGAACTCAAGTAGAGATTCCAGGTTCTCACTCCAAATGATGAAGATGTCATCGATATATCGTAAGTACAGCAAGGGTTTGATGGTGCAGTTCTTGAGGAAGTCTTCTTCCAGGTGGCTCATAAAAAGGTTGGCATACTGTGGGGCCATTTTAGTGCCCATAGCTGTTCCCATCATCTGGAGGAAGTGTTGATTATTAAAAGTGAAATTGTTGTGTGTGAGGATGAAGTGTATAAGCTCAGTGATATCTTTGGGTCTGTATTCTGGGTTGTAATCTTGTTCCTGTAGATATGTAAGGCAGGCATGGATGCCATCCTGGTGTGGGATGTTGGTGTATAGGCTGGTAACGTCCATGGTGGCTAGGAGTGTGTTCCTGGGAAGGTGGTCTATGTTTTTAAGTTTCCGTAGCAAGTCTGTGGTGTCTTGGACAAAACTTGCTCTGTGGGTGACAAGCGGTTTTAGGATGGATTCAACAAAACCTGATATTTCCTCAGTTAGGGTCCCATGGTTGGATATGATAGGTCTGCCAGGGTTCCCTTGTTTGTGGATTTTAGGGAGCATGTAAAAAGTCCCTGGGTTAGGTAGCGGGGGGATCAAGGTCTGTAGTTTTTCTTGTAATCTTGGTGGAAATGATTTGATGGTATTGTTGAGTTTTTTGGTGAAAAGGGGAGTAGGATCTTCCCTCCTTTATCTGTTGGTTTTATTACTATTTGGTGGTTAGATCTTAGAGATTCTATGGCCTTTTTCTCTGGTAGAGAGAGGTTGTGGTGGTGGCCTGTTTTGCTGATTATTTCATTGTTCATTCTTTCCCTGAAGTAGTCAATGTAGCAGTCAAGGTTAGGGTTTCGTCCACTGCGAGGTGTCCAATCTGATGTTTTTTGGGGTTTTTTGGCATTGATCTTTTCTTGAATGTTGTCAGAGGATGAGTTGTTGTTGGGAGTGGGTTCAGTTTGGTCGTGGAAATATTCTTTGAGGCGCAGGCGTCGGAAGAATTCTTCTAGTTCTCCACTAGTTCTAGTCGTCCTAATCTCTAACAAATTTTCCTATGCAGCTTGAGGCCGTTGCTCCTAGTCTTCTCCCATTTGGTCATGGAGGAAAGCCCATGAAACCCACATTGGGCATGGTAAATGCCTAAGTGGGGGCCAGGCCATGGGCTGAACCCAGGCTATGGACCCTCCCCTTCCCTCCGCAAGGTACCTGATCTGTTGGGTGCTCCAGCTGGTCTGAAATGAGCTCTGCATGTGGTACAGATCCTGGAGTGACTAGAATGCACATCATATACATGCTGTCTAGCCAGTGACCAGAGCACTGCATGCTGTGACCACCCTGGACAGACTGTGCCATACATGACACCAACTATTACAGACCTCCCACCCAAAGTCCTGAGCTTGACCAGGAGTTTGCCCAGGAACTGGCTGAGGCAGCTTGCTCCAGGACCATGGTTGTCATGGGTGACTTCAATTACCCGGACATCTCGTGGGAGGATCACTCAGCAAAATCTGAGCAGTCACAGAGCTTCCTCTCATGCGTGGATGACCTCTACCTGACTCAAGAAGTCTATGGGCCAACGAGAGGCAAAGCGCTGCTCGACCTGGTACTGGCTACTGGGGATGACCTAGTCGGCGACCTAGTGATCAATGGGAAGCTGGGTGACAGCGACCACAAGCTGATCACCTTCACCATCCGCCGAAAAGCTGGCAAGTCGGTCAGCAACGCGCAAGTCCTTGACTTCAGGAAAGCCGACTTTGACAAGCTCAGGAGGCTTGTAAGTGAGGCCCTAAGGGACCATGACCACAGGGAGAGGGGAGTTCAAGAGGAGTGGTTGCTCCTCAAGGGAGCGATCCTCAATGCACAAACTAAGTCTATTCCATCTCGGAGGAAAGGCAGCAAGAGGGCACAGCAGCCCCCCCTGGCTCTCCAGGGACCTAGCAGACCTCCTGAGGCTAAAAAGAAAGGCCTACAAAGGATGGAGGATGGGAGTCACCTCCAAGGAGGATTATTCTGCACTGGTCCGGTCCTGTAGGGAGCAGACCAGGAAAGCCAAGGCTGCAACTGAACTCCAACTAGCTTCGAGCATCAAGGACAATAAAAAGTCCTTTTTCAGATATGTGGGGAGCCGGAGGAAAAGCAGAGGCAACATTGGACCCCTGCTGAGCCAGATGGGGCAACTGACAACTGACGCCCAGGAAAAAGCCAACCTATTAAATAGGTACTTTGCGTCAGTCTTTCATCAGTCCCATGGGACGCCCATGCCCGCTACAGGGCCGGGAAGTCCGGGTGAGGGTGATCCCCTGCCCTCCATTAATGCTGACTTTCTGAAGGAACATCTTGAGAAGCTGGATACCTTCAAGTCAGCTGGCCCTGACAATCTCCACCCCAGGGTACTCAAGGAGCTGGCGAGCATCATAGCCCAGCCTCTAGCACGGATCTTTGAAAACTCTTGGCGCTCTGGTGTAGTGCCCGAAGACTGGAAGAAGGCCAATGTGGTGCCTATCTTCAAGAAAGGGAGGAAAGTGGATCCGGCTAACTATAGGCCCATCAGCCTGACTTCTATCCCGGGGAAGATCTTAGAAAAGTTTATTAAAGAGGCCATCCTTAATGGACTGGCCGACGCCAACATCTTAAGGGATAGCCAGCACGGGTTTGTTGCGGGTAGGTCTTGCTTGACCAATCTCATTTCCTTCTACGACCAGGTGACCTATCACCTGGACAAGGGAGAAGAGATTGATGTCATATATCTTGACTTCAAAAAAGCCTTCGATCTGGTGTCCCATGATCGCCTCTTGGAGAAACTGGCCAATTGTCGCCTTGGGTCCTCCACGATCCACTGGCTGGAAAATTGGCTCCGGGGTCGGACCCAGAGGGTAGTAATCGATGGAAGTCACTCATCGTGGTGTCCTGTGACCAGTGGGGTCCCCCAAGGCTCTGTCCTTGGACCCATACTGTTCAACATCTTCATTAATGATGTGGACACTGGAGTCAGAAGCGATCAAAGGCAGAAGCTGAAACTGCTGAAGTCAATACAGAAGAAAAATCTGCAAAAACAAAAAAAAATGATGAAAATCCCGGGACGTCATTCTCCCCCTGTACTCGGCCTTAGTGAGGCCGCAGCTGGAGTACTGTGTCCAGTTTTGGGCTCCACAATTCAAAAAGGATGTGGAGAAGCTTGAGAGAGTCCAGAGAAGAGCCACGCGCATGATCAGAGGTCAGGGAAGCAGACCCTACGATGACAGGCTGAGAGCCCTGGGGCTCTTTAGCCTGAAAAAGCGCAGGCTCAGGGGTGATCTGATGGCCACCTACAAGTTTATCAGGGGTGACCACCAGTATCTGGGGGAACGTTTGTTCACCAGAGCGCCCCAAGGGATGACGAGGTCGAATGGTCACAAACTACTTCAAGATCGTTTCAGGCTGGACATAAGGAAGAACTTCTTTACTGTCCGAGCCCCCAAGGTCTGGAACAGCCTGCCACCGGAGGTGGTTCAAGCGCCTTCATTGAACACCTTCAAGATGAAACTGGATGCTTATCTTGCTGGGATCCTATGACCCCAGCTGACTTCCTGCCCTTTGGGCGGGGGGCTGGACTCGATGATCTTCCGAGGTCCCTTCCAGCCCTGATGTCTATGAAATCTATGAACTCTGGGATGTGCACCACACACAGAGATTGCTGCAGCCAGTCCAGGACCCACTCTGCATGTGATATTTGTACATGCCATGTGCAGCACAAATCTCAGAGCAGCTGGTATGGGCACCACATGCATTACAGTCCCAAAGTGCCTGGGGTGAACACCACATATGGTGTGGCTGCCTCTCTGGCCAGACTGTGCTACATGTGGTGCCTATTCTAGTTGCTCTGTGATCTGCCCTGAACTAAGCACAGGTCCCAGGCCAATAGAGTGGCCACTGGATCAGGTATGCTGGGGGAAAGAGGAAAGGAAATTCAATCCAGGTCCCACACTGGCTCTACACTCGGCCAAATAAGTTTGACACCCCTGCTCTATGTAATCATCCTGCAAATATTTGAAGATTGTTATCAAATCTCTCTTTAGTCTTCTCTTCTCCAAACTAAATAACCTTGGTTGTTTCAGCCTTATCTTGTAAGTCTTGTCTATGAGGCCCCTAATAATTTTTGTTGTTCTGCGCTGGACTCTTTCCAAACTGTCCACATTCTTCTTGAAGTGCGAAACCCAAACCTTGATATGGTACTCCAGGTAAGGCCTCACCAGTGCTGAACAGAGTGGAAGAATTACTTCTCTTGATTTGCAAGTGGCATGCCTATTAATACAGCCCAAGATGCAGTTGGCTTTTTTGAAACAAGAGTATACTGTTGATTCATATTCTGCTTATACTCTACTGTAATACCCGGATACTTCTCTGCAGTACTACAGAATAAACAGTCATTCCCTAGTCTGTATTTATTCCATCCCAAGGACAGGACTTCACTCTTGTCCTCATTGAATCTCATTTGATTGATTGCAGGCCATTTATCCAGTCTATCCAGGTCACTCTGGATCCTAGCCCTCCCCTCCACAGTATCAGCAACTCCATCCAACTTGATGTCATTTGCAAATTTGCTAATCATACCCTCAGTCCCATCACACAAATCATTAACAAAAGTTATCACAGCAGTAAATACCAACAGTTTATGTAGGCTTTATGGGTGCATCTACATGTGCATATTAATGTGCAGCAATAAACTCTGGTGCATATTATGCCAGAGTTTATTGCTCCTGGGTGCTTTTTTTTACATGTGAACCCAGGACTGCAACATGTTGCGGCCAGCCTGCCAGCCTGGAGCTGTTCCAACTTGGCTCAATGTGCTGTGGAGGGGCTGGCTAGGGTATGAGGGTGCTTCAGTGTGGGGGCTAGCTGGCAGGCAGCCCCCACACTGAAGCATGTTCATGCCCCATATTGCTAGGTCAGCAGCTACATGTGCATTGCTGAGCATGAAAAAACTCCATGGCAGGATATTACTTGTATTTACAAGTACTAACCTGCTGCAGAGTTTATTAGTTTTGGGTGCTCTCAAAGGGCCACACGTGCTAATGATGAGGCATTTACTATGGAGCTAATTGGGAAATTCCACAGTAAATGTCTCGTAGATGTGCCCTATGTGATGCATTATAATATGGGTAAAATTTATGTGAATGTTCAAAATACAAAGTCTTTGTACAAAAATACAAAGACTCTGCTAGTGTAACCTGGTGCTCAGTCTAGGTTGTACTCTACCACATGATGGGTCTACTATATAGAATATAATACATTTATCAGCTAACATAAGAACCTCTTTTCCTCAGGCAATAGAGCATTATGTTCCAAAATGGGTGATGCTTGTTCTTTTGCTATTGATATCTATAGCTCAATAAAAAGTGGAATATCACTTGCATGGTAAATTCTAAGATTTCAAAATTTTGGAATATTTGTATACAATTAAATATTGTCTTTTAAGCTCATTATGTTTTTTTTTTCCTTTTCTTGTATAGAAATGTAATATACTGAAGTTAAAACACTTGTTATTATTAAAATGCAACATGTTGGCTATTTTGTGTATAAGTTGTCTAACTGGACCTATTTTACTACAAAACTTCCATCCAAAAAATATTTCCAAGTGCAAGTGATCATCTGTTATGGCAGCTGTTACAAATAGTTATTTACATGGGCTTTACCAAGTACTTAGGACAAGCTCTCTCACATTTTTCTGGCCAGAATGAGCTGAGTAGCGACTGATTTATAGGGTGTATGACTCATCTATTACTAGATGCGTCTACATGAGAGGTTTACTGGACAGCTGCCTAATTAGCTCTGCCATACTGTCTCAGTGTCTATGCATGTGGCCCTGTTAGGCTGCAGGAAACTAATTAACTCCACTGCAGGTTAGTAGTTGTAAATACAAGTACTATCCTGCAGCAGCGTTCATTAGCATGCAGCATCACATGTGCAGATGCTGACAGGGCTGATTGGGGTGCAAGAGTGCTTCAGTGTGGGGGTTGTCTACTGGCTAGCCCCACACTGTAGCACCTTTGTGCCCATGGGTGACTGGTGCCTCCCAAGTCTGGGGGGCACCAAATCACTGATGGGGGGGGGGTCCCCAACCACTGATCACCAACTGGGGGGGGAGGGAGAGGGAGGCAGAAGCCGATTGCTAAGACAGTGGAAAAAACAGAATTGCACTTCCATCGGCACTTCCAGTTTTGTGGCTGGACTTCCAGAGGGTGCACAGCTGATCTCAGGGGGTGCACATGCACCCACATGCACCTCCTATGTGTTGCCAATGCTTGTGCCCCAACCAGCTCCTCTGCAGCATGTTGAGTTGGGTCATAACAGCCCCAGGATAGGAGGCTAACCCCTGCCCCCCCCCCCCCCCCCCCACCTGCTAGCCAGGGCTACTCTGACCTGGCTCAATGTGCTGCAGTCCCAGGTACATGTTTAAACACAGCACCAAGGAGCAATACATTTTGGTACAATATGCACTGAAGTTTATTGCTCCATGCTAGTAGCACCTGTAGATGTACCTACTGTCAGCAAATAGTCACTTTTTTAGATGCAAAAGTAAAGCCTTGTTTTCTTGGCAGTGAAAGGCAAATTCAATTATGGCCTACAAGGGTGTTTATTTTAGTTCCTTCATTGTGTCATGAGACTTCAGAAACAGAAAGTACTCTCTTAGGAAAGCTTTACTCACAACAATATATTACCTTAGTCCCTTTGCTACATATTACCTTAGACCCTT
The DNA here is from genome assembly GCF_000455745.1 of Alligator sinensis. Taxonomy (NCBI): domain Eukaryota; kingdom Metazoa; phylum Chordata; order Crocodylia; family Alligatoridae; genus Alligator; species Alligator sinensis. Next base: position 2,718,556 of record NW_005841982.1, read on the forward strand.
TTCAAAAGGTATAAAATCTGGATCCAGTTAAACTACAGTATAGATTGCAATAAGTGAACTCTCTTCAAGTTTTCTGATCAAGGAAAGTGTATATCTGTGGAAGAAATTGTTTTATTTTAAATCAATATCATGTCACTATTTTTCTCTTGTATATTTATCAAGAAAACCTACTACACTTTTTAATGGTAATATTGAATGGGATATTTATATTTGTTAGTGTAGGCAAAGATTTCTTAGGGTACAATCTTTTAAATTCAAAAGATTGTATTGTAAAGAGCTGGACAACCTTTCAAACTCAAGATACTGTTCTTCAGGGCTGACTAGGACAAATCAAGCATAGCACAGAAAAGAAAACTGTTGGAGGAGGGGGTGAAAGATATTGCTTTCAAACTGCATTCTCCAGCTTGTCTAACTCTACTCTAACTATACAGCTGGTCAAAAAAGGGATAGCACTCTAAAAAATTCTTCCCTCTCTCACAGTTTCTGAACCACCACTGCTACAACATCATTCTGAAGCCATGTCTACACATTGAACTTGCTATATTTACTTGATTAGAAGATGAGGGTTTTTATCCCCTCTCACTCCATTTGAGCACAAGGCAGTAGGGCTGAAGCTGGAGCCAGAGCTGAAGCCAGAGCCACAGCTACCACCTGCTCCCCACCTCAGCCTCAGCATGCCCTACCACTCCTCTCCCACAGACTTCAGTGTTCTCCTCTCTGCTGCTGAAGTGTGTCAGGATCACCCTACCCAAAGTTGCAACTGATAGAGGTTAGCACAGAATCTTATATTTTAAATTCCTCCCAATATTTGACCAGCAGGATCTAGTGTAGGCATGACTTGAGAGAGCTACAAATACTGTTTTAAATGGTTCTAAGTGGGTCTTCCAATTCCAGTACAGTACATTGGCATTCACAGTGAGTAAACTTGCAAATTGGCAGATATGTGGCAGTCAGTAAACTGCCAGTAAGTTATATTTGTGGTTTTGTAGTTTCTTTCTTTCCCCTCAGCTTTTGCTTATTAGATGAACAGTGAGAAACTAATTGTAAGAAGAAGAAACTTACTATGGTTTGTTACAAAGGCAAGCTTAGCCAAGGTTTGTGAATCTGATACATGGCTTTGAGGCAACATTTGGAGAAACTGTGATTTTGATTTAATGTTGGGATTTTATGACTCAAAAACCCAGTAACATTTACCTAGGGTATATGCAAAAATAAATGATGCCTAAGATAAACACTGAGAATCTGGACCTGACTAAACTTTGCCATACCTTCAGCACTGAGCTCTTACGAAATTAAGATTTGCTGTATGATTTCCCTTCTTTTATGTTCTCCTGTTTCTTTAATACATTCTTCATTAGCAGGCTTTATTAATATTAAAGAGTATTTAAAAAATGTATAGATACTGTATCTTCAAAATTATGATAAAGACATTTTACATACACATAGGGCCTTATTCTGCGAGCATCTAAACATGTGAATTAATAACCAATAGAGCTTTTCATATGAGAAGACTTGTGGTTAAATGTTCGTAGGACTGTGTCATAATTATTGAATATAGGAATGACTACATGAATTTATTCCTTGATATGAGAACCGATTCTCATCTATGCTTCCTTTTCACTGTCATAATCAAGTACAGGTAAATTAGTAATAATCATATATCTGATTCTATAGAAAGATATCTAAATACTAATTTCATGCCTCTAATTTTATTTTGGAGAAAATAAAATTTATAGAAAGAGTTTATTGTTCCAGACTATATTATAAAAACTCAGACCTAATATCTGGCCAATCACTTTCTTTTTTTCTTCTGCTGCTGCCTTTCTATTGCATTCCAGATTTTGATTGCTTTAATGGAAGTTCCACATGTTGAACAGCTGTTAGCTGTTAGGTTGCAAAACAGAGGTACAAACAATGGGATCTGAGCTTACTAGCTTAATTTCAACTATTTAATTTTTATTCACCGGAATAATGCTATAAATATGCTTCAGTTATTGGATTGAGGTATACGTTTGCAAAATAATAATACGAAGTATTTTAAAGCTAAAGTATTTCAGCATATTAACACATTAAATACTCATAGATTTTAAGGTCAGAAGAGACCTAGATAATGATTAAATTTGTCCTGCATTAAACAAGATACATTATTTCATCCAACAATTACTTTATAAAGTTCATAACTTCTGGCTCAGAGAGAGCTTACATTTTAGAAAAAAAAATCCAATCTTGTTCAAAAGACATCCTGGGATGCAAAATCTGCCACATTCCTTGATAAATTGTTCTAATGGTTTATTACTCATGCAAGTTAAAATATGCAACCTTAGGGTGTGTGTAGATGAAACGGGGGCCCTAAATTGAAGTGGTGGGTTTTAAAAAACACTGCTTCAATTTAGGGCCAATTAAACCCCCATGTTGTGTACCCCCTCCCCTGACTTACCTGCCTCTCCAGCAGGGAAGGGAGGGCGAGCTGCTGGCAGGTGGAGCAGTCCCTGGGCTGTGGGGTGGGGGTTGGTGTTTCCCTCCATGGCAGCAGCAGCCCCCTCCCCCTGGTGGCACCCACCTGTAGGCACCCGGCTTGGGCATACTACACCATCGAATTTCCTGCAGTGGCTGGAATTAATGAAAATATACCACTGAGGCATGCAAACACCAGCACCATTAAATCAGTGCAAAAGCATTTAGCCAACTTTAAAGTGTCATGTACACACACCCCTTTTTGGTCTACATATGGCCTTAGTTTGAGTTTGAAAATAGGTTGCTTCAACTATTAGCTGTTGGATTTTGTTATATCTTCATTGGCTATAAAGTACAATATTTTACTTTCAGAAAGTAATACCCTTCTACATAATTATTGGATGTAACTAATCCTTTCCCCAGATGGTTCAGCATTGCATTATAAAGAGTAGCTAAAGATTAAATTCCATGAATGACAATTCCATAGTTTCTGTACTACAGACTCAAAATGTACAGTTATGCTGTGTTACTTCTCTCTGAGAACAGCTGTTTGTAACCAATTCAATTTCTATTGAGAGTGAAAGATTACAAAAACATCTGGCTATCATATTATTAGAGATTCAGTTTTAAAATTGGACCAATTAAAGTAATTATCTAATTGATTTTTTTAATGTTGACAAAAGCAGCAGTGGTTTGAAAGATTAGTTTTCTTCAAAATCCCTGCATCATTCTAAAATTATTCTTCAAGGGGGGGGGAATATAATTTTATAATAATAAAAAAAAACCCTAGTTGAGTCCTTTTTGTCATTTTTGTAGAAGCTATGGGACAGATCCTAACATGATTTCAGATGCTGAAGCACATTTTTTTCCACCCAATTCAAGTACTTTAAAATCCATTAATAGATCTACTTTTGCAACACACTATCATATGACCCTTAATATTGCCCACAAAAAAGCAACAAGGAGGAGGTGGACCCACCCAATTTTTTCTAGTAACAATTTTTAGTGACTTAAGTAGGATGGAATATGATTGTACTTAGCTTATTAAGTCTATAGAGATTGGTTGTATGTCCCTTCTTAATTTAGATCTATCCCTTAGAGATGGTTAGAACAGGTCCTAGGCCTCTCACAGTCATTTGGTCCCCTTTCACGTCCACCTTCAATATATCTCTGTTCTGGAGGCTTTGAGAGGAAGCAATATTGCTTCCTCTCAAAGCCTCCAGAACAGTGGTATATTTTCATTAATTCCAGCCCCTGGGAACTCCTGGTTGCTAAACTTTGACTGTGCCCTGTCTAGTGGAGTTTGAATGGAATATGGTCAGAACATAGAGCTCTGCCAGATATGTGCCATGAGTTTTACTCTTTTCATTTAATTAATTTCTGCTGGCAGCAGAATTTGGCCCACTTTACATAGATATTATTACCTGATACTGAAATGTATTCTTAAAATTCCCTAATCATGCAATCATCTTCATAGTTTATTTTAATCTCAGAGTCTGATGTGCCTAAACAAGATAAACTCTTAAAAGCTAACTTATCCTGTTTAGAGAGAGGTAGTTAGCCATGTTAGTCTGAAGTCAGACATAGGGCAGGATATACTTGTACATGATAGACAAACTAAAGGAGATATGTATAGCATGAGCTTTTGTGAGCCTGAGTTTTCTTCATCAGATGCTGTGAGCATGGCTCATGAAAGCTCATCCTATACATCTATCTTTTAGTTCCTCTATCAGGTGCAAATCTACCCTGCCTTATGCCTTATTTTGTTATGTTAGCCTTTTCAGTACAGCTGTACTGCCTCCTTTTCCCTTGGTAAACAACAGGAGATTTATTATTTACCAAAGGTCTCTCAAGATGTATGGAGCTCGTTTTCTTTCCAGTCCTAGCAATTTCTGTTTTAGCTAGGAAGTGAGCCTTATCTCAAAAGTCATCTTTTTACATGTATTTGGTAATATCTCAGACACCTCTGGATGAATGAGTTGAGGGAGGTAGAGGGTGAAATGAGTGTTTTCTCTACAGTTCCAAAGCTTGCACAAATAAGCCAGGTTGTTCCTTTGAGTACTAGACAGTGGGCCCAGCCAATGTGCCTGAAGCACTCCACTGAAGCTCCTAGAGTAAAAGCAGATGGGTTGGGGACCTAGCCAAGCCCTCACTCCTGTACACCTGCTCCCATTTGGCAGCCTACAAGCTGTTTGTTTTGCTTCCATCAAAGGAAGATTCTCACCAGCTGTCCCTGAAGCAATCTAGGGTCTCAACATATTGGTTATTGACTTCCCTTGACTAACCAGACCCTTGTGGCTATATTTATGTTTTCTGGAATAAGAAGTAGGAGAGAATTTGGATATTTGTGAAGCTGAGTCTTAATTTCTCTTCAGGTTTCCCCTCAGACAATGATTGGAAGAGAGGGTGCATGGGCTTTCAGCTGAGTAGTAGGCTCTTTGTGAGCCCTGAATGCTCCTCTTCAACCACAGTATTGCTGATAAGTGCTAAAATGAGGTAATTTGGGGGTTATTCTGAATTCTGTTAAAATTTCTTTCTTTTAATGTCTTACAGTAATCACTGCTGGTTGGATGGAGAATGAGTAAAAAGGATAGGAAAAAAAGTGTGTGTGTGAACGTTGCCATTGATGGGCTGTTGCATAGAGTATTTTGTGAATGTCCATTTGCTTTGTGCAGAGGCAGAAAATGAACTCTTGTTGGGGCTACATTATCTTCAATGATAGAGAAAGGATCACCTTGATATGGCTTAGATGAGCAGGATTTTGTGAGTTAATCTGAAGTGAAGCAGAAATGCTATTACAATTGGATTAATGCAGTAGTGGCTATTCACACTGTTAGGGTAAAATTATTCATAAGTAAACCAAATTTACTACTTCAAAAGACTTTTCTTTGAATTATTAAAAGATGGTCTTCTCCAAAGACCCAGGTTCCTAGGCCTGAGCAGCAAATGAGTAGGAGCTACGACAATGCCACTAAAGTGTTAGCACTATTGCTAGAGTCAGAGTTAGAATTTTATCAGGTATTAGTACATTCCACCTAAGCAAACAGACAAAAAGCAAGTTCCCAAGAAAGTATTAAAAACAGTGGAAGATACATGTCTCACCAAAAATAAAGATAGATAGTTAGCAGTATTAGATAGGAGATACATTCTAGGGCTTTGCGAAACTTCAGCAGCCTTTTCATTTCGGAGGTGTTTTGAACCATTTAGGCACCTGAAATACTGAATCCAAAACAAAATGGAAGGCTCTGAAATATCTCTGAAATGAAACGACACCACCTGAAATGTTTTGAAAAATTTCAGAAAATTTCGGAGTTTCAGAGCTGGGCTTGCAGGGAAACAGAAACTAAGAAGAGGAAGGGGGAAGAGCTGGGGAAAGACTGCTCTGATACTGACATCTGTAGCTGGCCAGCGAGTGTGATTTGTCCCTGAGGTCCCTTCCAATCCCAGTGCTCTGGGGGAGGGATGGCAGCCTGCTGTCATTCTGCATGCAGATCTGGGGGCTCACACCCCTGGGGAGGAGTCTGGCACAGATCCACAGTCCTCCCAGGGGTCACGGGCCCCTGGATCTCTTTGCGGGATGACAGCATGCTGCCACTGCCAGCAAGTGATATGAGTTTTGCTTTCAACAGTTTGAGGTGCCATTTCACAGAAAACCCTGGACCTATCTCCTTGAAACTTGGCAGATTTCATGCCCTCAGGAGGGACTACCATTTCTGCAATTTTCATCCAATTCAGGCACGATATGACAAAGTTATAGTTTCATAATTGTTAGAGTAGGAAGGGATCTGAGCAGATCATTAAGTCTAACCGTCTGCCATGGGCAGGAATGAATGCTGGGATCAAGTGACCCCAGCTAGGTGATTATTTAGCCTCCTTTTGAAGACCCCCAAGGTAGGAGAAAGCACTACTTCCCTTGGAAGTTGGTTCCAGATCCTAGCCACCCTAGCTGTAAAGTAGTGCCTCCTGATGTCTAGCTGGAATCTACTTTCAATCAACTTGTGGCCATTATTCCTTGTTACTCTGGGTAATGCTCATGGGAAGAGGGACTCTCCCATTCCCTGCTGGTGCCCACTGTTAAGTTTATAGACAGCCACCAGATCCCCTCTCAGCCTTCTCTTGTGGAGGCTGAATGGGTTCAGGTTCTGTAGCCTCTCCTCGTAGGGCCTGCCCTGCTGCCCCCTGACCGAGAGTAGCCCTCCTCTGGACCCTCTCGCTGCTGGCCACATCCCTCCTCAAGTGCGGTGCTCAGAACTGGACACAGTACTCTGACTGTGGCCTGAACAGTGTTGCATAGAGGGGGAAGATCACCTCCTTGGACCTGCTTATGATGCATCTGTGGATGCGTGACAAAGTGCGGTTAGCCTTCCTGACCGCGTCCTCACATTGGCGGCCCATGTTCATCTTGGAATCAAAAATGACTCCAAGATCCCTTTCTGCCTCTGTGCTGACAAGAAGGGAATTCCCCAGCCTATAGGTATGCTGCTGGTTCTTTCTCCCTAGGTGCAGTATCCTGGACTTGTCAGTATATGAATCCCATCCTATTCTCATCCGCCCATCCCTGTACCGCCCACCCTTGTAACCTGTCCAGATCTAGTTGTAGCCTGTCCCTCCCTTCTAGCATGCTCACTTCTCCCCGCATCTTAGTGTCATTTGCAAATTTGAGTGCTTTTCACCCCCTCGTCCAAGTTGCTGAGTACGGGTCCAAAGACTGAGCCCTGGGGGATCCCACTGCCCACATCCCTCCAAGTCGAAAATGACCTGTCTACCACCACTCTCTGGGTGCGGCCTTCTAGCCAATTTGTGACCCATCTGACTGTGTAGGCATGAATGCCACAGTCACCTAGTTGTTTAATGAGAATGGGGTGAGAGACAGTGCGAAAGGCCTTCCTAAAGTCCAGAAAGACTACGTCCACCGAGACACCTGCATCCAAGGATTTTGTGACCTGGTTGTAAAAAGCAACCAGGTTGGTCTGACAGGACCTGACCCTAATGAACCCATGTTGGTTGCCCTTGAGCATAATCTCCCCTGCTGGTCCCTCCCAGATGTGTTCCTGGATAATTTTCTCAAAGAGCTCCCCCAGGACAGAGGTAAGACTAACAGGCCTATAGTTTCCTGGGTCCTCCTTCCTCCCTTTTTTGAAAATGGGGACCACATTGGCCTTTTTCCAGTCCTTTGGCACCTGGCCAGAGCACCACAAGTGCTTGTAAAGCCATGCTATGGGCCCCACAGTGACCCCTGCCAATTCCCTCAGTACCCTGGGGTGGAAAGCATCTGGACCTGCTGATTTGAACATGTCCATCTCCACCAGAAGTTCCCTAACTAGGTCCTCCCTGATCCTAGGCCTGGCGGTGCCTCTCCTGAGTCTGTCCGGAATCCCAGTGGGGGAGATGTCCCGGGCCCACGTTACCCGGTGCCTTCTTTTTATTCTCTATGTATTTAAAAAAAGATTTTTTGTTATCTTTGATCCTGGTCGCTAGTCATAGTTCCATCTCCGCCTTAGCCTTCCTAACAGCCCCCCTACAGTCTTGAGCAATGGAGGTATAATCCTCCTTGGTGATAGCCCCTCTCTTCCACCAGATGTATACCTCCTTTTTTGCTTTCAGACATTCCTGAATGCCTTTGGTGAGCCATGAGGGATTTTGAGCACTCTTACCCTCTTTGATTTGTGTTAGGACTGTCACCCTTTGGTGTTGGAGGATTGTCTCCTTAAGGAATGACCACTTGTCTTGAACTCTCAACTCCCCTACCCTCTAGGACCTCAGTGCCTCTCCTACTAATCTCCTTAACTCATTGAAATTGGCCCTCCTGAAGTCAAGGGCTACTGCCTTGCTGCAGGTCTTTGACACCCTGTGCTGGATAGTGAATTCCAGTAGGCAATGATCGCTATCACCCAGGCAGTTGAGACCCCGGTAGTCCCCTCACCGGGTTGTCCCCTGTGGCCAGGACCAGGTCCAGCAAGGCATTTCCCCTGGTGGGACTGTGCACCTCCTGGGTTAGTTGGAGGTCCTGTATCTCAGCTAGGAGTTTACATGAGCAGTCAGATCTGGCTGACTGCTCTTCCCAGATGTCCGGGTAGTTTAGGTCACCTATGATGACCACATTCCTTGACTTAACTGCCTCTATGAGCTGACCTGAGAATTCCTGGTCCAGCTCTTCCCCCTGGTTGGGTGGTCTGTAGTAGACATCCACCATTAAGTCCCTTTCCCTGTGACCCCCTTGTATCTTACCCAGAGCACTTCAGTCTGCCACTCCTCTGACCCCATCCTGTTTGTTGAGGATGTGTATTGCTCTTTGACATACAGTGCCACACCCCCGCCTTTCCTCCCAGTTCTATCCTACCTGTACAGTCTGTAGGCCCTAATGTTTACCACCCAATCATGGATTGAATCCCACCAGGTTTCAGTGAGCTCTATTATGTCTGGGTATGTGCTAGCTAGCAGGAGGGCAAGTTCCTCCTGCTTGTTCTCCATACTATGAGCATTAGTGTAGAGGCATTTAAGGCCTCCTATGGGTGCTTGCACCACCTCCTTGATCCTAGGATTATCCGGACCCCTGTCACTTACCTGGGCACTTCTTGTGCTCATCACCTGTCTTGGTTGGGAAGTGTCCTCGTGTCCCCCTGTGGCCCCATCCACCAGCGAAGCTAGCTATAGGCATTTAAGTGATTACCCATTATAACCTATGGCCGAATCACTGAAACAGTGTTGAAACTCTGAAACAGATTCGGCCAAATTGAAATGGAGCAGTGATCCAAAACACCAAAATGAATCACTGTCCCTCCGAAATGGCCAAATCTGAAACTGAATTGAAACATAGTCATGTCACACAGCCCTATACTAATAGAAGACAGAAGTAGTAGTTTGGCACCACATGTCACAACGTGCAGTAGCACTAAGGTCATATTTAGTAGGATTACAAGGCTGAAATTACTAGTGCTTCCAATATCTCATAAGAACAGTTGAGGGATAATTGTCATCCATAAAACACAAATGAAATACAAAACTTTGGCTTTATTATCTTTGCCAAATCTATATTGTTAAGTATATGAAGATGTTCTGTAGTAATTTAAGAAAGTTAAAATACAAGCTAATTGTTGAAATAGAATGTAATCTATAAAAAAGTAGTAGAATTGTTGTTATGTTTTTTCCAGAAAAGGACATTTCAGTATTTATTTGAAAGACTCTATGGGCCTTTTTACATGTAATTTTAAGCAGCTCCTGAATCTTAACTAGGGCTGTGCAAAGCTTTGGTTGATGATTTGATTCAGAGGAAATTCAGCCTGATTTAGTGGCCAAGTCTCCCGATTCATTTCAGATTAGGAGATCAATAAAAAGGTCTGAATCAATTCAAAGCTCTCTGAATCAATTAGAAAAAGATTCAGAGAGCTTTGGAGATTCAAGCAGTCCACCCTCGCTGCTGCAAGGAGCTGGACCTGGGTTCCCTGCTGGTAAGAGAGAGAGGAAGGGACCATGGGGGGGGACCCCCACCAGATCCATCCCCTGCCTGCTCCCCCAGCCCACCTGAGCACCACCCCAACCCCCGCCTGCTCTCCCAGCCCCCCCACCCCCATAGCTGCCCCACCTGGCCTCAG
>NW_005841982.1:2728847-2730491 GCF_000455745.1 Alligator sinensis
GACAGTGGGTGGGGGATGGGGCCTGTTTGATTTGGAGATTTGGGCAATTCGGTGTCAGCTGAATCTATGAATCCGATTCACCTGAATTGATTCGGGACAGTGATTCAAATCACTGAATTGAATCACTGTCCCCCGACTTGGCCGAATCCAAATCCAAAGCTAATACTAGCCTCTTCACACAGGCCTACTCTTAACCCATCCCTGGATTGTCTGCACATTAACACCTGAAACTAGTTTTAAGTACTTGTTGTGTGGTTTAAAGTTGCACTAAGGTGGCTCATGTTAAACTAATGCACTCTAGGCTGCACTTCAGTATAAACACCTGTCCCACCCTCCATCCTCTCTGGCCTGGATTGGGCCCACTGCCCCCCTGCCCTCCCCAGTACCATAGAACCCCACTCATTGCCCCCCTCCCCAACACCACTTACATATGGTGGCCAGCACTGTCTGTCCTGGGGAAGCGAGCAGGGAAGGATTAGCTTACCTTCTCAGCCATTGCTGCCACCTCTGTTGCTACTTTCTGGGCTGGGCTTAGCCATGAAAAGAGCAGCAGCCTGGCAGTCATGGACCAGGATGTCAAATTAAGCATTACCTGCCTGCTTCCTTGGGATAGACAGCACAGGCAGCCACAGTAAGCAGAGAAGAAACTGTGAGGGGCAGGGGGAAAGCCCAGCATATGGGGAGAGGGAGGGGTTCTCACCTTTCAGTCCTTCAGGCCTCAGCTGGACTGAACATGTGAATGTTCCAAACTTGAATTATCACTATGAACAATCAACTTTTATGTGGTTCACAGTGTAACATGTAACAATGCCCTAAGTAGGGAAACTGTTGACTTCTATAAACCTATATCTGTCTCCAGCCATGATGTAAGCCTTATATTTGCTAGATTGAGACCTGGGAGATCAAAACAATACTAAATTTTTAAAAGCCCACTAAAGAGAAAGAGGGGAGGGTGTATAGATTGCTAGGGGCTGTCCAGGGAATTGTCAGTATCTTTGGCACAGCTAGCAGGTCGATTTAGGTTTTGAGCCATACCCAGGCATACTGCCATGAAATATGCCCTATTCAGTCACTACCACTCTATGTACACTTAGAAATGAGGCAGTGTAGCCACTGTAGAGTGTTGTTTAGCATGTGACTTGCACCATACTTCCATAATCTGTTTCATGTGTACTTATAAGCAGGGATCCAGGTTTTCCATTTCCTATGGAAAAACAGGAAAAAAACAGATTTTCCCCTTTTAACAGAGAAAAAAGCAGATTTTTCATTTTAACGGAGATACCTGCAGATTTTCCACTTTTGAAAAGAGTTCTTTCCAGGCTGGCAGAGTTCTAGCCTGCAGGAGCTTCTTGAAAAAATAGTGGCAAACCCTGATCTCTGTCCCAAGAGAGAGGGGGAAGGGGCAGGGTCTGAGTCTGTCAGCCAGGGCTTGGCTCAGGTTTACTTTCCCTCCTAGAGCTTGTGAGGTAAGTGGGGCTTGGGGGCAGCAGGCTGGGGATGGAGGGCCCCTGTGGGGGGGGGGGTGCAGATGATAGCCAGGGCTGGGAGGGAAAGGGGATTGGGGCTGTGGGAAAAGCCAGCAGGGTGGGTGGGGGCAGGGCAGGGGTGTGTAGATGGGGGCTGAGGGAGTGGGAAGATGTTCCT
>NW_005841982.1:2730501-2740420 GCF_000455745.1 Alligator sinensis
GCCACACCCACCCCCAACCAAAGAAAGTACCTGCCTATATTTTTAAAGAAAGTTCAAATAGTGTTATAGTTAGTTTAATTTTTAATGAATAAATAAAAGTAAATAATTTTGCATAATGTTGAGTTTTTCTGCACATAATTCTGTGGGATGTACAGAGTGGTCTCAGCAAGAACTCTGATTTTCTATGATGAAAAACCCCAGCCACACCCACCCCCAACCAAAGAAAGTACCTGCCTATATTTTTAAAGAAAGTTCAAATAGTGTTATAGTTAGTTTAATTTTTAATGAATAAATAAAAGTAAATAATTTTGCATAATGTTGAGTTTTTCTGCACATAATTCTGTGGGATGTACAGAGTGGTCTCAGCAAGAACTCTGATTTTCTATGATGAAAAACCCCAAATCAAATGCCAAAAATATTAGGGCTGTGTGAAGCTTTGGGTGCTGATTTGATTCGGAGGAGATTTGGCCCAATTCGGCAGCTGAATCTCCAAATCTGAATCGAATCAGGAGACCAATTAAAAAGTTCAAATCAATCTGAAGCTCTCAAAATTGGTTTGAAAAAGATTTGTAGAGCTTCAGAAATTCAGGCAGCCCTTGCTTGCTGCCACAGGGAGCTGGACCCAAACTCCCTGATGGTAAGTAGGGGACAGGGGGAGACCCCTGCCAAGACCCATCCCCTAACTGCTCCTGCAGTCTCCCTGAGTGCCCTCCAACCCCTGACCGCTCTCTCAGCCTCCCCCATGGCTGCCCCACCTGGCCCCAGCTCCTGGCTCTTTAAATAAAAGCCCCTATTCACCGGCTGCTGCCAGGCCGGGGGGGGGGTGATCCCCACTGACCCCCACTGTCCTGTGATGCATGGGGAGCTCTGCCACAAGCTCCCCAGCCCCCACCCACTCTCCCAGCCCACCCCATGACTGCCAGGCCCATCCCCAGGTCCCAGTTCTTTAAAAAAAAAAAAAAAACCCAACAAAAAACAAATAAAAGCCCCACACTCACCAGTTACTGCAGTAGCTTCTGGGAGCTCATGGCAGTGCCCCCCCTGCAGCATGGGGCAGTGGGGGGCAGCAGGGATCACCCCCCCCCACACACACCTGGCAGCAGCTGGTGAGTTGGAGCTTTTTTTTCCTCCAAAGAATTCGGAGGCTGGGGCCAGGCGGGGCAGCCATTTACGGGGCTGGGAGAGTGGGTGGGGGATGTGTCCTGTCCGATTCGGAGATTCGGCTAATTCAGTGGTGGCCAAATCTCTGAATCAGATTCGGCCAAATCAATTTAGGACCATGATTCGAATCACCAAATTGAATTACTGTTCCCCCAAATTGGCCAAATCCAAATTGGAAGTGAATACTACACTCTGTGCACAGGCCTAAAAAAAAAAAGGTATTTAGAATTGATTTTATTATAGGGATTAAAGCACTGGTAGGCTTCCAAACTGCTTTAAATCAGTAAATGTATCAGTAAAACATTGCATTCAACTGATACCTACGTATATAGTGGCCTTTCATTTTAATCATGGATTTTGAGGGGTTTTATCAGAGAATTTGTGATTTTGATTTATCAGAGAAAACCAGGACCCCTGCTTATTAGCTTGAGCTTAGTGCCACCATAAGGTGGCTGTATTGTATTGTTTGTGGGATTTGGTGCATATGAACAAGTACACAAGGAATGATTCAGAGTGACATTCTTGGGCAATGAAGCAGTCAAGATGTACCCAGACAGATGCCCTGCAGAGGAAGGTAAAAAACCTTGGATATTCATGTTACCCATGTGGAAGATGATTAGACACAGTCCATTTATAGTCTTTTTTTAAGATCTGTGATCTCTTCTCAGCTGAGAACAGGAATATCGTTTGATTCCATTCCCAAGAGGGTGACTTTCAGAGGGTTCCATTCCCAGAAGGGTATCCATTGTGGACATGCTACTTTATCCACTATTTCATAGTGGCTGGGTATTCCTATAAATCTCCTTATTCACAGCTATCCTCATTAGTCATTACAGCAAGGAGTGGAAGTGACTCATTACTTCTGGTCAGCCACAACAAAAATAAGAGCAGTAAACACTTTAACATCTGACACCATGTTCTCAGGAAGCTATTTTCTATGCATAACAGCAACTTTATTGTGGCTTATAACCGATAATAAATATTCTTAAATTTCAGCTAGTGATGCTCTTTACAGCTAAGTACAAGTGTTCAAAAAGCCTGAGGTGGAAGTGACCTATGTTTCACACTTTAAGAGCCCTAAGTTAGCTTGGGAATGAACAGCCCTTCAGTGTGGGGTAGGGGTAGGGACTACACGCTTCCAGTACTGGCTGAGGCTAGTAGGTTGGGTTCACTCCTGTGTACCTCCTTTCAGGCTTCCAGGCTGGGCCACCCCTGATTAGCTGCCAAGTCTGGCCAAGAACCCCACCCTATCCCCCAGTGTCATCCACAAGCATGAAAGCCATGCTTGGCCATGCCTGGCTTCTGTCCTGTGCAAGCTGATGCAGCTCCAGGGAGCAGGACCAGGACCAGAGCCAAGCATCTCTTCCCCAACATCCTCTGGCAGAATCAGTCACAGGCATCGTAGCCCTGCTTGGCCATGCCCAGCTCCAGCCCTGTAGGAGCTGGTGCAGCTCCAGGGAGCAGGAGTAGAGCTGGGAAGTCCTATCCCCTGCTCTGCCCCAGCAGGAAGCACCCACAGCCCTGCACCATGTGGCGGAGAAAGGGGAGCTCAGCAGAAAGAAGGATCAGACCCCTCAGAACTGCAGCAAACTGCAGGTGGAGGCAGCAAGCATCCAGTGTGATTGCAGGAATTGCTGGGCACCTGCTGTTCCCCAGAGATGCTTAGCCTCTGGAGTTCTGAAAGGCTTGATCTTTCCTTCTGCAGAGCACCTCTGCTGCCTAGGGACATTGTATAAGGATAGAAAAATACTGAGCTACAAATGCTCTCTTCCCCTCACCCCATCTGTGGCTGACAGCTCAGAGCACCTGAGCATGAGCCAAGTTCTGTTGCACCTCCATATGGGGCAGGTGGTGGGGGGGCAGGGCACAGCTGCAAAGACAGTGGGGATGCCAGTGAACAGTGACCTAACCTGAGTTGGGAGGGGATTTTGCACATTATAGGTTGGTCTAATTTAAATTGTTTAAGTCTAATACTACATCCATCTAGGTCAGGGGTGGGCAATTATTTTGGGTTGAGGGCTGCTTAATGAGTTTTCATGAACTGTCAAGGGCCACAAGGGTAGCCCCACTCCTTGGTTGTCATTTTGGGATGAGAAGTCCTGCACCCTAGTCCTTAACCTTTGCCATTGGAAATCCTTCCCCTTGCCCCCAGAAGTACTCCTTTTTGAGAAGGGGGTTTGCCATCTTTGAATAAGGAAAAAAAACCCAATGATATACTAAAAATCAAACATTGACAATAACATATTTAAATTTTATTTAAAAAAATATTTTTGTCCTGATTTGTGTGTGTTTGCGTGGTATATATAAAGGTGATTGCATAATAGTGTAAAATGAGGTTTTACTTGTTCGGATGACAATAATTTGGATTTTGGGGAACACTGGATTTGCAGCTAAATACAAAGGCTTTTTCCTGTGTCTTAGCAGAGCTGCTCATCACAACGCAGAATGATGTATTAAAAATAACCTTGCATATGCTTAGGCAAGCATTTTTCTAAACAAAGTCGTAGTGTTAGAGCCCATTGTATAAGAAAAACAAGATGCAGCCCACCAGAGATAAAGCAGAAGCAAGACCTTGGAGATGGTACTGAAGTCAGCAAAAACCTAGAAAGAATCAGCAAGAAACCAAAATTGACTGGGACAAGATGGGGGTCAAAGTCTTACGTATGCACACTTAGTAGAGAAGCATGTAAATGAAGGAAATGCATAGGCAATACCATGCTAATGAGGCAAACATTAAACAGAGGCAGAGTTTGAGATGGGAGGAGAAATGGGTGGAACCAAAGGAGGGACAAGGGTGGAGTGAATATTAATGAGTATGAACCAAGGTGTATAAATGTGGAAAAAAATATTGTTCAGGGCAGCTCCCCGGTTTGTTGGTTTTTTGGGAGGTAGTCCAAAGATTTCTCCATTCTGAATAAAGCTGTTGCAACCAATGTGTGCTGGTGTTTGCTTCCTGCTTGCTCTGGCTAATGAGTTACAGGATCCATGGGCAATTGGACCATCATCTCCCTAGTCGTTGGGTGCCGCATGGAGTCGGGGTTTAACATTACTCTTGTATATTTGGGGAGGGGGTGTGGGGGGCATGAGTGGATATGGGATTTGTTGGGTGGTGGGAGGGTGGGTATGGGGTTTGTGGGTGTGTGTGTGGATGTGGACTGTAGGGGAGGGTGTAGGGATGTACGGGTGGGTATGAAGTTTGTGGGGGGATGTGGGGTGTGTGGAAGGGGAGGGTGGGTGGGGGGATGTGTGAAGGGGGATGTGGGGTGTATTCAGTGGGATGTGTGCATAGCAGTGAGTGGGGCTCCCCCCACAGGCTCATGGATGTGTGTGCAGGGGATGCATGTGGTTTGTGCGGGGTAGGGTGTGGGTTGGTGCGGTGTTTGTGAGGTGTGTGATTGTGTGTGTGGGAGGGTGTGGTTGTGAGGTTTACAGTGGAAAGTTTGTGGGAATGGTGGGATGTGAATTGGAGCCCTTGCATGTGCCCTGAACCAGTCAGCACCCACCCCTGCCCTACAACAACCCGGAGCCTGCACACCTTGTGGTGCCTCCCCACCACAGCCAACAGTTTGCAGCCCCACCCTGCCCTGTACCTGCTCTTCATCACCCACCTCTGGCACATCCTGCTGCCCCTTGGGCACACACCTGGGCTGGGGTGGTTCTGCAGCATGACTGCATTTCTAGGCAGCCCAGGTGGCAGGGGATCCTTTTGGCTGTCATCCCCAGTGGACCCAGGCCTGTGGAACTGCCCTGACCCTGTGTGCCCCACACCTGCTCTGGGCTCACTCACCCAGGCTCAGCAGCAGCAGTGTGGGACAGAAGCTGCTGCTCCGTGTGGTGGGAAAAGCATCCCCTTCTCCTTGGGTTTCCCTGGCTGGCCTGCATCTGTTCTGTGCTGCCACCATTGCCCTGGTGGGCAGCCTGAAGGTGGCAATGGTGGTGGAGACTCAGGGCAGCCTGGTTTGTGCTCCAGGTGGCTGCAGTGAGAACTGCCCGGTTGTGGCAAAGGGGAGGGGCCATAACATCTGTACCTAGCCTATATTAACCATCTTGGCTACACACACACATTTTTTTATATAGCGTTCCCATGAAAACTGTGTCCAGAAACAATTTTTGGTAAAGTGAAAGCTTTACATTTGGTTGGTTGGGTGCATATTTTACAAGCGTAAAATAATTTAAAATCAATTGTGGATATTTTTGAATGGTTTGGTTGTGGGATTTTGTGAAGTCTTTTTCAGTTTTATTTTTAAATAATTTTCCACTGTAAATGAGTCCAAATTCAAATCTTTTTCGGTCTTTTCTCTAGTTCTGCTTCACTAAATTTGTGGTGGTTTGAATCCAGTGAAACAGATTCTGCTATAGTTTTGTTTTTATTTGACTGCCAATACCTGTCAAACCAAATCGGTTATTCACTGATGCTAAATCTAAACATTTACTCAAACTTTTGGCACCTTGGACAAAGGGTGCTGTAATTAATAAAACTGATAAAACCATCAACAAATTTTTTTTTTCCATCAGGAAAACAAAATTCTGCTTTGTTCCAATATATTTTTTTACCTAAACCTACAAAATGTAAGTATACTTGTATGGTTAAAGCTATGTTGCCCATATTGTCCCTCTACAAATATATTGGATTGAAATCATCTTACTCTGTTTGCACTCATTCAAGATACATTTTTTCTCTCAAAAACATTAACTGCAAAATACATGAATGCTTGTGAATGTATTTGTTCTTTTTAGTATAATTTATTGCTGTATATTCAGCAAGTCTCTGTTGCCTCACTTTCACTATTTTGTTTTATTGGAAAATGCTTAACACATGTATGTGTGTATGTTATTTAGATTGTCAGGAAAAAAATGGGTGTTCTGAACCTGTTATCTAAGCAGACCTGCTCTTTAACATGTACATTGAAGGACTATACTGTCCTTTGCTTTTCAAGGTTTATCCACTTGAGTCTGTAGAGATTCATTTGACAGCTGGGTGAGAAATGGTTTCCCCATTCCACAAGTATTTTCAGGACTTTTATTTTTTCATTCAAAAATTGTACTCAATTACGTAAAACTTAAGATTTTCTCTAAGGCATCTTTATCTGTGTCATATTTGATATCTTTCCCTAGTTCTGGTCATTGTTTTAATCTTTGAAACATTAACCATGATGCTGTGTGTCTTTCCTATCCACAACTGATATTTGTATTATGCCTTTCAGTTCTTCTAGGGTAGTGGTAATCGAAACCAAGGCCCTCTGCATACCTAAACTTAGTACAATTTCTACCTCCAATTATCAGACTCCCTTCAAATCCTGCTAATGCTTTCCACATTCTGATTTCTGCATTGGTGTTAGAGAGGGCAGTTTTAATAGAAGCAAATAAATGCATAAGTGAAGTAAGACAGGCTAGGCTAGGGCCTGCCTATCCTATCCTGTGAAATCTGTGGCTGCAGGGGGCCCTGCAGCCAAGGGGCCCCCTACATTTGGCCATTTGCCACCCCCCTCCCACGTTGCCTCCGGCTTCACATCTAGCCGCTTGCCGCTTGCCCCCCTTCTTCACACCCCACTGCTGTTGCTGCTGCTGCCAGCTTCTTTGGCCACTTGTCACACCACCACCCCCGCCACCACCGGAAGCTTCTTTGCATCAGGGGACCTCAAAATGATTTCTTGCATGCAGGGGGCCCCCCAAAATTGTAGGCTGGCCCTGGGCTAGGCAAAGCTTGAACACTAAGGAAGAATTTCAATGTGGTATGGGACAAATAAGCAGATCACTAACCAAAGACACAGTTAAAC
The DNA here is from genome assembly GCF_000455745.1 of Alligator sinensis. NCBI lineage: Eukaryota > Metazoa > Chordata > Crocodylia > Alligatoridae > Alligator > Alligator sinensis. The sequence goes on from NW_005841982.1 coordinate 2,737,440, forward strand.
TCATTGACAGAGCAGATAACAACATAAAGCTGGAAAGTTGGTTGTTTAGGAAGAATTCAGAGACAAAATTACAATAATTTGAGATGATATGCTACAGAAAAATACTGAATGTTTCCTGGGTCCAAAAAAGATGCAATAAATGGGCTCTCAGTAAGACTGCATCAAACCTAAATTGATGCAATAAGTCAAAAAGAAGGAATTGAAGTATGATGGGCTCATTCTAAGAACAGAAGCAAACAGCCTGCAAAAGGATATAATAGAAAAGTGTGCGCCAAGGGAGGGAGAAAATGATTGATTAAGGAGATGCTACAGAGACATAGGACTGGACTGGGTTACATTTAAATCCAATGGTATGATGACAACAGACAGAACCAAGTGGAAAGCATTTCTCCATTGTGTTCCTAACTACCTAGATGAGGATGGCACTTGATTACTCCTAGCCCCCATTACAAAGTCAAACCAAAAATATTTTTAAAAATGGTTTAAAAAAATCAAACAGGGCAAGCCAAAATGTTTCTACAGTATTTGTATTTCTGCTACTTTATTTTTAAACATCTCCATGTAAACTAAGACTCCTTAATAAAATGTATTTCAAAGAATTAAGGCTGATTTATTTGAAAAAAATAAAAATGGGACATCTGAACAATTTCAAAATTCTTCAGACCCCCTTCCTTCCCTGCCTTTTTTTTCAAATCAGGTGGTTAGCTGAAAAAGAAAACACCTTTTAAGATGTTTTTGGTTGGACCATTCCATTTCCAATAGGCAGGGAGTCCCATCAGTAAATTCTTGTGGTCCTAATAAAGGAATGAGAAAGGAATAAAGCCTTAAACTTTGCAATGGTACATATCTCAAAAGCTTATCTCAGTAGTATAAATTGCAGCTCGCTTTGCATAGCTGAAGATTAAACTTTCTCTAGGTGACAGGTAAAAGACAGGTTTTACTAGTTTTTGCTCAGTAGTCTCTGAGCCACCACAACTATTTTAAACTTGTATTTATTAAAGGAAGTAGCTCTTCTAATGAGGCATCTAGTAACCATGGTGATAAATAAACTCATACTCTTGCTATGCCTTACAGAAATTAGATAAGCAAGCTAGTGGATCCTAGATGTTAGGTTTTTACACCCACTGTTGATGCACATTGACATGAAACAAGGATCCTTTGGGGCTCAGCTGTAAAGCTGGTATAACTCACAAAAGCTCCAAGAATTCCGGTACTGTTTGAGATATAAAGCCATGCTTTCCAGAAACCTATTTGACCTTCACAAGAGGTATTTTCTGTTGCTCAACTCAAGCAGAGATAAAAGGAGCATAAAAAGAGTCTATGAGGGCAGGAACAGGTGGCTAAATGCAATCTAAAATCTTTACTTCAGTTTAACTACCATTAAGTGCAATCATTCTTTGTTTAATACAGTATTACCAAAGGACTTTCCATTAGTATATCCACTGGCATTGTCATTTTTTTTTCCTAATCAGGACTGCAGGTGTTTTTCCTCTTGTTCAACTTCCACTTCTTTCATTATATCTATATCTCTCTGCAGCACAATATAGAGATTGTGAAGGGAACATGTTCTGCTCTTTGCTCAGCTGGAGCAGTAGAATCCAGCCTGAGTAAAGAAACTGTCTCTTGCAGAGGGGAGGAGAATGGGGGGGCAAAGCGCCTAGGATGCTGAAGGACCATGCTATGGCTTCTCACAGAAGGAAATGCATATAGATTTTCGCTCCCTTAGGAGAAACTGTCCCAGGAGCTATTTAACCCTGATTGTTCCCAGGTTATTTTTCTCATAGAGTGGTAACTTTTGGTCTAGTAGAAAAATCTTGAACATTTGTATTCCCATGGTTTCTACTAGGAGAGCAGAGACTCTTCCAGGAGAATCTGAATGTCTCTATGTAGCCATTACTTCAAGTTTGTATAAAATCTGTCATTTATACCAACTGCAAGACAGTGAGAATCATCCAGTCCAGTGCTTATGCACTGATATGGAATATAGGATATTTGGGTATCAGTGCTTGCTCTCAAAGCATTCATGTGTTTTACACACCATGGTACCACACTAATTACTGGGCTGTAGTTATCAATGGGGCACCAGGTGCTTCTTCTCCAGCATTATTTTTTTTTAATTTGGCCCTGTAGTGTTTTTGCTTTCTTACAAGGGCCTGAACTAATTATATGCTATGAAGTTTAAAGTTTTCTGATTTTCATTTCATCAAGAAAAGAACAAGCAATAAATAATCTAAATGTAATTTCACATTTTTTAAATTCCTTTTATTGGTTTAATTACCATATTTTTAAAAACTCAGTTATTCCAACAGGTGTACCAAACATCTTCAACGAACCTGTGCACCATCCCTTTAATTACAGCTGTTAGTGGACTTTATGAAATCTACTTTATTCTTCTTGCTTTGGTTATGGGGATCCAGTATCAGGTAGAATTTGTACCCTCTCCACCCCCTACCCCCACCTCCCTTTAAAAAAATGTCTCAATCTGTTTTTTGCTCAAAATCCAAATCTAATTCTTTCTGGCCTAAGAGGACAAGCATGTCCCACTTTTCACTAGCCTGACTTAGTATCTTTTCCCCAAAGAAGCAAAATGTAAATGTGAACTGCAGTTTGTTTGTTTGTCCTGAAGGCTACTCAGCTTTGAGGAGTTACCATATTAGTCATGTTACATGCAAGCAGACTAGCCAATGTTTATTTTTTCAGACATCTCATTGCATTGGTTCTGTTGGTGTTTTATTTTGTCTGTCAGCTTTATAATTATTTTGGGGGGAGGGGTTGTTGTGGGTTTTTTTTTTTTTAGATTTGGCCTTGAGCAGATATAATAGTTGAATGAAGTAAATTGCATTACTGTGAAATATCAGAGATGTTTAATATTAAGATTTTGCAAGATTAGGTCCAGAACCTAAAGAAAAGGTCCAAAAGTCCGTAGGCATGAATCACATATATAAATATTTACCATCAACCCCCTTCCCCCCCCCCCCCCC
>NW_005841982.1:2740430-2749753 GCF_000455745.1 Alligator sinensis
ATAAGAAAAATGATTCGACTGAATCTCATTATGAAAGTCTGGGAAACAAAAATCAGATTGTCAGATTCAGATGCTGTGCTTAGAAACACTCCTTCCACTGTGCAAACCTTGGTTTAATTCTTACGCATCAATTCTAACTTTTTAAAGGCTGTAATTAAATTGATGCTGTTTGCATCAGGAGGGACAACCGGCCCATATAACTGAGTGGCAGCTTTGGCATGTGAGCTCATCTGTCTGTCAAAGGGTTTTGTGATGCACCCATCCCTGCCATATGTACTTCCTATGAAAAACATTTGACTGTCATAGTTCTACTCCATAGTGAGAAGCCTAGACTCTGTCTGTCCTTCCTTTTCAGGCAATAAAAATAGTAAGGGGATGGCTGGTGCTGTGTGAACATTATTCTGGTGATGCGGTGTAGGTCAATGGAAGTTAACTGGAATCTCTGTTAGAACCCCATTCTGCAGCTGGTTCCTTTCAGATAAGTGTGTTTTATCCCCAATGCATACATTTTGGCTTGATTTTTGTGGCATTAATTATCTAAGTTTGATGCTACCTTGGTAGCTCATACAGAGAGGTGCAAAATCTCTTGGGGTATGGAAGAGATCACCAAAATATATTTTACTGATGCCTTAAAAAAATTGGATCTCAGAAGTGAAAGGCCTGCTCTAACTAATCACCTACTACAGTTTTGTAAGTTTCTCAACTATAGCATTAGAGATTAGTCTTCAGTTCTGTACCTGTGACTATTTATTTTTCTTCTCAGTACAGAATGGCATCCTTGGTTTGGGCAAAGGGTTTTAGAAGCTCTTCCCACTGTGGAAGCCCAAGGTTTGGGGTGAAACCCTTGGGTACATCCAGGTGAGCACACGCGTATAGTATGCACACACACGCCGCACAGGGAGTGGTTCCCCATACTGCTAATTTGTACCTAAAAAAAGCAGGCCAGTGCATGTGACAGCAGCTCATGCTGCCCAAAATCAGAGCTTGGCCAGATGGAGCCATGCTCCAGCTGCCAACCAGACTCCCTGCTTCCAGATCATCATGGCTGCAGCTCCCAGAGGTCCCCAGGACCCCAGATGAGGCTGCTGGGTCCAGCCCAGGTGTTGGTCCCAGCCTCCCTTATCCCATCTGGGGTAATGTGCCACATGCCAGAGTGCACATGCATGGGCATTCCCTGTGGACAAATTGCAGCAGCACGTATTGTGCTGCTGCTATTTGTCCCTGGGGAAACTCAAGTTCTCACTCATGGGGATGCACCCATTCTGTCCAATTAGATCTTGAATCTTCCATGTAGGTGCTCATATATACAGAAAAATACGCGAAAAAAAACATGTGAAGGATTTTTCTTTACCCTGTCAGCATCATCTGTCATCTGCTATCAATGTCAGTGTCACTTCTTTCCCAACCTCTAAGTCTATGATGGAATGGAATTTTAAGTGTAATTATTTGCCAGGTTAGAAAATGTGGGTAGATGAAAAATTTCAGTTTGTGAAACAAATTTACGTCTTATTTTTATTGAAACAAAAGGAAGTTTTAGAACTTTTTTTCCAATATTTCCTTTCATTTCTGTATGTCATTTTGTTTTGGTTTTGTGAATCTGCAATTTTTTGCTACGTTTCATAATTTCTCATGCAAAACTGACATTTTTCATTCTGAAACTTTTCTCTGGAAATATTTTCCTTTTCTTACCAGTTCTAGAAGATAGTTCAGTTCAGTTTCTCTGTCTGTGCAATCCTTGGCACTTTACAGTACCTGCATAAGCACATAATGTACCATACTTATGGGGGTAACGGTGGCGGTGCTTTGAAGTGGAAATGTATGTGATAGATGCTGAAGTAGGATTACAACTCTTGTTCTCACATGGGTCAACAAAGAGTCAGCAGATAGCAAGGATCATTTGTTTTTACTTAACCTGGGTTTTATATTAATATCTTAGTGGGGAGAAGATCCATTTGCCATCACCAATTTTCTATTCAAGCTTGTAGAGCAAAATGTAAAAGCTATGCTGAAATTAAAACAAAGTGCATGATTTTTTTCCCTCCCTCAGAATCGCAGAAATTCTGGTTTTGCTTTATGCTCTGTATTTGATACACAGTTGTAATTTAAATATCAAGGTACTCATTTTTGTTAGAGTTGCTGTCTAGTCTGGAGTGTTTGCAAGCTCCTTGTACTATAACTACCAGGAGTCCTTTTCAAAATGGAACAAGATACTTTTTCATTTGTCATTGCTTTTAAAATTGCTACTAAATAATATCCACTAGAACTATCTATTGATAAATGCTTCTTAAATATATATACTATAGTATTATGCAACGCCGCATAAGTATCTGCAGTATAAATGAATGACCTTCCTCAGTCCTTTATGTGTATTAATTTCTTACTAAACTGCAGCTCCCATGAGTGTTGCATGCAGTATATGCAATTTCAAAAACAGCAAGGACAGTGTAATAATTTTATCAAGCATATGAAAGAAAATCTCAAAACATAAAGATTGCATTTCACGTTGACTGAACAAGTAATGTGTTTATTGCACTTAGACAAAGACTGTAATTAATTCACATATTTTCAATTTCATTATCTAAGGGTTCATTTTCTCAGTGGAGGCCCATGCATGAAAATGTATATATATAAAATAAATACGGCATTTTATAAGTCTTATCAGAGTAAATAGTGTTGACTTAAAAAACTGCAGAAGCTAAATGTTCCATTTTTCATCTTGACAAATTGTTTTCAAACAGCTACATGACTTGTGAGAAAATATTATTTTTCCTTTTCCTTTCTTTTTTGATTTCCTTAAAAAAAAAATATGGCAAAAAAAGGGCTGATGTCTTCACAAGAAAAGAAGTTTGGTTCTCTGATATTTATTTGAAAAATAAGTAAATATCCTGTCTTGAATAGAAAGAATTAAATGTCCTGTTCGTTATTAAAGACAATCTACTTTTTCGTTAAGAGGTCAAAAGTATTTACCAACATTGCATGGACTATTACTTATAAAATAAGTTGTCAGTTGTTGAGACTAACTATGATAGTTGGGGCATTAGTGAAGAAGAAGAACTTCATTAATTAAATGACTATATTTGATGTTTGTCTAAGGTACATGCATTTGGTTCTCATTACTGTAGTATCTAGTATCTCTCAAAATCTGTAATATTTATTTATCCTTAGATTGCCCCCCTTAAGTAGGGGCACTATATTATATTTGCAGATGGGGAACAAAGGCATTGTGAGAAAATTAGTTGCTCCAGAAGAAGCTTTTTTGTCATTAGTTATCTGTCTGCTGGAATCAAGAAGATCAGCAATATGTACAAACTACCTTTAGAATAACACAGTCAGACCTTTGTATTTATCATGTGCAATATACAGAACGAGACAATGTAATAAAAGTGTATGCACCACACCAATATGCTTAATTTGTGACATGCTTTCAAAGTATAAGTCAAGTAGGCTTTTTCGAACAGTCTCTGAATATACCATGATGCTTATACACACAAGGGAAAATAGCAAATATTCTCTGGTGATAGTAATATTTAAACAACTGTTGGATTATTCCTCTGTCATGATGATTGTGTCATGTCTGTAAACAAAAGTAAGTTAGAAGTTAGATACTAAATACACTTATAGCATTATGTATTATCACTTTTTAAAGGTAGCTAATTCAATTTATATTTGACAAGCAAAATAAACCCCATTAGTTGACTCTTCAACAACCACAAATGATTAAAAAATATGATATTTTTATCTCTGACTCTATTGCCCTGTCCCTTCAAATAGTTATTTCTGCTTGTACAAAATTATTGTAAAACGCTGCCATTATAATTTTTCTAGGATTTTGCACCTACTTAGTGCTGATGTATATGCTTAGGGCAACAATGAATCAGGCCCCCAGAAATAGAGCTTAATATTTCTATCATCATTAAATATAAGCATGAATGACATAGTAAGAAACTCCATTTGTCATCGTGTATTATCAGTATTACTGTTCTTCAATTTTTAAAGGAAATTGGTGTGACCATATAAACTATGCATACAGTCATACTACTGAGTGTCTTTATTAATGTGTCAACACACATAATTTCTTTATCAGAAATTATTATGTAATGCCATTAAAGCAAGTAATGATTCAGTATATGGCATTCATCCCTATGAGTCACTGTATTCTGAACTAGTGCCAACAATCACAGCACTATTGGAGGGGATATAATTTGAATGAGAGATGAACCCATTGTTTTCTGATAATTAAATGACTCATTTCTATGGGTATGAACCCTGGTTTCACCAAATTTTAAAAAATATTCAGATTCTATATACATAAGTCAGAAACCCACCTTAGTTTCCAATGGGCAAGGTAGTGTTTATTTCCTACATGAGAGTACCATGTTTGTGTGCATTCTTGCTGTATTCATTCTAGCACTGGCAACAGTACAGTTTTGCATGAGACACTGTCTCCATGTGAAATCCATTCTGTACATTCAAACCCCATGGTTGCAGCGGAGGGTGGTGGGAAGTCTATGGTGAAAGAAGCTATATTGCCATATGAGAGCGAAACACAGCTCAGATGAGTATGTTGGCATGTCTTCCCCTTTTCATGTGTTTCAGTCTTCTAACGATGATAAAAAATATGAGATCTTCATGAAGATCTCAGAATGTCTATGGGTAGAACTCTAACCCAAACCATCCAAACGACTTGCAGGTAGCAAAATCACACTCTACACATGTGGACAGAAATACTATCGGGCAGCGTCCTGGATACTCCCATTTTCTATAGAGGGACTTGTAGGTAAGTAAATACTACTCATCTGTGTGTACTTCCTCTTATACTTCTAGGAAGTGAAGAGTACTGTGTGGACCAAGTGCACCCTAAGACTATAGAGGATTCATAGAGAGTGAAATAGAGAGCATCATGAGGCTATAGAGGATTCACAGGGAGGGAAATAGAGAGTACCTTGAAAGCCTTTTATCAGCCAAAAGGCAATTTTCTAGGTCTCACCTGTATAACAGTTATATCTCTGCTGGTGAACCCCTTGCACTCCCAAGCCTTAGACATCTCCTACCAGCTGCATATATCTACTACTGGTATATCTCCCTCAGGGGAGCGAAATCTGGGGCACATTAAGGTTTTGACTGGTGCAGCAGATAGGCTGATTGTCTCTGCCTCTCAGCAGAGCTAATTAGTATAGGCATATCCGTTCAATAGATTCACACTGGCAAATTAGCTCTGCTTATAGTTCACATGATACCAAGCAGTGTTGAGCTGCATTCTCTGAATAGAATGTTGTCTGGTGTTGATGCAGGACTAATTCTTATATTCAAGACAAAGTCCAGTTTCAAGGTATCTTCAGGGAAACATCCTTAATTTGGAACATTTGATTGTTTTATCTCCTCTTTCTTACTTGAACCAGAGTTTAGAATTGCTGGCCTATACTTCCCGAATAATCTATCCCCAGCTGCCTCCTCTACATCTTTGCAAGAAGAGCCAAGTTCAAGAACTGCAACACCAATGATGAAGTGATTAAGACTTGATTGTGCCATCTTGGCCACACCAAAAAGAAGGGCAAAGAGGAAAACTGTGTACCCCAGTTGATAAAGTATGGCATTTGTAGGCTATCCTATTTGTAGGGAAGTATGTTTGTGATCTTCAAGTCAATCTTATCTCCCATAGGAGTTAAACCATTTATAGGGACTTCATTAATATGAAGTATAACACGAGTTAAAACATGTTGGGTGCAGTACTTTTTTGCACAGCATGGTTAACTTGTGGTACTTGTTTCCACAGGAGGTGGTAGTGGCAAATAGTGTAATCCGGTTAAAAAATGAATTGGACAAATTCATGAAGGACAGGTCTATTGGGTGCTATTAAATAAATAAATAAAAAATAATAGTTAAAAAAAAAATCAGGGATGCATCTTCCACTGTTCAGAAAGGAGGCCAGAAAGGATATGGATCCCTCTAGATATGCCCTGTTCATATACCTTCCTTCTAAAGCATCTACTGCTTGTTACTATCAGAGATAGGGTTTGATGGATGTTTTGCATTATATAATACAGCAATTTTTGTTCTATGTAATTAATACTTGCAAGTAATATATGTAATTATATGTATATAATATATTATTATGTGATCATATACTTTGCACACACAAGTACAAATATATGAAACAGCAACGAAAGTTTTACAGTTAGTTCAGTCATCTGTTTGCCATAAAGGACATATAGTATCAAACATGTTTCATTTGGGACCTGATAACTTATATCCCATTATAGTAAAAGTTTGCTGCATATTCTCCCATTGTGTGTCTTCCAGAAACTATATTTATAAGCTGCATACCACTTCTGAATAAAATGAGCTGAGAGTTACTCAAAAGCACTGGCCTTCCATCTCGGGGGTATATTTTGGGCATCAAACCACAGTTCGGCTTTTTATGGATAATGGATTTGTGATCAGATTCTTAAAGTGAGTTTTAGGAATACTTCTGAGATATATCTTCTGAGATATAGCCTTTTACCTCTCAGGAAGAAAGCAGATGTTTTCAAATATTAAAGACAAAAGAAAATAATCTCTAGGATAGCAATGGAAACACCTACATGTACATTAATAGTCATATAGCCCACTTATTACTGCTTATGCAGTCTCTTTACAAAAAGTAGAATCTAGAAAACATTTTAAAATTACTAAAAACATATGCTATATAAATTATCACATAACAAAGGTGCCAGTAAATTAATACATGTAGCTGAAATACTACAACTCTATGCAAGATATGTGGCCCAGATTCTATTCCACCTCTGTGGTGTCTAAGTGGCATTTACATAGCTTCTAGATGCTCAAGACACTAAGCACTTCTATCCCATCCAAGTAGCACACAGCCATATGACACCCAGAGCCTCAAATTTCTGTCACCTTTAAGACACCAAGATTCAATCCTATTCTACTTTGCTTGAGTCTTGAAAAAACATTAATGCAGAAACTAGGAGGGTCTACCTTCTCCTCACTGGGTTTTTTGGTAACAATCTTAAATCATGAGTGAAAACATGTTACAAAAGTTAACCCAATATGAATTTTTCAGCTGGGTGGCACAGGAATATACTAACAGGCCTGAAAGGAATTGGGCCCTTGATTTTTTTATGAGTGTCCATTTTGTTCTGAAAAGATCCATAGGTGACTTGACTTCAACTAGTGAACATGCTAAGCAGCAGGGCAAATCACCATCTAAATGTCTAATGCCATTCAGGGTTCCTTCATTCCAGGAGACTGCCTTCCTCACTAGGCTACAAAGTCAGAGTTTATCCTATTTACTCTCCTTCTGTTCCCTTTCAATTCAGTAGCTCAGCTTCAACAGGGAGTTTAGAAGATAATCTTAGTCTTCCATAACCGGTAGTATGGTATTACCAAACTTTTTTGGAATGTAAGAGATGTGAATTAAAACCTCCTCAGGGTTAGGAAGCCTAGAACCCAGGCCTCCCACTTCTTGAGAAAGAGATGAGATGTATTCTCTGGGAGAGTGCTTGCCACGTTTTAGAGGTCTAGTAGGTTTTGGGCTGTACTCCTAAACATAAATTTATGTTAATGCAATAATTCTTTGAGAATAGAATGCATTGTATCGCCTTCATTGGATGAAAAGTAAACTTAGAAGGGAAAAAAATCTTTCTGAAAATGGGTTAATGGACTATTGTGAGAGTTTTTTTTTTAAAGGAGCATGAGTAAATAGGGAAGGAGGAGGGGTGGAGTGGTGGGGGTGGGGGTGGGGAGGCAGTTAGTACTTATTATTTGAGACTCTGGAAATTAAACCTGATTCTAAATTCAGCTTCAGTTTCTGATTATGTGTATTGAGAGTGAAAAGATACAAAGAGGTTTTGCATTTTTTTTTAAGATTATCTGAAAAACTAGATTTATCTGCAAATCAGAGTGGAGACAACTAACACAGCACATTTGTATGAGACTAAGCTTTATCTGCGTTCATCATATTAGAGATGAAGGGTTATTGTGGCTTTATGACCTTCACAAATGCTGAGATGGGAGAAGTAACTCAAATAGCCCAGAAGCAGTGGAAGTAGACATTTTGTGGATAATTGTAGAAGCAGCATAACACAGTCAGAAGGTTTCCTCCTCCAGATTTTCCCTTGTGTAAGAGGTTATGACAGTTTGGCTGATTTTTTTAAACTTATAACCTATGTGTTCTGATTTTATGATCTCTAGATTGGCTCTTAATTTCAACAATCAGCAAACTAGATATAGGCTGACAAGGAACAGGTGCAGAAAATGACTTTGGGATCTCAAAGAAATGGAAAGACTAAACTTGGCTTATTTAGGCTGGTAAAATGAATGCTAAGAAACAATGAGATACTACAAATAAACCAGGAGTGAAACACCAGTAAAGGCAATAAGATATTTATGATATAGGAAAGTTTTGGCAAAAAAACATTAAAAAAAATAGGCTGGAACTTAGGAGGAGGTTTCTAACCATCAAAAAATTAGGTTCTGAAACAAGCTCTCAGTAGAAATCTAGGCTCTGGATGAGTATACATGGCCTATCAAGCTGCCATGGGTACCTAGTAGGGCTGTGCGAAATGGGCCCTATTCAGTTCGGATTTGGTCCGAATCAGGGACAGTGATTTGATCCTTTGATTTGGATCACTGCCCCTGATTTGATTCAGCTGAATCTAGATCCAGAGATTCAATGCTGATTCGGTGAATCAGTGATTCAGACACAGGCACAGCTTTAAAAGTTTTTTCTACATCTTGAGGTAGCAGTACAGCTTGATCGCTGTGGTGCTGGGGTGGATGGAACATCCCACAGAAGCATGGGGAGCTCCCCAGCATGCTCAGCAGCGAACCCAGAAGTGGAACAGAAGTACTTCTGATCTACTTCCGGGTCTGCTGGGGAGTGCGTCCCCCCGCCCCCCCCATGCTCTCTGGTGGACCAGGAAGTGGACTGGAAGTGCTTCTGCTTCACTTCCGCATCTGCTGCGAAGCATGCTGGGAAGCCCCCCCACACTCCTGTGGGACACTTCATCTGCCTCAGCACTGCAGTGATCATGAGTCCCTGCTACTTAGAGGTATGTAGAAAAAATATTTAAAGCTGTATCTACATCTGAATCACCAAATCTGTCTGAATTGGGGGTTCCAAATTGATTCGGAGACATTAAGGGCTCCTGTGATTCAATTTGGATTCGGAGATTTGGCCACCGAATCAGGCTGAATCTCTGTCGAATCGAATCGGGGACCAAAGCTTCGCACAGCCCTTGTGCCTAGTGTCACACTAGAGAATGATGCAGCTGGCATCACACCCACCCAGTTTTTACTCACCAACCCAAATAACCAGGAAC
>NW_005841982.1:2749813-2774076 GCF_000455745.1 Alligator sinensis
CAGGAATCATTAGCAGCTTCCAGCGTGAGAATGGAATGAGGACTCAAATTGATGGCTCTGAAGTGAAACCCTGACCCTACTAGTGGAAAAAGAAGCAAAAAAGGAGCTTATTATAAAATGGATTTTGCTTAGTTTATGAAGGAGGTAATGGGATGTAGTTGCCCACAATACCAAGGGACTCAATTTGATAGCTCAGGGGGTGTGTGTGGATGAGCATGCACATGTGTTTTTCAGTACCTCAAAGCTGTTTAAGGCAAAGAAAATCACATGCAGATCACGTGCAAGCATTTGCTGCACTGCTAATTTGCAGCACAGTGACAAAATTTGACACCAGGAGATCCCGGTGTCAAAAGCCAGGTGGAATAAAAGGTGGCATAGCACACATGACAGTAATGTGTGCTGCCAGGAACAGCGCGTGGCCACCCAGAGCCATGCAGGTTCCCAGCAGCCAGATTGATGTTGCTGCTGCCCTGGGACCTCAGATAAGCCAGATAAGGCTGCTGGCCCCAACCTCCCCTTGCCCACCCAGGACAATTTGACCCACACCAAAACCCACATGCAGGGGCATGTGCAGCAGCAAAAAACAGTGGCACAAATTTGTGCTGCTGCTATTTATGCCATGGCAAATGCACTCCCTGCATGCAGGGTGGTGCCCAGGATGTTCTTTCCAGTCCTGTCTTCTTATGACCCAATCACATGACATTTAAATGACTTCTCTTTGAGAGTACCTGACCTGAAAGCAATCTAATTATTCCAGGCAGCTTCGAGGGGCAAAGGAGAGCAATATAACTTTTCCAGAAGAGGAACAAAGAGTATGAGATATTGCAATTACTTTTTTAAAAAGTACACCACAATGGCAGCATACCCTGGCTGACCTGCTTCTAAAAGCTTCCTTTCCAGAAACCAGAAATGTGGTGGTGAGGCTGCTTTAGAGCATTCTGTGGCTGTTCTCTGGCCTCAGTGTCCAACATGTCTGAGGCATGTTGGAGACAGCCCAAAGCATCCTTGCTAGCATATTTCTGGCCTTAGAGTATATGTGGAGCTGGGGGAGGGGAGAGGCATACTCAGGAAAGGCCTAGCCAGCAAGCAAAGTTACTGTTGGGGAAACAAGTCCATAGAGATTGAATGGATGAGAGGATGGGACAGGTGAGGAACATGGAGACAGATTTTTATAGCAGTGATGGGGCTTATTGCTTGTGGAACTAGCAAAAGTTGAAAGTTCTCTGGAGGTGCCGTAGAGAGACTTAAGGTCAGCTTTTATTCTGCCTATTAAGCATATAAGCAGACTTAAGTGCCTAAGTGCAAGTCTATTCCATCCTGCTCAGGTCTCTGAGAAACAGTTCATGCAAGGGTCCTCCTCTGCTGCTTTTTTGTCATTAAAGGTTGGATGTGCTACAAAAATAGTTGCAATATTGATTTTTCAGGGATTTGAAGAGGGAGAAATGGAATTGCACTTAGGCATCTAAGTCCACTTAGATACCCAGTAGGTAGAACAGAGTCTGGCTGTATTTTAGAAATCCCATGCAAAAAGTACGTCTGCCTGCTTCAACTAGCATGCACCATTATATAGAGAAACTGAACCAGAGTGCTCACAAGGGATGCAAACAAGCATTTGCAGAACCTGACTCAGGTTTAGGCAACTTAATTTAAGCTGTCTAATCCTGAGCTGGGTCTTGCATATCCAGGCATCTGCTGCTTGCCAGGAGAGGTGTAGGCAGCTGGGAGAAGGGTCTGGCAAGTCCATGGAGGTGATCTGCTGGGTCATGGGATGGCTGGCAGGCCTAAAGGAGGTTGGAGGGTTCACAGGGGAATGGGTGGGGGACTGCCTGGTCTTGGGAAAGGTGGGGGGCATTTTGTGCAAGGGGGAAATAGGCTGGTCAGGGTTGGAGGTGAGGGCTAAGAAAAGCATAGCCCTGGGGTTGTGGCATTTGGCTGGGTTTTTGCAGCCTTAGAGCTGTGCTGTGAGTGCATGCAAGTATTCCCTGGGCCAGATTAACCCTTGCTAGACTGAGCTAACCCTTTATTGATCTAAAATTAATGAAGTGAGTTTAGATTGAGCACAACATTTTTAGGGTGACCAAAACCCTGTGAACACCTGCACACCAGGCCCTTTATACTGCCCCAGTGCTTGCATTTACTGAAGGATCGTGCATTTCTCTTTTCTTTGCAGGTCCTCACTTCTCATTCCACTTATTTTCTTTTCATTCATGTTACGTTCTTCCTCTCATTTCTCTTTAAGATCCTTCACTCCTGGAATTCATTTCTACCCAACCCTCTTCAGTGTCTCCATGGGCTATTATGCTCTTATCACAAAACCTTCAGCTTTTGGAAAATCCATGTGGTACAGGGGTTGCTTCTTTGGTCAGTCAGTGCTGTCATTTTTATTTTTGCTTCCCTTTATATGTACCATTGTAAGAACTCAACGTGGTCATATAGTGCTTCCTTGGTAAGGGTTGTGATATGTTTTTGTGAAATGAGAATAAAGGGTAATGGAAAATCAACACTTTTCCTCTTTTCTTGTTTATTTGTACCACTTTCATGTAAATTGTATGGAAAAGATTCATTTTGTATATGTCATTTTAAAAATCAGATCACTTGAATCTAGATCACAAATAAATCTTGTATAGGTTATTAGGTTTTGCAGAGTAGAAATATTAATATCAACATTGAAAAATAGCATGGGAAGTCTTTGTGAACTCTCTTTAATATTTAAAGAATTTAAAGGTGAAACATTATTTTGATGGCAGAAATATCTTTGTTGCATGGACTTCTTTGAGGTACTTTTTAAAGTCCAGTTTCAAACTTCTATTTTTGTTATGGTATCATGGGAAAGCTATCTTTCTACTCTGTACTTTATGAAACTTACTTCCTTGGGTCAGAAAATGAAATTAATTTGTGATAGAATCATATAAAATTAGGGTTGGATGGAAACTTAGGGGGTTGGAAGGGACCTTAGGAAGTCATCTAGTCCAACCCCTTCCTCAAAGCAGAACCATTCCTAACTAGGTCATCCCAGCCAAGGCTTTGTCTAGCTGAGTCTTCAAAACCTCCAAGGATGGAGGTTCTACCACCTCCCTGAATAACCTGTTCCACTGTTTTATTGCCCTTCTAGTGAGAGAGTTTGTTCTAATGATGCTAATCTAATCCAATAAGAATGATTTTATTCTGAATTATCCCACAGATTAAATCTAAAAGAATCAGCAAACTCTTCTGGTATATTTTCAGGACTAGGGTAACAGGGTTTATTGCATGCCCAAACTGAGTTCCATTAGCTGAGTTAGATAGGGGAGCTTGCACTTTATTTCCTCATACTGTAGAATGCCTTTTTTTCTAACCAGTAGCATCAGTTTTTCTCTTTAATTTTTACTGCACAAGAAAAAAAATCTTGAAAGCATATTGGATATAAAACTGTGATATTCAGAGTAAATTCAGGATGAGATGCTTTATATTCAGCTGTTTTTATCTTCCATTATAGACAGGTAGATGTTTTATGCATTTAACTCTCAGCATTTTAAATATTTTTTTCATTTTAAGTGTTGTTAGATTTCCTTTTTTTTTTCATTTTGTATAAATGTTGTATACAATAGTGTATAAACCAAACATTGACTTACTGTTTATTGTTCTATGCTGTACCCCCAGACACATGGCCATGAATAAATATGATGCTTTCTCTTACTCTTCAAGGAGGCAAATGTATTTTAAGAGCCTTATAATGGTGTTTGCGTAAACAGTAGTTAGCGCTCAATTTCTTTCCACATGTTTTCATGATCAACTGATTACCGGGCTAGTAAAAAGCTTTAAAATTATGTTATTCTATGAATAAATGGAGAAAATCTTTACTGAATTGTGTTCCATATTCGTTTTTTCTAATGTAACACCATAGAGAATTAACCATGCAATAGAGAATCAATGCTGGTGGGTATTGGCTATTGGAAGAATGTTTACTTTTTTCAGTATATACATTTATTTTTAAAGCTAAAATCTTTAAACTCTTTGGTAGCTAGAATTCTATATCCAGGTTTGATTTTTGTCTTTGGTCTCCAATTCCTTTGCCTCATCGGAGGTGTGGTTAGGCCCACAGACTGTACACCAACAAGATTGTTATGATCATTGAATCTAACCTTCTGCATAACACAGGCCACAGACTACCATCATTAAGCAGAAGTATTTCTTGTTTATCCTCTGTTTGATGGGCTACCAAAGACTGATATAAGAAGCAACAAACTAAGTAGGATTTTCTGTAATCCTTCAATAATACTTCTTAACTGCCCAGAAGAATCACAAAGGAAATGTGCCATATTCTGTTCTTCAAAGAGAAATGCCAAATTTAAAATTTGGTTAATTAAATTTAGATATGTAAATACACAGCTAGGTGGTACAATACACGTGGCTGCAATTTCAGACATGCTTAGTACCACACACAATGTTGAATTTACTGAAATTTTCAGGTTTGGGGAGTTGCATGCATTCCTTTACAAAGTTTTTATAAGGGCCCTCAGAATGATGGGGAATTGAAGAAATGAAAAATAAGAGCTCTTCAGGGACTCAGCCGGGATGTAGACACATCAGCATGGTATTGGGGGGGAATCTAAAAAGAACAACTTTTATTCAACACCACAACTTATGGATACTTTGGCATTTTAGATTCTATTAGGAGGTAGTAAATGTTTTCATAAATGCTTGTCTTGAGATTACATTATAAGCAATGCTTTAGAGAGTCAGTAGAAACATGATATCAGGTTACTGTACTATAGTTCAGAATTCTCTAATAGTTTTAAAAATGTAGACTTCTGTTTTATCAAAATAACTTTCATGCTGCATTTGGTGTTTATTTATAGATGCTTCTTGCTGTTGCATGTTACATTGACATGCTGATTTACAATGCCAATTGTATTCAAAATGCATCATTTAAATACTGGCTTTATTTACAAGTTATATTTTTAAGACTGTATTTAATCTTATAAAACAAGTTATGATAATAGCCAAATATCCTTTTGGCCATAACTCCTAATTTATGCTTTAAATGAATATATGGTAGACTTTAGCTAGTAGATTACCAAAGTTTGTTCATGTTTTTTTTTTTCTTTCCGTTTGTTCTTTGCCAAAATAATGCTTAGTGTAGCAGACAGCTGAAGACTGGTAATAAGTGTTGCTAAAAGAACAACTGCTGTACATGGCAACAACAGAGCATAATTATTAACCATAACCCATTTATTCCCAGCCTTTCACCAAATACTTACCTAGTCTTTTTTTTCAAATACAGTTGCAGCCCTTGATAATCTATACAATCCTTGATAATCTATACAATAGGAAGTTTAATAAACAACTCTTAACCATAAATAGTACACTATCCCAATATGTTTCAAGTTAAAACCTTGGCTTTGATATGCAGCTGGTGAGCTACTTGGGGGACTACAGTATTTTATTTTAAATAAGGTCTCAGACAAGACATGTTTTAGTAATGCAGATCTCCGCTTTCATAAACAAAACTTAAGTCCAATAAGGAATATTAGATGCAACAGAAAAAAAAATACTAGTCTTATAATTTAAAGGAAATTTTACTTCATGTTGGAACTGTTAAATGTTCTAAAGTTCTTAATTAAAAAGATTTTCAGAAGATAATACTCTGGCCCTAGTTTTAAGGACCCATAATACATGGGTTCCTTTCTTTGACATTTCCTATAACCTAATTTAAGTGATTCTTAGCTCAGTCTAATGATATCTGTGGCTTGCATTTTTAGGTGTTTGGGCTCTGCATGAACCTAACCATGTGCTACCAGCACTAAGTAGCAGGGTGTCTAAAAAGATAAGCATTGCCATACGGAACTTTTTTTCTGGATTTAGTCCTACATATTTTTCTTGAATATCAATTTGTGGAACAATGTAATGGAAAAGACCAGTGGATCTCCATATCCATTTGACAGAAAATCCCAAGCAGGAAGTTAATGTCTTTTCATAAAGGTCATAGATTGTTTTCCCTCTTCACTTAAATGCATAGCATCCAGAAGAAGTATATGCAAGGATCTTTTGAAATATATAGTTATTTTATCTTGTATTCGAAAACTTCAAAAACTAGCTATAATTGGAAAATAAATCATTTTCTAAAGTAGCATTGTATTTCTGAAACTAGCGACATCTTACTATTTTTTAAGGTTTATTTTTAATTTATTGAGAACCTGAATATAAACTAAACCAAACCATGCACTAGGAAAAATTAAGTACAAAATGACACTTAAAATTGAACTGATGATAAAATCAACTGAACACTGATAAGGATAAAGAAACATGTTTCTTGCATCATGCTTCGACTCCTCCAGTTGAAGATGCAGCATTTTAAGGAACTGCCGTTAGTGGTTGAACAAGATTTTTTCACTTTCTATATTACTTTAAAAGCAGATATTAAACTTTGTGGTATCTACCAGATTCTTAGTTACTAGATCCTGATTTCTACCAACAAACAATTTGAAATATCCAATTTGAAACAAAGATGAACAAATCCATCTTTTGATTACTCATAATTACTATTATAATAGTATCTGAGACACTCTCATCTCTGAAATGTTGAAAAAGCTTGATTTTACTGAAGGAAAACTGAAGTACAGTGAGATTAAGGGTATATTACACAGCAGTGGCAGAGAATTATGCCTTTGGTGTTTACCATAGAGGAATCCAGGATGTGTACAGTAGAGCTGAGAACTGAGCCAATATCTTTGAAGTCCTGGGATAGCACTCTAAACACTGAGAAAGATGAAGGATTCAAAACTTAATCAGTAAAATAATTTGGTATAAGGGGTATGAATTGAGACATCAACTGAAGAACAAAAAAAAATAGTGAGCTAAAGAACAAAGATTGGGACAGTAGAATATGATGTGTAGTAATTTAGGAGCTTCTCTTTGCAGAGAACAAGTTCATATTTTTTTCCCCATTGTTAGACTTCCCTTTTTTTCTCTCTCTCTCTGGAGCCATGTAACATCTTTTTATGAACTTATTTTGAAAGACCCTAAGAGGGCAGATCTCACAATTTGAAGATGATTTCACTCCACTACCTAAAAATATTGTACTTTCCAGGCAATTAGAACTATGTACATCAATAATTAAAAAAAGTCTCTTTTTGTTTAAAAAAAAGGCAGTGTTCAGAAATATTTTTTTCATTGTAATAGCACTTTCTGGCAGCATAATTTTAAGCAGGCATGTTTAGAATGAAAAAAGTAAGCATCCGTTTACATAGTAGTTTGGTAGAGACTATACAAGGATAAGGCAGGCTTAAAGCTTAAGTTTTGTTTGAAGAGGAGAGAAAATATCAGCCTCATTTCAAATGTTTTTAAATGCAGAGTCAAACTAATGAGCTATGTTCAAGTCTTTTATAATTTTTGTTATTTGATACTTGTCAAAACCAACTTCCCCTTTAGTACCAGACTGTAGCATATAGTTAAAAAATACATGCCAGTTAGATTGCTAACCCTAAAGCAGTTTTTCAACATTAATAGGAGTCTATAAATATTTTAAAAACTGTGTACTTGAATATAGTGTCTTCCTACTAAGTCATTTTATATGCAGTATACAGGCAAACTTCCCCTGGAATTTCCATTGATGATTACCTGCTCTAAATAAGAGGGGACTATTCTGTTTTTTAAAATTTCATCTGCTCTGCTCTTGTATCCAACATGTTGTTTATAAGCTAAGGGTTAGGAACCACTTTTATAGATGTTGTTACCAGCAAAAGGGGTGGAGGTGATGAGGGACTATCTATTGTGTAACTTTAAATGGGAAAATGGACCCAAGGAATCAAAAATGTTATCATGCTACTATAAAACATTAAATATTTCAACAAGGTTAGGAATTTCAAGCAATCCCAAAATACTTGGTTTGCTTGCCATTAACACATTTAATTAAAAAAAAATCAAAAAGAAGGTAAAAAGTTTATTTGAAATGTAAGTTATGAAGATAAGACATATAGATATAGATCTGTAGAGATCTATAGATCTGTATCTATAAATTTATATCTATATAGATATAGATAGATCTATAGAGAGAGAATTTTTTAACAGTATTTCTTATTACCACAGGCAGATCCAGGGTTTTGAAAAGTGGTGTGCAGATGGTGTGGTGTATGATGCCGTATAATAAAACTCACATTTTTCACCAGGTAAAATAAATTAGAAGGTTTACTAGTAGGTTAGGGGTCTAAGGATATAACATTCAGTTAAAGAACAGAGCATACACAAATATAACTTTGTTGGAATCAGTTAAAAACCATCTTCAGGGATGTGAAATAGGAGATAAGTTACCAGGAGCAATGAACAGAAAGCAGAATTGCAGAAGGAAGGATAGCTTGATTAGTCAAACATCAAGATGGGTGCGAGTTCCTCAAGGGACTGATCCTACAGGCACAGAGAGACACCATCCCAGTACACGCAAAGGGTGGCAAAAGAGCCAAACAGCCTTCTTGGCTGAGCAGGAAAATCCAGGGGAGTCTTCAGAGGAAAAAAGAGGCCTACAGGCGGTGGAAGCAGGGGGCAGCCACCAAGAAGAAGTATACCTACTTGGCTCACACTTGCAGGGAAGCAGTGAGAAAGGCCAAAGCAGATACAGAACTCAAGCTGGCAACAAAGATTAAGGATAACAAGAAATCCTTCTTTAAGTATATAGGGAGCATGAAGACAGAGCAGAGTAACATAGGGCTGCTACAGAATGGATTAGGGCAACTCGTAACTGATAGGCTGGAAAAAGCGGAGCTCTTAAATAATGTCTTTGCTTCTGTTTTCCTGGACACAGATACAAATGCACGTCCCAATGAGTCTTTAGTCTGGCATGAGAGTAGTACCATTCCACCAACGGTTAGCACTGACCTAGTGAAATGGCACTTGGAAGGGTTGGACATATTTAAGTTGGTGGGCCCTGAAGATCTTCACCCAAGGGTACTAAAGGAATTTGCTGGCGCAGCTGTTTGAGCCCTCATGGCACTTGGGACAGGTCCTAGAGGACTGGAAAAGGGCCAACATGGTCCCTATCTTCAAGAAGAGGAGGAAGCAGGACCCGGGTAATTATAGGCCAGTTAGCCTCACCTCTATTCTCAGCAAGACCTTAGAAAGAATCATTAAGGATCACATTTGCAGGGGGCCAGCGGGTAGCACAATGGTGAGGGGCAACCAGCATGGGTTTATAGCAGGCAGATCCTTCCTGGCTAACCTGGTCTCTTTTTATGACCAGGTCACAAAGTGCTTAGATGCAGGGGAGGAAGTAGATATTATTTACCTGGATTTTAAAAAGGCTTTTGGCACAGTGTCATATCCAATTCTTATTCATAAACTGAATAGCTGTGATGTGGATTTTTTTAACAGTAAGGTGGGTGAAAAACTGGCTTATGGGATACACCCAGAGAGTGGTGGCAGATGGGGTGGTTTCTCCCTGCAGGTTTGTGGACAGTGGTGTCTCCCAAGGCTCTGTCCTTGGACCATTACTGTTTAATTTATTCATCAGCGATTTGGATGAAGGTGTTGAAAGCACCTTGTCCAAATTCACAGATGACACTAAACTATGGGGCATAGTAAACACACTGGATGGCAGGGAGCGAATTCAGGTGGATTTGGATAGACTGGGGAAGTGGGCGGATCAGAATAGGATACAATTCAACAAGGATAAATGCAAGATGTTGCACCTGGGGAGAGAGAATCTCCAACATACCTATAGACTGGGGGGTACCATTCTGAGCACCACAACAGAGGAGAGGGATCTCGGAGTCTTGGTTGACAGAGTACTGCATCCAGTTTTGGGTGCCACACTTCAGAAGGGATGTGGATAACCTTGAGAGGGTTCAGAGAAGGGCTACTCGTATGGTTGAGGGCCTGCAGGTAAGACCGTATGAAGACAGACTGAGAGATCTGACTCTCTTCAGTCTCCACAAGAGAAGGCTGAGAGGTGATCTTGTGGCTGCCTACAAACTCATCGGGGGGGCAGGGAATAGGGGACACTCTGTTTACCTGGGCACCCCTCTGGGTTACCAGAAATAATGGCCACAAACTGAAGGAAAACAGATTTAGATTGGACATCAGGAAGAAATTCTTTATGGTAAAGGTTGCCAAAATATGGAATGTACTTCCAAGGGAGGTGGTATTTTCCCATACCCTGGAGGTGTTCAAGAGGAGATTAGACAGGCATTTGGCTGGGGTTACTTAACTTCATCACTCTTTCCTGCCTGGAGCAGGGGGTCAGACCCGATGATCTACCAGGTCCCTCTGACTTTAGAAATCCATTAAATCTATGAAGATAATTAAAAAGAAGACAGAGCCATTAACACCTATGGAATGAAGAGTTTAGATGGAATCAGACTATAATGGTCCATAAATTCCAGTGATGGTCTCACTAGCCTGAATAGAAATGCTGCTGCCCCTTGCAGGCAGTTGGTTTTAACATTTTGGCAGAGTAGAAATCAAAGGGGAATGCAACTGCATCAGTGCAACCCCCAGGATCCACCCCTGCCCGTTGCTAATAAAACGGTATATATAATGCATTTTTCAGTTTGGTAGGCCACCCAAAATCGAATGCTATGTTTTTTGTTTGATTGCAAAATGAAAAACCTAAAAAAATAATCCAGGGATGACCCTGTGTGTTTTTCTTTACTCCCCCTGAAATTGTATTTTTCAGTGAATTTTCCATTCACTGAAAGCATTTCACCTAGTTCTAGTTGTAAAGAATCTTTGCAGAGGAAACCACATGCTTGAGAGACTTTTATATGGTTGTAAAGATGTTTTTGTCTATTGGTGAAAATTAAACATTTAGCTAAAATGCACTGGATCTATTTAAAGAAAAAATATTGTACCTTGAAATAAAGCAAGAGATACAAAACAAAGATGGAAGTCCAACAAAGAGAGAGAATGTAGTTTCTCTTTTTGGTCCTGATTC
Organism: Alligator sinensis; assembly: GCF_000455745.1. Taxonomy (NCBI): domain Eukaryota; kingdom Metazoa; phylum Chordata; order Crocodylia; family Alligatoridae; genus Alligator; species Alligator sinensis. The sequence continues at coordinate 2,760,717 of NW_005841982.1, forward strand.
TTACTTATGATTGCTGTTGGCTATGTTGGGGACCACTTGTCTGGGAAAAAAGACAAGAAAGAGGAGTGTAGATGGGGGAGGACCAGGCATAGTACAAAATTTAATCAATCACACTGAGACCTGACAACCTGTACTGGTGAAAAGATATTAAAGATATTATAGCCAAAGAGGCATTTCAAAACAGGGTCAAAGAAGAAATATGAAGAAGAGAGTTTTGGCTACCTAACTTGGATTCTTATTAAAGAACAGGTGAATACAGATAAAGGAAAGAGAAGAAGGAATGGTAGTTAAATTAACAAGGGGATGGGTTACCCCAGTCATCAGAGGTGTGCATCAGCAAGTGGTGATTTCCTCATTTGCAGGCATGTGCCCCAACTTGGGGCAGGGCACCTGGTCCCTTTCCTCTAAGGATTGGCCCCCATGGAGGGGCAGGGGACTGCCCTCATGGACAACAGCCCTAGTGACATCTGTTAAATATCTGTGACATATATCTGCTATGCTGCAACATATTGCAGCACAGCCGATCATGCTCCAAAGAGGACATCTATTTCCAGCCTAAGAGTAGAAGTTAGTAAACTTGATTTTTTTTCAGACTAACTGTTGTGTTTGAATTATTCTGTCCTCTTGGGTCCCAGTTTTATTTTAAGGGACCCAAAACAAGTGATGATTGGGGTAGCTCATCCTCTCATTATTTTAACTATGTTGGTAGGCTTCATTTACAACATGACATTTTAAGTCCATTCACTTCTGATTCTTTTCTTGTGTTTATCATATGATACCTTAACATAGTCCATGGACAATCTGAATAGACCCCTTTTTTTTATTAGGATGGTCCTCTCTACAGTAGATATCTTCCATACCACATCACATAACAGTGTTCATAGTGTGTAGCATCCCACAGAATTCTCTAAAGGATCTCACAGAACTCTGGCTAAGAATCACTGATCTAGTGGTAGGGAATCATAATGAAGAGTGACTTTCCATTAGAACATGGTACAGTAATGGATGTACTTGTGATACTCTGTTCTGATATTACCACCCATTTTACCAGAGAACTAACTTCCAGAAATTGAAGTAAATAAACATGACTGTTAAATGTATTTTTTAACTATTATTATTTATTTTGGATTAGACTGAATTCAACTGAATGCTAGGCTTGAATTAGAGAGAGACTTTTCTGCCTACAGTGCCATTTTCACTTTCTTTTATGTATATATAGAATATCACTGCATGGTTGTCAACCCAAGAATATATATTATTTTTACTGATAATCTGCCTAATTTTACTGATAGATATTTTTTTAACTGACACTTTCTGATATATGTTTTACACAATGTAAATGTAGCTCTTCTTCCAGTCCCAGCCCTGCTGCCAGGCCCCAATTTAAAGGACTGGTTCAAATTTAGGGGTTTAACCCTGACCATAGTAAAAAAAAGGAAAAAAAAGTTTGATTTTCAGTAACAAAGTATGAAGTAAAAATAGATTGAGCTGACAACCCTGCTTGATGTCAGCAATGGTTTAATACCATGCTGCCCCCATCCTAGTGGTCCTCCAATTATTTCCATACCTCGATACCCTCAACCATATCCCACACCATGCTGTACCACCCAGCACTAACTGCCCCTAGGCACACTCTTTTTTTCCGCAGCAGGGACCCTCAAATAAGTCTACTTGCAACCCATCAGTATTACAGACAGCTGACAGAACTCACAGCAGCAGTAGCACAAAGTGTGGAAGGCAGGAGTCTACAAAGCCCTGAGAGAATGCTTCCTGCGGGGTACACTGCTCTTTTTCCGACAATAGGTAGTGCTGCTGTGCTCTGTCTGTCTGTCAGCTTGGCTCCAGCTTCTTTTCAACCATGGAACTTCAATCAAGATCTGATTGTATAGTGCTTTTATGGATGGATAAATTTTTAATTGATTTTATGGACAGGCATATTTAGCCCCATTTTTATTATTGAATGTCCATTATGGACATCTGGCAGCCCTGCAGCAGTAACTCAACTTACCTCACATTTTTCAAATCACTTGCTCTAGAAATGAAGACTGAAACACTCTTAAAAAAAAACAGTCCCTTAAAAATAATCTCAAACTATTTATGTAAAGACAGACTTTTAAAATTAAAAAAATAACAAGCCATTGGGAAATACATGAAAGACAAGATAGGAGTAATTAGAGATGGCACTTCACCACATACTGTGAATGCTATCTTAGTGTGGATTGACTACTACATTTTTAAAAGGAAAGAAGATATATTCTTTTATATGTCACTATGGAATTAACCAATCCAACTATACATTGATGTTATTGCTGGAGGACATAAGTTCATTATTTCTTGATACTTGCCATATCTAATGCTGTGTAGTTTTCAGGACACCAAACATTTAAAAAAAGTTTTGCCCAGGTTTAATAACAACGAAAGAAATGTCCATCTGTTTTTAGGAACAATTTATATTAATTTTTAGTAATGAGCGAATCTTAAAATGCTTAAAGGTGGTGTACTTAAAAAAATACTTTCAGCTATCTTTGGTTTTATTTGATTTTTATCTGGATATGTTGGATTGACTGAAAGTGAGAAATTAATGAGGAAAAGTGGGGAAAAGAAAAAGTAGTCCAATCAGAACACTCTAGAAAAAGGTTGAACTGTAACTTCAGTAATAACTACCACAAGCCATATCAGCAGAGCACTGACAATAGATTGCTATATCATCTATTAAAGTCAATTACTTGATTTGGTAAGAAGAAAAAAAAAAAAAAAGCAGCATGCAAACCAATGAATCTGTGTGGGTGGTCCAAAATAACATTGTGCTAGCCAAGAAAAAAAAGATTAATTCTCCTCTGTTTCTGGTTTGATAGCTACAGACATAGCTCTCAGATATGAAACATCTTTCAGTTTCCAGTACAACATCTTATTATCTATAACAAAGAAGGTACTTGTGCTTTACAAGTATATTTTAGTATATATTTTTAATTATCTAAGAGTTTTGTATGTGGCCAATGCAATGCATTTCACCTTAAATCAAGCAATACAGTTAGGGAGAACAAAGTTTCTTAACATGTATAAGCATCTAAAATTTGGGAATGTGCCTGAAGGTCACTTGAGCTTGCTGTCCTATGAAATTACCAGCTGAGGTGGACAATTTGTTATATGATATTGCAGAGCTGCTCTTATTTCCCCTTGCCAAAAATACAGAACATGGGAGGTACAATAATAGAAGAGTAAGCTTAGAAACGATTGGTGACTCATGCGTAGGATTCTAACTGCATACTGGAATTTTCAAATAACTTTAAAGGAATTAGGTGTTCAAACTTCAGGCTTCTCTATAAGATCTTCTCATCAGAACCCAATCACATTTGTTAGTGATGTCATAATTGCTTGAAGAATGTTGTTGATCAAAAGGAATGAGGTTAGATTTTAGTATTTTCTAAGAAAGGCATTTCAGAACAGATTAAGCTTTAAGACAAGAGCCTTTAGGCTTTTTATTCCTAGGAGGCCTCAAAGCTTGTAAACAACTTGCATATGTTACTTGTATGGTGCCAGATGCTTGTAGTTAGACTAGTTGAGTCTTAAAAGCTGGAAAGAAGAAACTTCTTCCTGGCTTTTTTTTCTCATGCTGTTGAAAGTCTGGAATGAAAGAGAAAAGTAAATTTAACATTATGTAGGATCATAAGCAGCTTCAAAGAAAACTAATGTATCATTATCTTTTTGGGGTTTTTTTGGTCTATCACCAACCCTAATATTTGAAAAAGTTTTGCACTTTGATAAACACAGATTTGTAAAGTGGAAGATGCAAAATTGACATTTCATAATGAAATACAGAAAATTAGGATGGAAGATACTTTGGGAGGTTAAGACCACCCCTTGACATTAGCAGGAACAACTATACCTAAACCATTTCTGTCTGATGTTTGTCTAACCTGCTGTTAAGAAGTTTTTTATGACTAAAATTTGACAACCTCCTTAGGTATCTTTCCTTTGCCTAACTTTTTTTACATTTAAGAAGTGTCTTCCCCAACTCCTCAATATCTAATATGAATCTCCATGTTGTTCAGTTTAAACTTACTGTGCTTCCTCCAAGTCCCTTTTATAATCTCCTTTGCAGTAACTTTTTTCCATTTTGAAGTCTGTTATCCTATCCCTGCTCAGTCTTTTCTACAACATCACTCTTATGCTATCATACCTTTTAGAAAATGTTCTCTTTTTGTTAAATGGTGGCCTACTGAGTGTAGGGCTATTTGGGATTTTCCCTTTTCACATATGTAGGCAAAATATTGTCAACTACTTATCATGGATTTAAGAAAGGTCTATTGCTGGTAGTGTTGCAAAGACTTGTTTGTTCAGTGCCGTGCCAGGAGAAGCATATACCGTATCAGGAAATTTTCTTAGGCTGTGTCTGACATCTCATCAATGTTAAACCACGTTTTGTTTCCCTAGATGCTTCTGTCTTTAATATTGATTCTAAAAATTCATTTAGATGCAAGAAATGTTAAGTGACAGTACTTAGGAATAGAAGAGTTGCTGATAAATATTCAAGGTACTCAAATCTCAAACACAGATTGCAAGTGACACCCTCATAGCCATAAAGGGACAAGCAAAAATCTTTCCCCTGTTGTGTGGTGTTTGATGTTGGACAGCAGTATGAATTGTTTGTTGTGAGAGCACTTGGAACAGTCTTACAGTGCAGCTTCTGCAGCTTCATCACCTTTATGAAGTATTTCTCCTTTAAACTTGTTTTATTTAGTAGAACACAACTCCCACTAAAACACAGACCATTAAAGCTAACTAGTTAGGTATGTGCTTTTGCTTTATCATACAGTTATAATTAAACCAGTATCCAAACTGTGTCTTGCATTGCATCGAGTAGTGACCTTCTATTTAGTAAACCGATATGCTACATTTAATTTTAAAATAAATCTAGCAAAAGTTACTGTATCAGGCAGATAATACTCTAAGCTAGGAAAAATAGTGATAAATAAGCTTATGAGCCAAAGAAGTAGGGGATGCTGTGGAATAACGAAGACAGGGGAAGTATGCTGTTTTCTTCTTTGCAGAAAGCAACAGAAACGGCTGCTTCTGCAAGTCTCTGTCCTTTGTACTTGTGCCTAGGACTTTTGGGCCTTCCTGTTCCTCCTCAATTCCTCTATTAAAATATCACAGGAGTTATAAATAACTAGGTAAGCAACTAGTGGCACCTATATACTCTCTTCCCTTCTTCTGGGAAAATAATTTTAGGTGAAAGTCTGCTATTCTTTTCTTCTACAAGGAAGAAACTAACAGTTTCCTAGTTTTATTCTGTCTCTTTGCCTGGCCAAAATTTCCATTCATTTTGGTGTAGTTTTTTTTTTTTCAACCTTATATCTATGAACATCATGTGCTAGGTGATTTCTATGGTTGATAAGTTTGACTGATAGCAAGTCTCAGCTTGCAAGTGATTGTGGCCTTTCAAACTATGTGACAGTTTCACAGAGGAACAGATTTTAGCTAATCAGCAACAAAATTTAAACTAAGCTCAAAATAAATTGATTTTTTTTTCACCAAGAAGCTTACAAATCTTCCTTTGAATATTATATCAAAGAGCTTTAAAAGCTGAGGTTTTACATTTTGAATTATTATTTGTGTTCCATTCTAATTCAAATGTTACACTACCTACAGGCTCTATTTACCTGTGACATGGGGTAGTGGCCCCGATATGATCCTGGTTTCTGGCATTCACTGTGGAGTAGTAAGGAAGAGCGAGGGTTGGAGTCTTCTCATTTTGGACACATTTCCTGAATACAGGTTATCTGTGTGGAGTTTGGGGTTTCCATCCCACACCTCTCTCATTGCTAGACAATGACAAAAACACCAATATGTTTCCATTCTTTGGTGGATGATGCCAATAAGCTAGCATTGGTTCATAATATTGTTTGTTTGTACCTTAGGTACAAAACAAATTCTTTCTGAAACCATGGTGAGTGTCATGTCAAAGAGGTTAAACTTTCAGTAACAAATAATGCGTAGCTTCCATTTTCCCCAGAAGTTTAAGATTTTGGGACTTATGATCTTGGGATAAGTACATTATGGAGCACCAAACACCAGATTAAAAGGTGGATTTCCTCTCATTCTCAGGAATCAGTCAGTTTATGTATGTTGTTTTCTAAGGAAGAAATATTTAAGAATCATAAGGCATTTATAGATGTGATGGACTTCTGCTCTGATGCATGCTAGTTAGCATTCGGAGCAGAGTTAACTGAGTCTGCTGGAGTGTGTTAATAAGTACCCTCCAGCAGCCTCTACATGATGTGTATTCAGCATCCTTGCATGTCAAAATAGCAATGGGGGCACTTTAACTAAAGCTAATTGAACGAGACACTCTAGTTAAAGTATCCACCCCTCCAACCCAGAGCATGTGTATAGACACCTTTAATGATTACGAATAGCAACAGAACTGGATTTTCATGAGGTCTTTTAAGCTGCCAGACTGGTATAAAGGGGCCTCAGAGTCTCTTAAACATAACGGGTGCCTGTAGACCTGTGGGGAGGCTGCTCAGATGTGCTATAATTACAACACATCATAGCAGAGTTGATTAATTGAGTCTGCTGGAGTTTGCTAATCAGAAGCACAGGTAAACTGATACATGATACTACTGTAATCTTGTATATAACACCTACTTGTGAACCATACATTTACACAATTGACAAAGAACTGGTCCCACATGATTTTATGCCACTTACACACAGGAAAAGCATCCTTAACTTTCAGCTCAATATTTCAAGATTCTTTCTTCAATTTTGCTGTTAAAGTAATTGAATCTGTCATTTTGGTCACAGCAAATCATTGGCTGGACTAAGAAATTTGAAGACTATAAGCAAGGGTGACCCTGAGAAATGATAGCTGTTTATTGAATAATGACCATACTAGCATTGTAAGCATAATTTTAGTAGGGCAAGGGACAGAAATTACACATAAATGGGTATAAGCCATCAGAAACCAGTTAAAATATGTAATACAACCAAAGTTCAGTGCACATAAACCATTTTTAAACTGTCCAAAACCAGTTTATGAGAAACCTGGATGGATGTAGTATCAGCCTAATTGATTTAGGTTAAATCAGTTTATTGAAATTCTGTCCCAGATGCCCTCCAGATTCAGGTTAACTCATAGTCCCCCAGCATCCCAGGATGCTTTGCACCTCCCCAGCAAACCCCACCTGCCACCTTGCAGTGTGATCAGGCTAGCTTTGGCACAAGCTGTCTGCTCTAGCCCAGCATGGAGACATGGTCTTGTGCTCCCCAGCTTCTGGCTTTGCCCACTGCAGGTATGTGGCTGCATTTCCAGAATCAAAAGTGAATGTCGGTTCACTTGCTCTTCAGTTAAATCTATGCAGCTTAAACTAACCTACGAAGACTGAATCTATTCAGCCTTGGGCTTTTGACAGTCTGTACTTAGTATAAATGTTTTTCAGTGTACTTCTAGCATTGGTGAATGAATTTCCCTTTTCAGATTGAAGATAAATTAGTTACACAAAAATGGCTTTATCTTGGCTTAGTTCCACCATGTTTATGATGGTCCATAATACTAGAGGAACAGGTCCAGAGCCATGGGTGATTTTTGAAATTTCACAAAGCTAGGAGTCTATTTTATGCTAACACTCATATATAGAGGGAATGAAGATATTGCTGAAGGATTTAATGATCCCTAATAAGAAAAATGGGGACCACTAAAACTGTTCCATTTTGCTCTTTGACACTAGTGCTTTACATCTCAAAATCATGAAATTGAAGAGATTAGTTTGGTGGTAAGCTATGTTGGTTGCAGAAGAGCTTGGTGCTAGGATCCAGTCCAGCCTTTACTTCATTACACATCAAGAAATACCTAATTGTGATTTAAGTTTAAACTTTGAGATTTAGCTGTAGAATGTACTATTTTAGAAAACCATGTCATTGTGTTGTATCATAGCAAACATTTAGTGAGGCAGTTGCCTTATAAAGCTCTGGGATTATGATATTCTGATACAAAATAATTTATTCTCTACCACAATTGCTGGAATTAGTTAAATTTTTATTGATTTTACATTCCTCCTTATAACAATGAGAAGTCCGCTGATAAAAAAAATTAATAAAAGTTAACAGAATGCTGTTGTAATATTGCCTGTGCAAAGCTAGCAATTATTGTGGTTATAAGACAAATAATTAACCTATTGATAATACACACTGTGTTTAATAGTTGTACATACATAAGCTTCTTGAATTATTATGGGGGGGAAAATTGGGTGGAAATATTTGTTTCATAGCCTAAAAAACCTCTGATATTTATTCATATTAATGAAATGCAAGGGGTTATTTGGTATTTTTGGTATATGAAAATTTTGAAAATGTGGCTGCAGATTTTCATATTTTAGGAAGATATACAGGAGAAATAGGGACAAGAAATCTACCTTGTTTAAAGAGATATCTCAATTAATTTTAATGTGGGATTATGTGATATATTATGTAGTTGCATGTGGGGAGGAGGATTGGTTTCTGAGGCTCAGGAGGTCCCTTTGAGCTCTCTGTTCCTTAAGTCCAGTAAAAACATTGACTGATTAAAATAAGATCATATTTAGGTGGCTAAATAAGGACCTATATTTAGAATTTTAAAGTTACGGGTTCCTTACTACGTTCCATGTTCAGTGATCTATCAGTTGTAATAAATTGTTTTCATCAAGTGTTTTTAATCAGCCTAACTGCTGTAAAGAAAAGAGAGAAAAACTACTGAAGCTTTGGTTTCCTGTGTTATATGGATATTTCCTGGAAATGATCCTGGGCATTTAATGATTCTATAGAGAAAAGGATAAAATCTGCACTTGGATTTATGAATATTTGTGGCAAGACACCCTATTTTATATTTTAAATCTCTTTTTTTTAATATATCACTTTGGGAGAATTGAGAAATTAATATTTGATAATGATGCTCGAAGTGAAGGCTCAGCTGATCAACAGCCAAATATAAGCAGAGTGGAGGCATGAGAAAATAATGAAGGCTGGATTCCAGTTGAATAGCTGGGGAAAGAAGGTTGTGGCACAGTTGATGAAAGGGGGATAAATCTTACTGATTAATATTTTCATTCATGAACTTAGCACAAAAGTTGTGAATGCACTAATTAAATTTGTTGATTCCATTATGTTGGGAGGCATTGTTAATACAGAGGAGGATTGGAATATCATGCAGAAGGAAATTAAACAACCTTTGGAACTTGAATAGAAATGGAATTAAATTCAGTGGTAGAAACTCCGAGGTCAGGCACTTGAGGATTACTAAATAAAGCTACAGCTGTAAGTTAAGAGTTCAGAATTGGAATAGACTGAGCAGGATTCGTATACTAGTTGATATCAATATGAGCCCCAAAGCTATGCAGCTATGAAAAGTGTAAATGTGAACATGGATGTTTCAGGATATGTATTTCCAACAGTGATATGGAAGAATTAATATAATTCTCATCACCCATGTTCAAGAAAGACAAACTCAGACTGGAAAAGTATGGAGAAGGGCTACTGATATGGTAAAAGCAATTTCAAAGCTCTCCAGTGGAGAAAGTAGAAAAGCTTGGTTTGTTTAGGATAGCAGGGAAGGCTAAGGGAGTGTTGACTGATATTTAAAAATACATGTCTTTTATGTATATCTAGTGCCCTCTTGGGAGGGAGAACAGCTGTCTCTGATAAGGACAGTTTTATTAGAAGAACAAATGTGTATAAATTATCAATGAAAAAAAAATGGCCTGGAAATTAGAAGGATCCAAACCATCACAGCTACAAGCTTCTATAACAACTTCCCCTTCAAAGTATTGTGGGGGGTAAGACCAGAAATATTTCCGATATGGGACCAGTGGTGGATGCAGGTTTTCCCAAAAGAGATGCAGGAGCAGAAGCCCATACTTCAGGGCTGGTTGCACCCCCTGCTCACAGCCTCCTCCACATACCCTGGAGGCTGAGGATGCTCCAGATCTACCAGGCTGAGTGGGGACTGGGGTCATCTGAGAAGGTGACAGAGGCAATAGCATGGCTGGAGCAAGGGCAGGGAAGGGCTCACTGTCCCTATCCCTAGGTAAGGCCTGCCCCCAGCCAGTAGGCAGGAATGGCTCTGGTGCTTCCCCATTCCTGGGGACAGTAGTGAAAGGCAGGAGGGAGAGGTGAAGAAAGGGGTAGGGAGAAGGCATGCCTTTGAGCAGGAAGAGGGAGGGAAGGGACATTTTCACCTGCTTTTAGGAACCTTAAAAAGGATACCTGAGGCTCCCGTGGTGTAGTGCGAACCCAAAGGGGCATGCAGCCATGTTACTGCAACTCCTCTGGATGCACCCCACATGGAGTTCTATGAGTTTGAAGTCAATGTTATGATGTACTGCCTGTAATTGAAGGGGACTGGTCTTGATGATCCAGTCAGTTCTTTTAGTCTTATGCTCTTATATGTGTGAGAGTGTTTTTAGTTCAAAAGCCCTAAGGGGTGCTAAAATTAACCTAAAACCCTTCATTGTTTTCAAACCCTTCTAATCACTATGCATGTTTCAAACACTGAGTCTGAAATTTTTTTAAAATGTTTTTACATTTTTTCCCATCAACACTAGTAACTCAACATAAAAGAGCAATAATTGTAGTTCATAATTATGTACAAATTAATGGGCATATTAAAAATTCATCAGTGCTATAAAGGAGGATTGCAATATGGAACAATTCCAAGTTACCATGCAGGGCTTTGATATTTGTTTAATTTATAGTCTTTTATATTGTCTTTTAACATTAGACTGCACTAATTTTTGTACTCTATTCGTTTAACTAGAGATGATCACACATGGATTTGGATCCAAATATACTCTTAAAAGATCTCCTCATACTATAATTCAGTCTAGTTTCATTGAAGTCAATGGAGTACAGCAAATTTGTATGCTAAATGAGTCTTCTGCTGTCTATCAGGATCCGATTTTGCGATCATTTCTGTGCATCAGGAGTATGAATCTGCCATATTTCTAGTCTTGCTCTGATGTTTATTTTGTTGTTACATTATTTTTAATTGGCTTTGTAATGCATTTCCATCAAAAGTTAATGTTCGATGTAACTACAAAATATGGGTCACATTACCTTATAAAATAACACAAATTTCTGAACAATAGCAATTAGAATAAGATGTCAGGGTCAGATATTTAAGCCTAGATCTAAAAGGTGTGCTAGGAATAAACTAAGATATGTGCAGACTGCTATGCTTTCATATACGTTTGTCAGCGGATTGTGAGCTTTTATCTTATTTTAAGTGTTTCTAGGTATAGCTAATATACACAGATAGATCCTGAGTTTTCTTGTGCATGTTGTGAGCAAATCCAACAGTAATAGTTTTAAATTCAAACTTTGTATAGATAATATGCACATGTGTGCATGTGTCTGAATGTGGTGTTTTGGGGCTGTGAGGACCACCAGCAGCAACATTTTGGGCCAAGGCTGGGAAGATGGAGACTGAGATATGGGATCATACAATTACATGGCTATAAGGAAGGCTTAAAATATCTCAGGGGAATACAACCATAGTCCACAGTTGTCTCTGTGCTTGCTTTACATCATAATGCACACAGCTGGCTCTCAATTATCTAGTGCAGTGGTTCTCAACCTTTTTTTGGATTTGAGGTACCCCTCACCGGACTCGAGGCATCCTTTATTGGACTTAAGGCGTTCCCCCATGACTCTTCTGTGAATTGAATGACACCCAATTTCAAAAACTAATTTATGTATTACAGTGCTTACCTCCTTACATGTGGACTGGACACTAGGGCTAGGGACAGAAGTTACGCACAAACCAGTTTAAGTGATCAGAACCTCATTTAAACCTGTAACAGAACATAAGTTCAGTACACATAAACCAATTTCAAAATGGCTAAAACTGGTTTAAGATAAATTTGGTTGAATGTAGTATGAGACTTAACTGATTTAGGTTAAAAAGCTTTATGAAACTTCTGTCCCAGACCTCTTCCTGGTTCAAGTTAAATCAGAGTCCCTCATCATCCCAGCATTTTGCAGCCCTGGGCTGAGCAGAGAGCAGGGATGACCCCACCCCTCTGCTCCCTACAGGGCTTGATTAATGCATAGGCAAACTAGGCACTAAGCTAGAGGAGTGAGGGCTGTCTCACTTACCTCACTGGTTGGCTCACTGCCTACCTCCCCCCCCTAGCAAACTCCAGCTTGGGTCTTAGACCAATCTACAAAGACTAAATCAATACATTCTTGGGCTTTTTGACAGTCTGTACTTAGCTTAGGGGTGGGAGATTGTCCAGGCAGGGATAAACCAGAGCCTGGTTTACCTGCTTAGCTTACGTGTTTTTCCTGACAGCTCACTTATCTGCTCACACCTCTTGGCACCCTTCAAAGGTTCTTGCAGCACCCTAGAGGGGAAAATCATTGGTCTAGTGTCAGTATTATGATAGCACACGTACAATATGCAAACTTCCAAATAAAAAGTGTAGTTGCACATTACAATTAGCACTTGATAATTTTAGTTGGTGATAAAGTTAGCATGTGTTTTGAGCAGTTGTACATTAAGGGTTAATACCCCCTCCTGTTGCATGCATTCCTCTGACCTGCTCTTAGAGAGCAAGCAAACAGGGGTGTGGCTAGGGGCCATATTGGCTCTGTGCCTGCCCAAATTATTTGCTCTCAAGGGCAGATTAGGTGGGTCAGACTGTGGGCAGCCAGGGGCTGTCAGGTTCCCATCAGGCCCATCGGTCCCTGCCTGCCCTGATAGGACTGCCCCCCACTGACTAGATGTGCCTGCTGTGGTGAGTGGACCTAGGGTGCCAGGCCCAAGCCAAGGTTGTGTGTGATTCATAGATTCATAGAAGTGGGGTCGGAAGGGAACTTGTAGATCATCAAGTCCGACCCCCTGCCCTGGACAGGAGAGAAAACCAGGCTCAAATGACCCCAGCCAGGTAGATGTCAAGCCTCCTCTTAAAGACCCCCAGGGTAGGAGCCATCACCACTTCCCTTGGAAGTTGGTTCCAGATCCTAGCCGCCCTAACTGTGAAGTAGCGCCTTTGGATGTTGAGTCTAAACCTACTCTCTAACAATTTGTGACCATTATTCCTTGTTACCCCTGGGGGTGCTGGGGGAACAGGGTCTCTCCCAAACCCTGCTGGTCCCCCCTGATGAGTTTATAGATGGCCACCAGGTCCCACCTCAGCCTTCTCTTGTGAAGGCTGAACAGGTTCAGGTCCCGTAGCCTCTCTTCATAGGGTCTGCCCTGCTGTCCCCAGATTATGTGGGTGGCCCTCCTCTGGACCCTCTCAATGCTGTCCACATCCCTCCTGAAGTACGGCGCCCAGAACTGGACGCAGTACTCCAGCTGCGGCCTGACCAGTGTTGCATA
>NW_005841982.1:2774884-2777553 GCF_000455745.1 Alligator sinensis
CGCGTAGTATTGGATTTGCTAGCCGTATAAGAGGCTTGAGCGGTTTCCGCCCCAGTTGGAGAACTCCGAGGAGAACCCTGCAAGGGAGGACTCCATAACCATCTGGAGGAGGAGAACTTCACGTCTCATGAAGATCTCTAAGCGCTGCGGAGCCTATCGAACCCAGCGCAGGCTATAGGGGTCTGATCAACCTCTGGCCTCTCCCCGTCACCGAACGATCCCTCAACGAACCCCTTCCCTGCGCTCAAGTTCCACGGAGCCTAACAAACTTCGTGTGAGTGTATCCAGAGCTCTCTGCTTCGAGTTGTTTTCTTCGGTTGACGCGACGGGCTTGCGTGTTTAGAGCCTTCAACCGGATTGGGCTAGAGGTTCACATGGAAGGAACTCTTGTCTGCCTCTCTTCTTTTCTGTCTGTAACCGCAAATCAAGCAAGTTTTCCTGCCTGCACCGCGACCATCTTTGGTGTAAGTAAAATAATCTTTAATCAACCGCTAAGCATCCATGCCTAATTCTAGCCTGCCTGCCTGCATTCCCCAACCCGGCATGTCTGGGCTGCTGGCCACAGCCCGCCGCGCGCCCCCGAGGGCCTCGGACCACTCCTGGCCCGCACAGATTGAAGTAAGACTAATGGGCCTATATTTGCCTGGGTCCTCCCTCTTCCATTTTTTGAAGATAGGGACCACATTGGCTTTCTTCCAGTAATTTCCCACCTGGCCAGAGCACCATGAGTGCTCATAAAGCCATGCCAGGGGCCCCGCAATATCCCCTGCAAATTCCCTCAACACCCTGGGGTGGAGAGCATCTGAACCTGCTGATTTGAACATGTCCAGCCCCTCCAGAAGTTCTCTAACCCGGTCCTCCCTGACCTTAGGCCTGGCAGTATTTCTCCCGAGTCCATTTGGAATTTTGGTCGGGGAGTCCTGGTCCCTGCACAAGAAAATGGAGGTGAAGAATATGTTAAAGAGGTCTGCTTTCTCCTCTGGTGCAACCACCAGATTGCCAAGCATATCCTGCAGGGGCCTCACAGTACCTGGTGCCTTCTTCATTTTCCCTATATATTTAAAAAAAGGACTTATTATATTTGATCCTTGACACTAGCCCTAGCTCCATATCTGCCTTAGCTTTTCTAACAGTCCCCCTACAGACCTTAGCGGTGGAGGTATACTCCTCTTTGGTGATAGCCCCTCCCTTCCACTGGGTGTACACCTCCTTTTTGGCAATCAGGCATTCACAAATGCCCTTGGTGAGCCATGGGGGCTTTTGGGCACTCTTGCCCCCCTTGCTTCTTGTTGGGATTGTCCCCCCTTGGGTTCTGAATATTGTCTCCTTAAGGAATGACCACTCATCTAGGGCACTGAGTTCCCCTATTCTCGAGGACCCCAGCACATCTCCCATTAATCTCCTCAACTCATTGAAGCTGGCCCTCTTAAAGTCTAGGGCTACTGCCTTGCTGCAGGCCCTTGGCAACGTGCGCTGGATGGTGAAATCCAGCAAGCAATGATCGCTATCGCCCAGGTGGTCGAGGACCTGGAGCCCTCTTACCAGGTCATCGCCTGTGACCAGGACCAACCAGGTTCTCCTCCTGGGTTAAGTGAAGGTCCTTTATCTCAGCCAGGAACCTCCATGAGCAGTCCGACCTGGCTGACTGTTCCTCCCAGCAGATGTCTGGGTAGTTTAGATCACCCATGACAACTACATCCCTTGCTTTAAGTGCCTCCACAAGCTGACCTGAGAATTCACGGTCCAACTCTTCCCCTTGGTTGGGAAGTCTGTGGTAGACCCCCACTGTTAAGTCCCTTTCCCCATAACCCCCCTGTATTCTGACCCAGAGCACTTCAGCCTGCCCCTCTTCTGACCCCACCCTGCTGGCAGAGGATGTGCATTGCTCTTTGATGTAGAGCACCACACCCCAGCCTTTCCTTCCTGTTCTATCTCTCCTGTAAAGCCTATAGCCCCTAATGTTAACCTCCCAGTCATGGGATAAATCCCACCAGGTTTCTGTGAGCCCTACTATGTCTGGGTTTGAACAGGCTATTTGGAGGGTGAGTTCCTTCTGCTTATTCCCCATACTATGAGCATTTGTATAGAGGCATTTAAGGTCTTGGATTACTGTGTACGCCTCCCCCCCGCCCCGATTTTCAAGACTATCTGGACCCCTGTTACGTACCTGGGTACTCCTTGCGTATGTCACCCGTCTTGGTCGGGAGGTGTGTGTGGGAGGTGGGGAGGGAGAAGGGGGCTGGAAGCACATTGGGCCTGATCCTGGCTGTCAGAGAGGCAGGATGGTGGTGCATGGCACGGTGAGTTCAATCTGTGCTGGTGGGGAAGCCCGCTGTGCCATACACCATCCCTCTTCTCCCTCCAATCCCTGGATTGAGCCCACTGGGCTGAGTGCCACCCTCCCCTGACAACCTGGGTTGGGCCAGCCACCTATCCCACCACCCCCACACCTCTGGATTTGGTCTGGCACCCCAGATCCCTGCTTGCTGTTCCCCCTCCCGTAGCAGCTCCTGGTTCACCTGTGGCTGCCAATGCTGTGCCAGGGGAGCAAGCAGAGAAGGGGACCCTGCCCACCACCACTGCTCTCTGGGCTGGGCTTAGTCTGAAGAGCAGCAGTGACCCAGTGGCAGGAGCCATTGAGCAGGTAGGTTCCCCTTACCTGCTTACTC
>NW_005841982.1:2777751-2780567 GCF_000455745.1 Alligator sinensis
TGAGCCAGTGGATATTGGGGGCCAGCAATATGATCCATGAGAGCTGGGGTGGGGGTTGGGGAGAGGGGGGAGCCCTGAGGGGCAAGAGGGAAGCCTCAGAGGCAAGGGGAAAAGGGAGGAGTACTGAAGGGCAGGGGGCAGCCCTGGGGCTGGGGAGAGGCCAAGGGTTAGTAGGGATTCCCAAGGGTGGGAGGGAGAGTTTAGAATGGGAGCAGAGGGGAGGGGAGAGGAGATTCTGACATTTAGGTACTCCCCAGGCTCCCCCCCCACCCCATGATTGTAGGGGGAGAGGTAGAGCACCTGGGACTGGTACCCTCTGGGATGCTGGAGGACCTCTCTCAACTGGTTTTGTGCCAATGGAACAGTCACACATGACTGCAACATGAGCTGCCCCAAAACTAGGTGGAGATAATCCTTGATGGAAGAAGTTTATCTCTGAGCTGCTCAGAGAGTCCTTTGAATGTGTTTACCTGCCCTAATGTGTGGATACTCATGTTTTAAGGGCCCTTAATATATATTTAAGTTACCATCTGACAACACCAAAAGTGTTTTGTATTTGTTGCTTAAACACTATTTTTCCCTTTATTTCTTTTTAGAACATCTGATTCTGCCCAGCCCTGTGTCATCTTAATCGCTTAATTTTGTGCAAACTGAGCAAAAACATCATAGTATGGTTTTTTGCCCCCATTGTGAACTCTGACATATAAATGTTCACACAGGCACGGAGACATGGTGAATTGGATAGAGGAAATTTGAGTTTCTCCTCTGACAGCCTATATTGAACTCAGCACAAAATGGCAAGTTTCTTTCTTTAGACAACACAGTCCTTCATGGTTTGAATCTGTGGTACACAAAGTAAAGTATAGTACATGCCACAGCATCTGATTTGAGTTTCTCAGGACTTTGATATAATATGCTTAAATGGTTGTAATGAGCCTTTGTAGACATAAAAAAGGAGAGGGGGAAAAAAAGATTTTCACTTCTATACCAATGCCTGTTACCTAAATCCATATAGATTTCCCCTAATAAAATTGGGTGTCATCTGTCTGCAGCTTGTCTAGGGGTTGCTGTGGGTTAAATGTAAACAGATCATTACCTAGATTTCTGCTTTCTAGTTATGAGAGGTAATAACACCTACTAAAGTCAGCTACCCCAGTGTAATTGCTTTTCTGTTTGCATAGGATCCCAAATTTACATCAGCATACAAAAAATGTAAATTGCTTTGGTATAATGGCCCTCATAAATTGGACAGACTACACATGTCTTTGTCTTACAGGCCACATTTCCTCATTGGAAGCAAACAAAAAACACATGATTGAACTAATATTTATGTTTTCTAGGCAAATCAGCTCTATACCAATTCAATCTTCAGAACAATCACCTTTTTATGTTTGTTTATTTATTTTAGCTTCTTATACCACAAAATGATTTATTTGCACAATGAAAACTTTTATTGTTTGGGTATGAAATGTTATTGCAATATGCAAAGTTGTGTGTATTTGGTATATCCAGAAAATACCCCAGAATTTGTTAACATTAAGTGATAGGCAGGGCAGATTTGTACCTTAGACTAACTAAATCAGAGATGAATAAACTTTTGTAAGCAGTAGCTTATTTAATCAGATCAGGAATTTGTAATAAAGCACTGGTTGGAATACAAAGAGTAGGGACAGAGGAGGAAAAAGGTGTGGGCAGTGCTGGGAGAAGCAGTAGGTAGGAGAGAGAAAAACAAAGATGTTAATCCACTGGGGGACATAGAGGTTATAAAAACTAATCCAGGTACTTGGATGAGAATTTGTAATCTGGGTTCAGACGATACTTAACACAGTCTGGGCCGTAAAATAATTTCTTTTTCAAGTTGTTTTTAAAGTTTTGTTGTCTAAGAACAGCTACTCTGAGGTCAGCAATGGAGGTTAAAATGTTCTGCCTCAGGTTTATGCCTTTCTGGAATTGGTATTTGTTCATTCTTTCATGCAGGGATCACCTTGCCTATCCAACGTAGGAAGCAGAGGGGCAGACTAAGCAAATGGTGACATGTATCAGGGGTATCAAACTCATCCAGTCCTGTGGGTTGAATGAGGGGCTTGGGACCAACCCATGGGCCATATCTGGTCTACAGACAACTACTGTATGCTGGAGCCATCACGCAGGGCCAATTTGGCATTGGTGCTGTATGCAGAATGTGGCCCAGATGCATTCTGTTTATGGACAGGATGAAAGGGTCCTCTGGCCTGGATATGGCCCACAGGCCATATTGTTGGCACTCCTGGTGTATATGATGTTGGTAGAGCATCAGGTAAATGAATGTCAGATGTTATTTATAATCTGCGTTGTTTGGTCCTGTAATGATGTGGTCTGTGGTGATGAGCACAAGTGGTAGCTGGGTCCATAGCAAGGTCTGGTGAACATTAAGGCTATACAAAGCTTTGGTTGCTGATTCGATTTGGAGAAGATCCGGTTGATTTTGGTGGCCAAATCCCCAAATTTGAATTGAATCAGGGGACCAATAAAAAGGTCTGAATCAATTCAGAAACGATTTGGAGAGCTTTGAAGATTCAGGCAGTCCCTGCCCACTGGAGCAGGGAGCTGATGCTGGACTCTGAGCTGGTAAGTAGGGGGCAGGGGAGGGGAGGCTGAAGGATGGGGGAGAGGACCATGGGGGGGCCCCTTCCAGGCCCCATCATCTGCCTGCTCCCCCCCCCACAACCCTTGCCTAATCCCTCAGTGCCCTCCATGGCTTCCCTGCCTGCCCCAGCTTCTGGTGCTTTAAAAAAAAGCCCTTACTCACTGGGTGCTGCTGGGAGGAGGGGGGGGGG